>NC_056746.1:1450157481-1450497481 GCF_019279795.1 Protopterus annectens | reverse complement strand
ATACACGCAAACAGTTGTACATTGGCTGTATACATCACACTGTGCATGTAATGTACATTAACACAACAGTATCTGTCCAATCATTATGTTCATAGGTTCATAGGTAGGTGCTAGGCTATTGGCCCTTGGGCCTATACAAGCCTAGCCAAAAAGGAACCCTGGCTTTCGCCACCCAAGAAAATTATTTTCCTGTGCCCCTGTCAAGCAGAACCACAGAAGTGATTCCCAGGGTGAATTTCCTATTACCCATCCAATCATCAAAATTTTTCTTGAAGAGTGCTAATGAGGAGCTGTGTTTGACATAGATAGGTAGTCTGTTCCGGAGTATGGGAAGTCTCTGGGACAGGAATCTATCCCTCCAGCATGTTCTGTTTATTGTGGTGACAAGGTTTAGGTCCCTAGAGTGTGTAGCTGAGAAGGATTGGGATTTCTTTAAGTGGAGCATGTCCAACAGCTCTGGGTTTGACATAGCTTTGTATGTTAAGCAGAGATTGTCTCTGAGTAGGCGATATGTGATGGAGTAAAGCTGGAGTTTTTTGAGATGGTCTGCATAAGGCATCTGTTTGAGGCCTGTAATCCTCTTTGTGAGGTATTTCTGTGGCCTTTCCAGTTATTGTAGATGTCTTGTGACGTACATACCAAAAGGGGCATTGTACTCTATATTGGGTCTAATGAGTGATGAGTAGAGGGGAACAATGACCTCTTTTTTTCTGGATAAGAAACCTTTTGTGATGAGGTGTGCCACGTAGAAGGATTTCCTGACCACTGTGGTGATGTGATTACCAAAGGAGAGACTACTGTCCACCTGTGTCCCCATGTTAAGTAAACTACTGCCTACATGGTAGTTCATGGGTACAGAGTTTTTACCACAGGGGATGACAATGCACTTTTTAGCATTGAGCTTGAGACCATGGCTTTGACACCAGGCATCTGTCCCAGTGAGGCCCTTTTGCAGGATGTCCACATCATTAGGAGTTTTGATTATGGCTCCTAGTTTGCAGTCATCTGTGAATTTAGTTAGCCAAAGACCTTCTGTATTAGCCTGTACTTCAGAGAAGTAGATACCAAACAGGAAAGGACCCAGGACTGAACCCTGTGGTACTCCACTTGTCACTGGTCTGAAGTCTGATTTGGAGTCTGCTACTTTCACAGTGTGGGTTCTGTCAGTAAGTCAGTTGGCAACCCATCTTGTGACATAGGGATTTATACCTAGTTTAGAGAGTTTATCTATAATTCCAGAGTGGGGGATAATGTCGAACACCTTGGTGAGATCAAGATAGGCTGTGTGAACCACCTTACCCTCATCTATGGCTTTTGTGACTACTTCAAAGAAGTCTATCAGGTTTAGGAGACATGATCTACCTTTTACAAACCCAAACTGTTTGGGGTCCAGAGTTTGTAGATTTCCAATGTCTTTGTTTATGAGTTCCATGATGATACGTCCCATGGCCTTGCAGATCAGGCTCATCAGGCTAATGGACCGGTAGTTCATGGGGTCTGTTGTGGCCCCCCCCCTTTGTGGATTGGGATAACTGTCGTGGTGCGCCATTCAATGGGCACAAAGCCTGAGGTGAGGCCATGATTGAACATGGTACTTAGGTGGGGTGCCAGTTCATTCTGTAGTTCATGTAGGAGGCAGCCTGGGATGTTGTCAGGTCCCATGGATGCTGTGTTCTTGGCTTTTGAGAGTGAGGTTTTTACCTGTGCAGCCGTGATTACAGGAACTTTGTATTCTTCCAGTATAAAGATGGGCCCTTTAGGGGATGAGAGGGGGGTAAAGTTAGCACTGAGCCTATCTGCCAGGATGTTGCCAATATCAGTTGGTTCTGTATATTTAGTGTCATTGTGCTGTAACTCAGAGCAGATTTAAGTGTTGCCATTGAGATTCTTGACATGGCTATAGAATGCTTTGTGGTTGCCTTTAGAATCAGTGGCAATTTTGTTTTCATAACTAGCTTTGGAGGATTTTATGAGGGATCTCAGCTTCTTACTGAGGCTGACGAGGGAGTTTCTCCAATCGTGGGATTTTACTCTTTTCTGCAACAGTTTCTTTCTTCTGTTGTAGAGTTTGTTTATGGCAGAAGACCACCAGATTGGCTTCCTTTTTTTGGAGGATAGCATCTTGGTTCTGTTAGGGATAGCATGATCCATGCACTCATGTAAGTAAGAACAGTACTCTTGCAAGGTGCTGTGTGCAACATCATCATCATGATAAAGGTAAATGGGGTAACCATAGAGGGACCGGTAGTGTTGTGTGTACAATGGGGTCATCCGCATCACGTGCACCTGGACCATTTAGGAGTGATGTGAATACCAGGATCATGCACCTGAGGGACAGGGTGAGGATAACAGGAGTATGTTGTGATGCATATTACAAGGGTTACATGTGTCCAGTGGGCACGTGTGTGAAATGGACATCTATGTATAGGGCAGATGTTGTCCTAGGAACAGATTGTCCTTATGTTTCCATAGGGTGAGAGTGGGATGTGGGGAAGGAGAGTAGGTATGCCCGTGGAGGATAGGTAGGGTAGGATTACAGACAAGACAGCATACAGGGTCGGTATATGACACATGTGGGGGGATACACCTTGGACGGGGATGGGTGTTTGGCATTCACAAGCCCATGGGAACAGTGGGACAGAGGTCCCCAGCCATGAGCAGCCGCAACTGCACCAAAACAGCTGCTAAGGAGGCAGTGCTGGGGCCTGTCCAGGAGGGGCAGCCTCACCCTGTAAATGTAACACTCCACCCTTGAGCTTGCGTATCTGGCTTCAGAACCCCTCAGTAAGCCCCCAACACACCACTTTCAGGACCGCACGACAGCAGACATGTTCCTGTCTGGCCCAGCTCCCAGGCGGGACATGCCCCATCCTCAGTGGTGGTACTACCAGAGGGTGGTGGAGAGCCAACAGAGGTTGAGGTCCAAGGCTGGCCCCAGATGTGCTGGTGCCTGGTGCCATGGTCAGCTGAAGTGGGACAGGAGGTTCTGCCGGGACCTCCCAACCCATACAGCCTATGGTATTGCAGTTTAAACATGGCTTAGTAATAGACAACAGCATTCAGGATTACCTACAACAGTATGCATAGATATCACCATCAACCCAACACAACAGATGGTATACAATTGCAGAGGGAGCACAACACCTGCATATATACCGCATGACATCTGTACAATGTGTAGTAGACCTGTGACTGCAGCTATGAACAGTTGCCCATTATTGGCTTGTCACTGGGAACCCCAGACAGTGTCTGTCATACAACTGTTTCATGTGACATATGTCCAGTCAGAGATGCGATGGCAGTAACACATCTCTATCACCATGTACTGTCTGCAATCCTCACACTATGCTCCTACTGTGCACAGATGTGTGGTCAGTGTATAACACAGGAAACAAATGGTTCCACACACTGACCTGTCCACAGATGGCCCTACAGATGGGGGTTCCTCATGAACAGAGCACTGTCATGTCTATTTTAAAACATGCAGAATAGCCATTACCACACACACCATGTTAACCAGCCAGTAGTCTCAATGCAGCATAGCTACAATTACATGCTGTAGTCATGTGTGGCACATCACCCTCCTGTCTTTAGGCTATTTCCCACTGTGTATGATGAAGAACATCCAGATATCATCTGTGATGCCATTTCAGAGCACCACATCCAGGTACCACTCACAGCGACTGTCATGGCCAAACACCAACATGATGTTCCTAGATAGTGTACTGTGTTTATCATGCAAATGGCTATGGGAACACCATCACAGCTGTTCCACATGCAATCAGCTAGAGGAGGACTGCAATAGGTGCAGAGGCCATCACCTGATCATGTCCATCACTTACAATGCACATGCTGCTGCTGAGCAGCTGTACACCTCCACATCCGCCAGAGAGTATGTGGGAGGGACAGACAAAGTACACCAGAGAAGGGTTTGAGACTAAACCCTAAGCATCGAGTGCCACATGCCTAACAGTACAGGGGTCAAACCCATGACTGACTAGTCATTACTATTACATGTGCATGAAGTTACAACATGTGCCACAAAGCTGACATGTTGCTGTGCTGTAAGAACATATATGTGTACAGATGAGAGACATCTGCAACAGAGATATAGTAGACATACATTAGGTGCAGCACACATGGCTGTCCATGTGAAAGGATGCCATTGTCACCACAACCACACTCTCTAATGGACTTGCATTGACACTCTTTGCCAGGGCCACAAATACACACCTTAACTAGTTTGCCACACTGCAATAATGCATAGGACTATATGCACCACAGGGGATATCTGGAGGTTCTATGGGCTAGGGCATGTGAAAGTGTTTGACATCTGTTGGTATGCCAACGAGGGTTATACTGGGAGTGACTGTGGTTGGGAGCATCATAACCCACACACAGACACAAGGTGCCAGTACTGACATGTATGTATGCATTGCTTCATGTGTGTGTAGTGGTTGGCTGTGCAAGATGGCTGTACAAGGCTGGGGGAGGGGTAATGCTTGGCATCGCACCACCCGACAATGGTATGCAGTGTGGTACAGGGGTGTAGTGTCTGCAATGTCCCACACAGATGGGTACTGCATGATCTGCTCTGGCATCCTGGTTACCATTGTGTATGGCCATAGCTTTGCAATGCATGTCATGTCTGTGTTTCATAGTCCTTCACATGGACATTGCCTGGGATGTGCATGTCCCACAATACTGTACAGTGACATGTACAGGTGTACCTGGTTTGGCAGACACATGTCGTGTACACAGACTGTTATCCCCCGGTATGCCTATACTGGCCTGGTGTGGCAAAACCTGCTTATAGTCAGCAGGTTGACCCTGCACCTGCAATGATAGCATGACACAGATATTCCCTGGTGTCAGTGGCATTGGTCCATACAGGGAACATGTTTACAGCTTTGTATGGCCTCTGTGGATCACATTTGATGGCACCAGATATGTTGCAGGCATCCAGTGGGGAACATAGTGAAGGCACAATGTCTACAGTTATGTGCCTATTGTACCACTGTACAGGGTGCCATGTCCTCTGCAGCCCACTGCAATCACACCATGCCTACTATCTGTCATCAATGTGCATGGTACTAGCAACATAGCGGGATATCCTAGGCAAGTGTGTTTGTGTATGACACATGGGTGCAGGACATATACTGGGTACTAGTAGGATTGCATATTTTGTTCACCAGGCCTTTTGCCAGATGTAGGGGTATGGCTTGCCAACACAGTCCTGTGGCTGACTGACATCTGTAATCCTCATGAGGTGGCCAATGTGTCATAAGACAGACACCATACAATAAAACTACAAAATCTGCTCCCCAACATGTCCAGTGATTAGACACTCACAGCCACCTCTACACAGGCTCTGACAGCCAAACACACACACTTGCCATGTCCTGTATTCGAACCCCTACCTACCGTATCACACTGCAGCAATACGCATTTAGGGCATGTGCTACAACGAATACTACAGCACTCCTACAGGTGTATTCCTAGGTGGGTGACAACAGCAGGATTGACAAAGGTGGTCATGTAATTTGAACAGAGAGTGCATACTCTACAAAGCATTGTACTTGTCCCACGCAGACACACACACACACGCACACACGCACACACACACACACACACACACACACACACACACACACACACAGAGTTGGCATGTCTGGGATTAGAACACCGACCTAACTACTTTATCACACTACAGTGTTACGCAGTTACAGAATGCTTTACTGAGATTACTGGGTCACAGCACTCCCAGAGGCATATTTCTAGGTGGGTGATATCATCAGCCTTGCCAAAGTTGGGTATAGGAATTGCATGGAGTGTGAGCAGTCTAAAAGCATTATTCCATCCTCAGGCAGCCTCAACATTGCCAACAATATATGGTGATATGCTGAAAGTACGGTAAGGTGTACTTCAGGTATGGACAGATGTGTGGACATAACTAAGTGGTGGGGCACCTTTGCAGATGGATGTTTGCTGAGGACAGCTCACAGGTGTGTCACAAGCAGTCCTACAATAAGCTGTGCAACTGCTAAGCTATGGTTTTGTTAATTGAAGGGGAACACACACACCTTAGACAGCGGTCAGGGTGACACCGAAGGTAAATCACTTGACACCTGTAGCAGTTAAGACCTCACATGTGCATATATCAGCACAGTTGCCAAAGGAAGCATCAGTACACTTTGTAACATGTGCAATACTGCTGTAAGTTTGTCATACTTATCATGAGATAGGCAGGTGTTTGATTCACAGTACTGGCATGTGTGGTTGCGTGTGTGTCCATATATGTCCCGTATGGTGGGGAATATATCTCAATTGTTACTCACTCTCCTGTACACTGTTGTAGACATCTGTACAGACTGCAATGTAGAAAGCAGGACATAGGCAGCGGTATGTATCTCACACATGTGAGGTATCTGTATGTGCGTGACATAGGTGTATTCAATAGTGAATGCCACAGTGTGTGTGTGTGTGTGTGTGTGTGTGTGTGTGTGTGTGTGTGTGTGTGTGTGTGTGTGTGTGTGTGTGTGTGTGTGTGTGTGTGTGTGTGTGTGTGTGTGTGTGTGTGTATGTATGTATGGCTGTCTGGTCCCTGGAGTGAGGATGTATGTTACCATAGTGAACTGATAAGACCCCTCCCCTCATCCATGCGATGCAATCTACTATCCCTGTTGATGTCCTCGATATTAGGCCATACTGACTACCTGCACATGTGTAATCTCTGTGGCGTGTTATGTAAGTGCACAGTACTGTAATGATGATTTGCACATAGGCAGGGGTCCTCACCTCAACACTAGCAACTGTGTGTGTGTGTGTGTGTGTGTGTGTGTGTGTGTGTGTGTGTGTGTGTTACTGTGTCAGTGAATCCGTGAATGTGTGGGTGTGTTACTGTGTCTCTGAATACGTGTGTGAATACCAGAGTGTGTGGGTGTAGTTGTGTATTCGCATCCTGTCATGGGAACGTATATTACTGCTTCCCTATGAGGCATCACACTTTCCACTTGCCTCTACCCTTATCATCAGCTAGACCGCTCTCTTACCTCCCCACTCCATGTAACTGTACCTGTGATGTCACCCAGTATGGATGTCATGTCTCTAGCCACAGTAGCTTAATACACAGCTATCATGCTCTTGGATCAGTAGATCTGTATATGTGTTTGGAACGTGGGAATATCTAACTGTGATGTGGAAACTACAAAGTGCATGCTGATATTTTCATACAAACCTGTGAGTAATCCACATTTACATATGGGACACTAACTGCAAACACTGACATCCACCCGCAAATGCAATTAGACCTGAAGGAGGAAAGCAGAACATCAAGACCAACAAGCAGTTACTGTTGTTACACATGACACATACTGTTAACAGTACAAAATGCATTCTAAACCTGTACTACATGGTATGTCTGCTGTCTGTAAACAGTACACAGCAATTGTAATCTAAACTTATCTTCCTAGTCTGTTCACCCTCTGCATCAGACCATATGAGCATGTCCCTACACCGATGGTGTGGATGACAGGGATGTGGCACAGCCATTATCATATGTACAGGGTGATAATGTTTGCCAGAGGTCTAGGCTGCACCATTGGATGACATCTGCATCCAAAGAATGACAAAGAATAGAAAAGATAGAGACTGAAATGTGATAGGGTTTAAAGAACTGTGCAAGTGGATTTAATGTGTTTGGATTTACAACTGTGCAAGTGAATATAATGTGTTTCCTCTCTCTCTCTCTCTGACTTTTGCATCCCCCCCCTACCCCCTATAAACACACTCCCAGTCACCAGGCTAGCCCCAGCTGACCCCATCAACAACCCCCCCCGGTCTCACTTTTCGCACAGTCATTCAAGGGGTGATACCATCCACACTGGCAGTCTTCTGAGACAATCTATTATTCATATTCTCCTACCCATCAAACCCCAGCTCCACACTCCTTGTCATGGGTGGCCCCCTAACAACCCCCCCTCAAGTCCACACCACATTCCTCCCACTCCCCCATCAGGTGGCATACCCACACATTTCTCTACACACACACTGATACCCAAGCCTAGCAGGACTCTCTACCTGAATCCTCCAACTTTCTCCGTGCCCTTCCTTACTTACCTTTGGAGGCAGGGACTCATAAGTTACGTGTTTATATTAGAATTATCACATCATGACCCTCATCCTTCCTGGTTCCCCCATATCTTTAAGAAAAATTTTTTTTTTTTTTTTGCTTTTGCACACAATCCCTTTTTGCACATAATCCCTTTTTGCACACAATCCCTATTAGTATGCACACGGCACCACAAAGCTATTACTGTCTGACCAATTTACCTTGTGTAACTGCGATTGTAATGTTAATGAAAATGCACACAGCACCCTGCCTGTTCACACTTTACTATTGGAAAGGAACTGTTGTTAATTTAAATGGCCTGCTACAACTAATGTATTTAAAGGAAGTGGAAATGGTTGCTCATAGTTATGAAATATGTCTTTCTGAAGAAGTCTTGATAATAAATAAGATGAAAGCGCTAAAGTACTACAAGAGTTGGTGTGATTTACTATTTTTTTAATGCTATTATAGGTTCATAGTTTCATAGGTTTATACTAGGCTATCTGCCCTAAGGCATTTATAAGCCTAGCCCAAAGTTTTGTGGCTTACGCCACCCCTTATATGAAAAAAATACTGTACCCATTAGTTTGTTGTGCCTCTGTCCAGCAGTGACACAGAGATGATTCCCAGGGTAAACCTACGATCTCCCATCCACAGGTCAAGATTTCTCTTGAACAGAGCCAGCGAGGTGCTCTGCCTCACATGGACCGGGATTTTATTCCACAGCATAGGGAGTCTCTGAGTGATAAATCTATCCCTCCAGCACGTCCTATTTATATCCGTGCTAAGGTTTAAGTCGCTTGCTCTAGTGGTTTTGGTGGATTTGGATTTTTTGAGGTGGAGCATGTCCATTAATTCCGGGTTGGACATGGCCTTGTATGTCAGGCACATGTCACCTCTGAGCAGACGGTATGCGACTGAATAGAGCTGGAGTTTCTTCAATCTGGCAGCATACGACAGATTTTGGAGTCCCTTTATCCTTTTGGTGAGGAACTTTTGAGGTCTCTTCAATTGCTGCAGATGTCGGGTGAGATACATCCCGAATGGGGCATTGTACTTGATCATTGGTCTGATAAGTGAAGAGTACAGGGGAACAATGACCTCACTAGATCTGGATGTGAATCCCTTCATGATCAGGTGGGCAATGTAGAAGGTCTTTCTAACCACTTTAGCAATGTGAGTGTCAAAAGAAAGGCCACTGTCAACCTGGGTCCCCAGGTCCCTGATAACCTCTTCTGTGCTTAGTGGATTGCCACCTATATGGTAGCTTGTGATTACCTTGTTTTTCCCGAAGGGTATGACTATACATTTTTTGGCATTTAACTTCAGGCCATGGCTCTGGCACCAGCTATCTGTTTCCGTGAGTCCCTTCTGAAGGATATCCGTGTCCGATGCACTTTCCACTATGGCACCCAGTTTGCAGTCGTCTGCAAACTTTGTCAGCCAAAGTCCTCCCATGTTGGCCTGTACTTCTGAGAAGTTGATGCCGAACAATAGGGGGCCAAGGACCGAGCCCTGTGGGACACCACTTGTGACCAACTTGGAGTCTGACATAGCGCCAGCAACTCTAACCCTGTGGGTTCTGTCCTTAAGCCAGTTTGCAACCCATCTTGTGACATATGGGTTTACATTTAATCTGGTAAGTTTTTCTACAATACTCGAGTGGGGTATTGTGTCAAAAGCCTTTGCAAGGTCAAGGTAGGCTGTATGGACTGCCTTTCCCTCATCAATGGCCTTGGTGACTGTTTCGAAGAAGTCAACCAAGTTCAAAAGGCATGATCTGCCCTTGACGAAGCCAAACTGGGTCGGGTCCAATGTCTGCAAGTCCCCTATATCTTTGTTTATGAGCTCCATTATGATCCTCTCCATAGCTTTGCAGACTAGACTTGTTAAGCTTATGGGGCGGTAATAACCAGGGTCCATAGACGCACCGCCTTTGTGGAGTGGGACCACAGTTGCCGTACGCCACTCCTTGGGCACGTATCCTGTGGTAAGGCTGAGATTAAACAGCTGCCTTGACCTTGCAAAGGCTTTTGACACAATACCCCACTCGGGTATTGTAGAAAAACTTACCAGACTAATTCTGAGCATATCTGGGAGTTTCCACCCAGGTTCCTAACATAGCTGAAAAAGGCCTTATGATTGTCCTTTGAATCCATGGCAATTTTTCTCTCAAAATTGGCCTTAGTTGATTTTATGAGTGCTCGTATTTTTTTACTAATAATGATCAGGGGTGACTTCCCTTTTATGGATTTTGTTCTATCATGTAATAGCTTTCTCCTCTTATTGTAAAGTTTGTTAATGGCTGGAGTCCACCAGACTGGATGTCTGCCCTTTGTGGAAAGAGTCTTGGTTTTATTTGGGATTGCCTGATCCATGCAGTCCTGGAGGTGTTCATAGAAGGCATTTGTAAGGGCTTCCACAGCTTGGGTTGTGGTTTCCACTGGCTCAGGGGCCTTGAAGGATACCACACCAGTCTTGAGTAGTGTGAAGTTTGCTTTAGAGAAGTTCTTCACTGTGGTCTTTTTGTTTGGGGTGGGGGCGGGATGTGGATTTCCAGTGAGATTAGTTTATGATCAGATCTCACCAATGAGGGATATACTTCCGGTGTGGAGCATTTTGTCCCCATGTTTGTGATAATGAGATCTAGTATATTTTCTCCTCTCGTGGGAACAGTGACTAGCTGTTCCATGGCATTTGAATTTATGAACTCCAGGAACCATTGGGCTAGAAAGTTAGGGCTTGAGTAATGTTCCCAGTCTATACTCGGGTAGTTGAAGTTACCCAATATGATGGTGTTTGGAGATACATTTATACCCTCTAGTGTCTTCAGGAAGGCTGTGTGGGGTTCCTGAGTTTGAGAGGGTGGCCTGTAGCAAGCTACAATTTGTAGAGCAGTTTTGCCTATGGTTAGTTGCACCTGGATGGTTTCCGAAGCTTCATGTGTTACCAACCTGGAGGTGTGGGTATCCTTTATGAATATGGATACACCCTCCTTTGTGGTGTGGTCTGGGTTTTGGGGCCGGAACGCATGATATGAGGTAAAACCTAATAGTGCCGGGGTGCTCTCAGGAGCCTTGAACCAGGTTTCAGTTACAGCACAGACATCGATGTTCTCCATACTGAGAAGGGCCTCGAGTGCGTGCATTTTGAGATTTAGACTTCTGGCATTGAGCAGCATTACCCTCAGTTTCTTCCCATTTTTGTTTTCTAGGGTGGTAGGTTTAGAATTTGAGCCTTGCCTAAAAAAGGCACTATGGGGGTGGCAAGAGCCTTAGCCAGTTATCCGGAATCCCAGGGGTGACAGGTGCAAGCCGTCCCTTGCGAAGCAGCATGGCTTGTCAAGCATGTCATCCCACGCAGACAGACACTGGATCCCCTTTGAATGACACCAGACATTAAGCCAATTGTTAAAGCTGATCATCTTGTCTCGATATTGTGGCATCATTCTTGGTGAAGGAAGGATACTGCTCAGGGTCAGGGTCATACCTGTCTGGGCTACATAATCAGAGAGCTCCTCTATGTCTCTTTTCATGTAGTCCAGGGAGGTACATCTCAGGTCGTTCACACCAGCATGGACAATGACTGTGTCATATTTGTACTTGCTGTGGAGTGACCTGAGTGCTTGTGTTATGTGGCGGATTCTAGTGCCCGATAGGCAGCTTAATGTGACCTTCTCCTTGTTCAGCCTGGTGAGTGGGACGTCAGTGTGTCTGACTATGGAGTCACCTATGACAAGTATGTTTGGTGTTGTATTTGGCCTTAAGGGCTGTGACTGCTTTGCACACTGATTTTGTGGTTTATGTGTTGCTTGTGGGGTGTCTTGAGGTAACAATTGTTTGGGTGTCTGCTTTGGAGGCCTCTGCTGTTTAGGTAAATTTTTACTCAGAGCCTCCGAAAGTCTTTTGTGTGTTTATGTGTTTGATTCAGTGGTGTGGTAGCATTATGTGAGGCTGGTTTTGTGGTGTGTGTAGTTGCCTTCTCCTCCTGTCTGGTCTTGCCAGTCCTGAGTTGAGAGAGCTCAGCCTCCAGTTTGGCTAAATAGCTGCATCTCTCGCAAGTATTTGTGTTATGTGGGAGGAGGAGAGGGTTGTCTGTGTACATGAGGCAGTTATAACATTGCCTCAAGATTCCCAGATTCACCAGCTGGACCGGAGAGGAGATTGACAACTGACCTTTGGACATGCTAGAATAATATTGGGAATTCCTTAATAATTGAAAACAAGGGCCAGTGGGGAGTGAGGGTGTAGTGCTTTTAATTTTTAGTGCTGACTTATATAATTGCTTTAGTGAGCAAGTGCCAGGTAACTTGAGTGCAATGTGTTACAAGTAACTAAATACAAAACGACAAACAGTAACTTTCTTTCAAGTGAAACAAGGAAATAAGTACAGTAAGCAATGCAGATATCACTAGTGATCCACAGAAGTGCTCAGAAGCCGCATATTAGGTGGAATTAGCGTTCCAGGGAAATAACAAGCAAACAAACAACAAGCATATAAACAAAGCTAGATTCAGCAGGCCTGGATCTAGTCTATGCTACAGCAAACAAGGTGTACCAATTTCAGTAAGATACAGTTCAAATATTCAGGCACTATAAACCTTTAACCAGAAATTCCCAGCTCAGAAGGACAGAGTCCAGCCTCTTCTCCCACAAGAGTGCAGACCACGAACCTTCTTAATGTAAAATAACTAGCCTGAAGCCCAAGTGCTTAAACCAGAACTAATACACTTGGACACTGGGCTCTCAATCAGCAGTTCCCAACTTAGAAGGATGAAAGCTACCTGTCCTGCCACCACAGTGCTTGCCACAAACCTTCCTAATGTAAAACAACTGGTCTGAAGCCCAAGTGCTTAATCCAAAAGACTTAGAATGATAGCTACACTTTAATCAAGTTACAACCAAGCAGTAATAAATACAATTGAATACTTTAGAGAATGTCTGGATTAGTGCTCAAGTTACACAAACAAGGCTAGATCCAGCAGGCCCGAATCCAGTCTATGCCACAGCAAACAAGGCACACCAACTTCAGTAAGAAGCAGTTCAGATATGCATGCACTATAAGCCTTTAACCAGAAATTCCCAGCTCAGAAGGGCAAAGTCCAGCCTCTCCTCCCACAAGAGTGCAGACCACGAACCCTCTTAATGTAAAATAACTGGCCTGAAAGCCCAAGTGCTTAAACCAGAATTAATACACTTTTAGAATAACAGACACTGAGCCCTCAATCAGCAGTTCCCAACCTAGAAGGATGTAAGCTACCTGTTCTGCCACTACAGTGCAGACCACAAACCCTCTCAGTGCAAAACAACTGGTCCGAAGCCCAAGTGTTTAAACCAAAAGGCTTAGAATGAGTTACACCAAGCAGTATTAAATACAATTGAGTACTTTTAAGATGATGCAAAAGTAAAAAAAAGTAGGTAGAAACACAAGTACAGTAAAAGCAGATGAAATTTTTTTTTTGTTTTTTTTCTGAATAAGTGCTGAGATCAAAGAAACTGATTTGAGTGGTGAAACTAGAAAACTGGCTAGTTATAAGAAAAAAAACTAAGCTAGAAGGCTTCCCTCCAACACAGTAGGGCTTGGGGGCTCAGAAGCCTACAAATAGTCTATACCACTTAACAGGAAAGGCAGGAAACAAGCTTAAATTTTTTTTCTGTTTCCCAGATGCTCTCTTTGTACACAGTAGGAGTGCCTGAAATCAGAATATGATCTCACTGCACTCAGTTGAGTGAGCAAATGAGATGGGCCCAGAAGGAGTATCCAAACACAAATTTACAAGAGGGGCGGGCAGTTGCAAGGCCACTAAGATTAACACCAAAACAAAAACAGGAAGTGTGGGTGGGACTAACTGAAGAGCAGAGTCAAAACTTCCAGTTCAGTTAATATTCCTTCCACACAGTTAAAATCAATTTTAATACTGTATTTTTTTTGAAAAAAAAGAGCAGATAAAGGTACTTAAATTCTCTTATACGTCCAGTTGAATACAGCAAGTCCTTAGCCGGCCAAAGCTGAGGTTTTTAAGCAGAAAATATTTCACACTGTACCACTTAAATAGGCAAGGACAGGAAATCAAAGAATGTGACTACCCCCACACCTGTAATTACTAGCAAATAGCAAAGTTCAGCAAACACTGACTAACTTCCAGTTCAGTTAATATTCCTTCCACACAGTTAAAATCAATTTAAATACTGTATTTTTTGAAAAAAAAAAGAGCAGGTAAAGGTAATTAAATTCTCTTATACGCCCAGTTGAATACAGCAAGTCCTTAGCCGGCCAAAGCTGAGGTTTTTAAGCTACATATGTAGACTTGTATATGTTGATTCACACATTACAGTTCATTACAATATACTGTACATATGTACACAAAGTGACTGTCCCATTTGTGTTCTGCACTGTGAAATGCCTGTAGTATAAGGTGTAGTCTAACGACCACTTACCATGTATACAGATTAGATGAGTTAGTGTTAGGTCCCATGACTATGGTGTGCATGGTCCAGGGTTCAACACCTGCAATGTTTTAGACATGTTTTACTACAGAATAAGGCTAATTTAAGCAGTTGTAAGCAGGTTTAAAGGTGTTTGTGTGACATTATACCAGCGGTTGTCACAGTCAAACAAACTTTTACATCCTACAACCTGTGCACGCAAATTTGGCCACTTCTGCTAACTACTCAGGATATGTACATTTCAGTGATGTAACATCTCACTATGTGCTTACATAACATTACATTGTTTGTTAACTGTACTCTCCAGCACACATGGGTTTATGTGTGTTCCAAATGTTTATTATTCTGTGGAATACTACCTATATATGCAAGCTGTATCCCTACACCTCCAAGTTAGTGGGGCAGCATGATACCTCTGTGATCATCCATGGGCAGCTAACATCAGCCACTATGTAACATGTAAAACATTTCTGACTTTATTGGGATTTGAACCACGACAGCACAGATATTATACAAATGCTGTAGCCATTACATTATTGACATTAACATTCCTTCTGCCTATTTCCTATGTCCATGAATCCTATGTGTAAGCTTGGCTGCACAACAGGCGGAGCCACCCACACCCAGTGAGCTTCTCGAAATACCGACATAACACATGAATTGAGACACTATACATTAACATCAGAACTACATTTGGCATAGCCCCTCACTGACACTTCAGGGGAAACCTTGACGTGTGACTGGGCAACAGTATATACACCCCTGTGATCATGTGTCCCAGAAACATACAGCCAGGGTGTGGGGGAGTCACTTCAGTTTTATAGCTGCAAGACCTGTTGGGGAAATTGAATGCTGTTGGGTTGTCATGTTAGCATTCCCTTTTGAGATCACTATGTGCCCCTATCACCCTACAGCACCCCAGTCTTCAACAGTTTCCAGCAACTCTGCCTTGAATCACTTCATTGGCTATGCTTGACAGAGGCTCAGTTACTTCATCAATGATGCAGATAAAGCCACCACACTGTAGCTATGCTTCTAAATGTTTTTGGGCAGATAGCTTACTACCTATCTGTGAACCTCTACAGTGCAGGCCATCTCCAACATCATATGTGATTATACAGAGTTTTCTGATCACAATATACAGTGTAAAATCACCATGTAGTCAGACAACAGTTAAGTACAGCAAGAGCATACAGACTACTGATACATAATCACTCCAAAAGCCTATCTTGGAAGCTAGTGGAATTGTATAGGTTTCAGGATTTGTATTGCTTACCAGTAGGCTACCTACAGGAAAGATGGGACACAAGCATAGATGGGAAACATGCCTGCAACAATGCGATAACAACTTGCATGTGTCAGCCTAAGGCTTTGGAATGCTGGGCAAGGCTATTGGTGCCCCCATGGTGCCATTTTTAGGCAGGTCTCAGAGGTGAATCTCACCTCCATAAACTGCACAATAGCGGAATCAATGAGGGTTAGGCTACTCAACACCAGGGGTAGTACTTACAACATGCACGCACTCACAGCACCCCTCAGTATGGACAACATCTACATCTGTTCTGTGAATGGGACCTGTATAAGGCTCCTGTGAGCACACCGGCACTACCAGACTACAACCCATAACACACATTTCAGCCACTGAACATGGACTGACACAGACATGGAGGGGATGTATCAATATTCATCAGCGATACCTACACCTCCAAGTAAGTGGGGCAGCATGATACCTCTGTGATCATCCATGTGCAGCTAACATCAGCCACGACTGCAATGCAAACTGTGAGCTGCTACAGATAACCCTCCATGACCCAGGAGCAGCACTACAACTATCTGGAGACAGTGGTAAACATGACAGTCCTACCAGACACCCTTTTATTGGTAAATGTTGGCTACCCTACACTTAACTGGATAACCTACTCGAGTATTCACTTCCAGGCTCAGCACTTCCTGGGATTTATCACCTCATATTACCTGCACCAGTTGGTAATCAGACTAACGAGAGGTGAAAACATACTAGAAGTGGTAATCACTGACATGTGCAACAGGTGCACTACAGCAGAGGTAAACTGGTTACTGTTTAGATCTGACCATGAACTATTCAATGATGATTTACACTCCCAACCATCCCCCCCACCCAAGGAACACACAGTGAATGCCTTTCCTACAGCTAAATTCACAGTACTAATGACAGAGGTGGGAGGGTTCACAGCCCCCATGCTCAGGGATGACACTGCTCAAGATACAGACAGAATTACAAATGCACTCTATAAGCACCTACAAAGATGTATGGGTTGTGCCATCAATGATAAACTAGGACTCGCTACTCCAACACAAGGACACCAGTCTGCTGAACCCCTGCATTATACAGGCTATACAACAGAAGTAGGACAGTAGTCCAGAACAAAAGCAAATCCCAAGACATGCAGACATCCGTGACCAGTATTAGCAAGATATTTATTTTACTCATGTAATCATCCAAGGCTGACATCCACAGGTATATAGGCATGGATTTGGAAGATGACCACAAAGGCTTCTTTGGCTATGCCAAGGATCTAAGCAGTAACACACATATTTGCACTGTGTTGGTGCAATATTGCACTGAATACACTGACCCTACTGATATCACCAACACACTTAATGATACATTCAGAGCAAGCTCCACCCCCTACAGGGCCCACAGCAATACCCAAAAAGTACAGTATTCCAGACATCTGAGACATACAGGTGGTAATGGCCCTTTCAAATGACATGACATAGCATCAATGGAGGCAGATGGTGTCCCAGACTGCATCCTGCAGACACTACAAGACAAACTGACCCCCTCCCCGCCTAATATAGCAATTCAACTTCAGCCTCTGCACAGGCTACATGGCCATTCAATGGTGCATGGCAACAGCTATTCCACTCCACCAAGGTGGTGACACAACTGACCATGGTAACTACCACCCCATAAGCCTGAGTAGCCCGATCTGCATGGCTATGGAGTGCATCCTCATGGCACTCATTAACATAGACAATGGTAACCTCCAGACACTTGACCCAACCCAGGTCAGCTTGATTGAGCGCAGATCATGCCTACTGAACCTGTTTGACATCTTACAGTCACCTAGACTTTGGGTGTGGTAGTTTACACATACTACCTGGGTTTTGACCATTCCCTGCTCAGGTATTATTTCTACACTCACCAGCCAGTACATACACCCATACATCACAGGTTGGTTTGTCAACAGGCTTACACACAGAACCCACATGGTAAGCCTAGCAGCCTCCAGGTCCAACTCTTGACCAGTCAAAACTGGTGTCCCACAGGACTCAGTCCTGGGACCCCTACTGTTTACCATATACTTCTCAGAGGTACGGGCTAACACAGGCGGACTACAGCAGACAGTGTTTGGTGATTATTGCAAACTGGGAGCCATAACTGATAGTCCAGCTGTCACAGATGTCCTTCAAGGGGCCTCACATAGACCAACACAGGGTGTCAGAGTCATGGCCTCCAGCTAAAGGCCACATACTGCATGGTCATTCCATTTTGGGAAACTATACACACACACATATTAACACATGAGTGGCAGACACTATAATTCAGACAACATAATGGGTATGTGGGGACTACATTAGATAGTGATCTCTCCTTTGACAATCATATCTGCAAAGTAGTTAGGACATCTGTCTATGTAGGCCATCTGATTACTTAAGGGTTTGCATCTAAACAGAGGTTATTGTGCCCCTTTACTCATCGCTCATCAATTCCATCATTGAGTATGATAACCCATTTTGGATGTACCTCAGAAGACACATCCAACAGCTGGAAGGACCACAAACGTACCTCGCCAAGAGGGATAATGCCCTCAGACATGTGTCTTATGCTGCCAGACAGCATAAATTCTTGCATTACTCAGTGGCATCTCATTTACTCAGAGATGATATTTGCTGGCCAACAAAGCCATGTCCAAGTCAGGCTTAATGGATATGCTCCACCTATGGGAATCCATGTCACAGTGAGCCACACACTGTAATGAGCTACACCTTGCCACAACCATAACTGGAAGATGCTGGAGTTACAGATTCCTGTCATGGGTACTCCCCATGCTTTGGAACTACATCCCTGATTACATTATATGGAGCCCTTCACTAACAATCCAAGGAATCCTTGCAGAGTGGGTGGGGAACAGTGGATAAACCCCAGGGATCCTGCAATTGGCTCTGCTCCACAGAGGGACAGTTAGTTAATCAATGGGGTGGCGACAGCAGACACATTTTGGCTAGGCTTATGAATGGCCTCGGGCAGTTAGGCATGTACCTACCTATGTACCTATGAACCTATACATCGACACATGCTGATAGCTTAATTTACTGTTCAGGTTTTGACTTACCTTGTGCCAATGGCAGTTGTGTGCACAATAGTTGAGGGCTGCCTATGTAGGATGCACACAGTAGACCACCTATACATGACAATTTACAGGTGGCCACGTGTGTGTGACATCTATGCTTACTGTGTGTGCAGGTGGAGAAGGGTGTCAGTCCATAGGTGCCTACACTGTCGGTGTGTGTGCTATATGTTCCCTCTTTGCCAAGGCATGGGCATACTGGGCACGCCTTCATCTGCCTACTGGGGCTGGCACAGGGTGTTCGCAGTCTGAGTCCCTCTGTGCCTGTGGGGCCCTTGGCAATGGTGGTGGGCTGTGAGGGCCTTCACCATTCTGTCCTTGCTGCAGCTGTTTCCACAGGATCATATTGTGTAGCATGGCACATATTATGAAGATGTGGACACACACATGCCTGGAGAGTACTGCAAGGCTCCACCAGATATGTCCAGGCAATGGAACCATGATTTCAGCATCCCAAGCACACACTCTGTGATGATTCTGGTTTCTGCGTGTGCCTCATTATGACGTTCTTGCATGGGTGTGTGTGCATTTCTGATGGGAGTCATCATCCACGGTTCCAATGCATAGCCAGCATCCCCCACCAGGTGGCAATATGGGATGTCTCCCCTGGCAAATCCCTGATACTGCTGTGAGGCATGCCAGATGTGGGAGTCATGATAGCTTCCAGGGCTGCCAGCACACACATCCATGATAATGCCCTGGGCATTGCACATGACCTAGCAGTTGATGAAGGGGTATCCCTTGCAGTTTATGAAGCATCTACCCTGCTCACCGGGTGGTGATTTGATGTGTATGTGCATGCAGTCTATTGCATCCAGTACCTCTGGGTAGTCTGCCACACTGTGGAAGAGATGCATATTGCTGGCCAACTCCTCCTGCATTTGGGGGAAGTGTATATGCTCATTGGCATGTGGTAACATGTCATCCAGGAACTGGTGGAGTACTCTGGATGCTGATGCCTGTGAGATCCCCATGATATCCCCAGTTGGCCTTTGAAAGGTACCTGTGGCTAGTATTCTCAAGCTTACACATACCTTTGTGTCCACTGGGATGGGTTCCCCTCTATTTCTGGCTCTGAGGTGTGGCTGGCACAGCTCAACAAGTTGCTGTATGGTGTCCCTGTCCACCATGTAATGCTCTACTATCTCCAGATCATGTAGCCCCTGGCAGGTTACCCTGGGTCTGAACACTCTTCTTCTCTTCCAGTGCCTGAGATGGTTGTCAGCATCATCCTCCACACCACCTTCAGTCTTCAACACATGCTGGTGAATCAAAGCTATGGCAGCCCCTAACATGTACATATTAAAAGTTCCCCGTCTGTATACACCAATGATGGAGAGTGTCTCAGAATACACAAGTGTGTGTGAGATGCTTTCACACTTTATACTATTATGCTATGGATGCTGCTGGTGTAATTGGATGTGTATGTGCAATTCCAGCTGCAGGGTATCTTAATTATGGGTTTTACAGCAGATACTGCTATTGTGGGGCCTTTGTTGAATTACGCTTGGCTGCCGTGATTCATCTATTGCCCTTTACTTCACTTTTCAACCCGATTCCCCTCCCATTGTCAGGCATGCATCAAGCTGCCGGATTTCTTGTTTTGTACTTTCCCAACCCAGGATTGTGTAACGAAATGTGTTATGCAGCTGATCTACTGCAAGTTTGCTTTGTTCTGCTGTGACAGTTCTCTTTCTTTGCAGTATGACACCTCCCTTTTCCTGTTCTTCAGGTAGCTGCTAGCACCCTTGTTAGCTGTTGTCAATGGCCCACTGTGGGTTTCTAGGTGTTAATTACTCATTTGTACTCCAATTACCATACTGCAGCATTTCCTTATTTTCTTCCCATATCCTTCCTGTTTTAGCTCTGGTGCGCATCCCGCACAGCTGTTTACCCAGTTTTGAGCGCGTTTTCATCCACGTTCACATGCACATTCAGTTACCTTGTGTGTTCTCAGCTAAGCAAAGCTCTGGCTACTTCAACACACCCCTATCCTGTGGCTTTGCTTAGCAACAGGCAAGCCGTATTAGCAATGCTCCAATGTGCTTACAGCTAAGGTGGCGCACCCATCTCTTGATGTCATCTTTATCTCCAGGCCACACCTCGGTTGTGTACCACTACGCTGTGAGGTACATCCTTATGCTGGCGGGGATTTTGTGATTTAGTATTACTTGTTCCTAATTCCTAGTTACTGAGCAGAACACTGTCACAGCCCCTTAGCAACCCTTGCGCCATGGTGTGGTGTAGCATGCGTGCTACTGACTATTTTGGGGAATTCATGAAATGTGTTACATTGCAGTTTTATTACATATAAATATATTTTCATTGTGATCCTGTCTGCGCACCGATGCACTGTGATTTTACTTTGCATTAGTGTGGCCATGATATTAAATGTTCTTTTTTATGTGTTATGCATGTTTTTTTATCCCAATGGCTATATATTTAGCCATGGGCATATATTAACAGTACAATACATGAGTTTGGTCTGCTGTCATGGCTCCGATTTTATGTCTGAAAAAATGTAAACCATTTTTTCGGTTTACATTTCTGCATGCTTACACTATGCCTGCACCACTTCCTGAATAGCTATATACCTTCATTTGCATGCTACACTGCTGTGCATGGGGTGCTCCGGGAGCTGTGCAGCCATGGCATATGCAGGTAGTGCACGTGGAAACAGCTCGTACCTGAATCGCATCGATGGCCATATTTGGTGTTAGATCGCTGACGCTACGCCTACGCCTGGTGCAAGCTTCATGAATCCCGGGCCAAGTTTAAAATGTAAAGTGTTTTATTGTTTTATGACTTCCAAAATTTGCAAACATCAGAGAGTTATGTATTTTTAACACAAAGATGTTAAAATTCTGTTAGTTTCTGGTTTAGCTTGGGAACTGAAGTCAGGTGACAAAAAGGGATGTCATCCAGGCTAACCCAACAGTATAATGTGATATTGATTTAAGAACTCTCTCAGAGGGAGAGAGGAAGTGCGCATTTTGTATTTTGTCTTGGATCTAGCAAGAACAATCACTCATCATCATCATCTGCACTTGCCTGTCTGTAAGTAAGATTTAGGGCATAGTATCTCTCTTAGATATAGATAGGAATATAGCAAAGATTAGTTTAGATGTTTTTTGTATTTATTTGAGACTGTCCTGCAATGTTGTTTTAAAATATTTCCTGTGATTTTGAACTCTGAAGTTATTGTGTTTATTGATTGAGTATTGTGTTGTTTTATTATTTATTATTAAATATATTTAAACCTATCTTTGTGGCTGATATTTGTGAGACATATATAAGTTCTCAGAGTACTTGCATATGTATTTGATGACACTGCACAGGCCACTCCTGACAGCCTGGCGCTTGGTCAAAACAACCATTTGGATTAATAGTAACATTACACAGTAGGACTGGACAACCTTTGTAAGGGCCTTAGAGTAGCTGATAAGAGTAGTTGGTGGCAGTGATAACTACCTTATAGTCTGGGCAGAAGGGGACATAGCTAGTAAACCTGTGCCAGCCTTTCCCATGTGTGTGTGTTTGTGTGTGTGTTTGTATATAAATTAAATCTCAAAGTGTGTATGCGTCAGCTACTTGGCCAGGGACACAAAGCACTGGCTGGACAGAGAGGGTGCTGGAGGTTTTGGCTTGACCACTCAGCTGAGATCTCAACCAAATAGCTGTGCCAGTGGTGAGTCTGATTGGGGATCTGGAGAAAGAGGGAGAAACCAGCCCCAGACTGACTGTGGGCTCTGTGTGCTGTTAAGGGAAATTGCACTTTACTGTGTATGTACTTGTCATCCTTCCAAAGTGTATGTACCCTAGCTGCTGCCAGTGGCGAGGATTGAGTCTCCTTGATTACTGGGCCAGTGCAGGGGTGTCACGCATATGACCAAGTTGCTGCCTTTAGAATACTTCTAGAATCCATTAATTTTCAAAAGCCCTGGTAGACTGGTGACCCCTGCCTGGAAGTGACTTGTTATAGGTAGAAGGGCAGAAAAAAATAGCATGAGGCAACCACCTGAAAATGACCTGCATTGGCAATGGATGCCCTTTCTTCTTTCCTTCATAAGAAACAAGTAGCTGATTCACCTTCCTGAAAGATTTAGTTCAGTACAAGTAGTATCAAAGCTATCATGCAGAGTGTACAAGTCTCTTCCACCCTTGGTTTTAGACTCTGACAAAAATATAGAGACTTCTTCTTTCAACTGCTCCCATCAGGGGTCGCCACAGCAGATCAACTGTTTCCATTTCTTCCTGTCCTCTGCATCTTGCTCTGTCACACCAACCACCTGCATGCCCTCTCTCACCACATCCATAAACCTTATCTTAGGCCTTCCTCTTTTCCTGTTACCTGGCAGCTTCATCCTTAGCATCTTTTTCCCAATATACTCTGCATCCCTCCTCAGCACATGTCCAAACCAATGTAATCCTGCCTCTCTGGCTTTGTCTCTAAACCTTCCAACCTGGACTGACCCTCTAATATACTTATTCCTAATCCTGTCCATCCTCATCACACCCAGTGCAAATCTTAACATTTTCAACTCTTCCACGTCAAGCTCAAACTCCTGCCTTTTTGTCAATGCCACTGTCTCCAACCCATATAACATAGCTGGTCTCACTACTCTCTTGTAGACCTTCCCTTTCACTCTTACTGGTACTCGTCTGTCACAAATCACTCCTGACACTCTTCTCCACCCACTCCATCCTGCCTGTACTCTCTTCTTCACCTCTCTTCCACACTCACCATTACTCTGAAGTGTTGATCCCAAGTATTTAAACTCATCCACCTTCGCCACCTCTACTCCCTGCATCCTCACCATTCCTCTATCCTCCGTCTCATTCACACACATATAGTCCTGCTGACCTTCATTACTCTTCTCTCTAGAGCATATCTCCATCTCTCCATGGTCTCCTCCACCTATTCCCTACTCTCACTACAGATCACAATGTCATCTGCAAACATCATAGTCCACGGGGACTCCTGTCTGATCTTGTCTGTCAACCTGTCCATCACCATTACAAATAAGAAAGGGCTCAGAGCTGAACCTTGATGTAATCCCACCTCCACCTTAAATGCATCCATCACTCCCACCACAGACCTCACCGCTGTCACACTACCCTCGTACATATCCTGTACCATTCTTACATACTTCTCTAACATATAGAGAGACTAATAGTTGGAAAACTGGAACCACTTTAGGCATAAATAAGGATTTGTTCTCAAAAGAAAATGAAGTAGGGTTGACTCACCATAAGGACTTGTAAATTAGACTCTTTTCCTGCAGGTGTCAGAGAGCAATTAGTACACAGTTTTCCAAGCTGAGAACCTTGACCTGAGGACATCTAAGAGAAGACAATCAGTATTGGCCAAAAGATGACTCTTGATAGAAGAGTAAAAAAACGCTGCATACATATATAATTTCCTAGTAGCAAGATTTTAACTTTGTTTAGTACCTGTTACAGGTCCTGAGAGAAAAGGTACCTAAAGGGTATTTAAGCTCAGTCATCCAAGCAGCCAACTGAAATGTTTTCAAGTTGGGGTGTATCAAGCAACCTCTTTTTTGGGTGAGTAAAACTAGTCTGTGCGTCATCTTGTGGTAATTGCCCTTAGCCATTTTCGAAAGGTGGAACACTGTTTTCTGCTCCACAAAGGGAGTTACCACCACTATCTTTGTGGAGTCCTTCAGAATTGTTTCTAGAACCCTGGGTATCAGTGGAAAGGATGGAAAAGTATAGAGGAGCATTACTGTCCATGGGAATGAGAAGGCATACCTCTTCTGGGCCTGTTTGTAGGGAATCCTAGAGCAGAATTTCTGCAAATGTCTTGAAAGAAGGCAAACAGATCTATTTGAAGTGTTCCCACAGATGGGTCAATTCTTGAAAGACCATTGGGAGTAATTTCAATTTGGGAGGATCTGTTCTGATCCTGCACAGATTTTCAGCTATAATGTTTTGCTCTGACCAGGAATGTATGAAGTCTATAGAGTTAAACTGATCTAAATTTCTACCTTCAAGGCTACTATGTCAAGTATGTAAATGAGGTAAGAACTGCTACCACCCTGTTCATGAACCACATCACTGTGGTATTGCATGTGTTTACTTGCAGAGGTCATGGAGACCAGAGATGATTTAAGACATTTATTATTGCCATAATCTCTTTGACATGTGTGTGTTTTTTCTGTCCTGCTTGTTCCACATACCTTGCATTTTCACCCATTTTGATACAGCTCCAAAGCAAAGTCTGAGGCATCTGTTCTGACAGATTGTATGGAGTTAGAAGGGAGATGGGAGAAGTGAAGACCTGGGTTGAGAGAACAGGTCTACCACCACAGTAACTCACATCTCTCAAATGCAAACACTGGAATCTTAAAAGATAAAAGATAAAGGGTGGCAATGCTGAGCTGAGACTGTACTGAGGTGCTGCTGAATTTTTCTCATGTGAAGTCTGGCCAAGGGAGTCAAGTCAGCCATAGAGGCCATGACACCAAAATTCTCTGGCAGATGTCCAAGACTGATTGGCAACAGTCAAGATGTTCTCTGCATACATTTCTAGTTTGTCCAGAGGATGAAAGGCTCTTCATAAGAAATAATTCAGAAGACAGCCGAGGAAAACTATTTTGTTGGATGGGATGGTAATTGATTTCTTTAAATTCATTTGAAACAACTGACTGGGAAAGAGTTACTTGATACATCAAAGCGAGTCTCTTGATACATCGAAGATAGTCTAGACAATTTGAAAAATAGACTACTAACACAAGACTGTTGTCCAGCTATGAAAAGCTATGTAAATGTGACAGAATCTCAAGTTAATAGTAAATGTTGCATGGGATATGTCACAAAGTACAATAGGTACACAAACTTTATTAAACAGATAATACAAAAATGGGTTGTTTTGAAATCTGACCCAAGTATTAGTAAAATTATTAACATGCAACCACAATTTATTTATAAAAAGGAAAGCAACTTAAAGACTTGTTATAAAGATCAAGTATTTGATTATCATAAGACTTTTCTGTTTAGTAAACAGGGAACTGTCCCCTGCCATAACTGTATCCAATGTCAGTATATTAGTTTAGATAAGGAATTTATACATCCAATAACAAAGAAACACTTTATATTTAAAGCTTCAGGAAATTGTCTTAACAGAAAATGTGATATACTTTGAGAACTGCATAAGATGTAAATGTTTTTACATACATAAATCTAACCAAAATTATAAGGAAAGAATTGGTTCTCATCTGTCTAAGATTCACAAGCAGATAGAGACTGATGCTGTTAGTAAACACATTATGCAGTTCGGTACTGAACATTCTTTTAAATTTAAGGTTTTAAAAGTAACTTGTAAGCAAAAAAGAGGGGGTGGTTTTGTAAATGATACTGACATGGCTGAATATAAATGGATACATTTCTTTAAAGCTGACATGTTTCCAGGTCTAAATAGTAAGAATAGCATAAAGACATTACTTAAGAAGAAACATAGCTATGTATGAAATTACATTTCCTTATATGTCTTTTATATATTTTTATGGATCTACTTTACATCAACAAAATGCCACTTACCCAAAACCTGATTCACCGAGATGAAACACCGACAGCAGCAAAACACTGACATCCCAGAACACTGACTGTTCACTCTAGGTAAGTAACCGCTCTGCCATTCTGTTGAACTTTGCCCCTTTCCTCCATGGTAGTGCAATCTCGAAGTTGGTATATTTAATTAAGAGGATGTGGGGGCAAAGCTCCCCACATGGGTGGGTTTAGTTTTCTATTGTTTATGTGTATGTTTCGGATTGCCGAGCAGTTACTTACCTGGAGTGAACAGTCAGTGTTCTGGGACGTTGGTGTTTTGCTGCTGTCAATGTTTTCATCTCAGTGAATTGGGCTTTGGGTAAGTGGCATTTTGCTGATGTAAAGTAGACCTGTTTTTACAAGCTCTTTTATATTTTTTTTATATTATATATTTTTATATTTCATATTTTATGCTTTGTATGTGTTCCTGGTTCTATGTAGCTCTGTTCCCTGTAGCTCTCCTGGCTCCTCTCTCTGATTAGGTCCCTACCTATTATTATTCTATATACCCTGAATCATTTTAAACTCAAACTACTCTTTCTATACAGGTTACTGGCTTAACAGTCCTAGACTCCTTTTTCTCTCTCCATTATGCTAGTTGTAGTAGTCAGTAGTAAAATAAAAGCTTCCCTCCACTTACCTGCTGATTTCTCTGATTTTTTTTTGGTCTTGGCTCTTCCCACCCCTGGTGTAACCCGCTCTGTTCGCCTTCACTATGCTCGGGCTCACTCTGTCCCCTACCCTACCCCCATTACCACCCCCCCACATCTATTACATTTATACCTAGCTTGACTCCACCCACTAAATCTTCTCCACCTATCACCACTTCTTCCTCTAATCCCCTCCCACAAGCTGTTGACCCACCTACTACACTCATTATATATTCTTCACTCTTACTTCTCTCCTTTGCCTATCTGTTTTTTCTTTTACCCATTTACATAAAACATTCCCTATAACCTGATCTTTCAGTACTCACTCCCACCTCCTTCATACCCCATTATTAAGTTGTCCAAATACTGTAACTCTGTCCAAACCTCTCTAACCCATCCCACAGTCACTTCTTTACAACTATATCACTCCTATATCCCTTATAGGTATCACCACTACACTACTATTCCTCTAACAAGTTCTCTCCTACACATTATAATTATTCCTGCCACAATGTCTCTCATCTTTAAAACTATTATCATTACTCTCTCTATATACCTCTATCTGCTCCTTCAACTAACATCTCATCTAATAACCCATATACCTTTCAAATCTTTTTGTACACCATCCACACACACTCAGTCTCTCACCAGCTACTGCACAATGGGCTCTAGCTTATAGGCAACAGACTTAATGTTACAAACTAAACTAAAAATCCTTCCCCATCTACACATCAAATGTACTAGATTGCCTCCACAAAACCAAAAAACAGCTGCGACCAGTAAATCTACCCACCCATTTTAACCTAATAATATGCAGAGACATACATCCAAACACAGGTCCACCCCCTAACTCCTACAACCAACCCAATTTCATAAAATCCTTTAATTACTTTACCATCAAGCTACAAAGCATAAGAAACAAAATCCTAAACCTTCATGCATGGATAAGCCAAAATCAACCCGACTTCACTGCCATTACCGAGACTTGGCTTAAACCATATATCAAACATGCAGAATTCCTACCCTCTAACTATACTTGTCTTAGAACTGACAGACCACATAGAAAAGGTGGAGGTGTCACATTGATATACCTAAATGCTTTCACTGTAGCCACATATACTAAACCCATTCCTCATTTCTCTACAGTTGAACTGCTGGTAACCTTCTCTTCACTCTTCCTCGACCTCTCAAAAGCCTTTGATACTATATCCCATCCCCTTCTACTCACCAAACACTCTAATTTAGGTACCCCACCCCCAACCCTGAACTGGTTCTCAAACTATCTTACTGGTAGACAACAATCCACTAAACAGCAACAATCCTACTCACTTTTCCTCAACATAAGCACAGGAGGACCCCAAGGATCCATATTGGGCCCCTTCTATTTACCAAATTCATTAATAACTTCCATAACACTCTCATTCAAGGCACCATGATCCAATATGCAGATGATTCTACAATCATCTATACTGCCAAATCCACTTCTGAGTTACAACTGCTAACCCAACAATCCTTTACATCTACTGAAACCTGGATGTTGAATAACCATCTCGCTCTAAACCCCAATACTAAACTTTTATTATTCACCCCCATAAAAACTACCCCACTTAACAAGAATGAATTCTCTGCCTACTCCCAGAGCAATACTACTATATAAGTTGTCTCTAGTACCAAACTCTTGGGAGTCATCATTGATGATAACCTAACATTCAACCTCCATTTCCACAACAATATTATAAAAAACTCAAGAAACTGGGTACCCTGTATAGACATAACCATTTCCTCAACCCTACTGCAAAAAAATTCAAGCCTCATCCCTTCTTCTACCATCTCTATTATATGGAGCCCCTAACCTCACTAATATCTAGTCCTCTCTGAAAACCAAACTTGCCTCATGATACAATATGGTCACCAAATTTGCAACAAAAGCAAAATTCTCAGCACATCACTGTTCATCTTTATGGTAACTAAATTGGCTTGAACTACCACATTATCCTACCTACCTACAGTTAACTACTGCACATAAAATTACATATAAACCATTAAACTGCCCTTCTCTTTTCTCCTTACTGTCTTTGTATCACTCAAACAGACCTCTTATATCTGAAAACAAAATACTGCTCAAAGTTGAAAAACCCAGTCTCTGAGCTGGTCAAATGTTTCATTCTTTTACTGTGTCTAAACTTTGGAACACTCTCCCAACTTCAATTACCTCCATCTGTAATCCTGCTCTCTTTAAGAAGTCCCTTAGACAACATCTCTCCTCAGACTAGTTATGCTCGTGCCAAGATAACTCTCACTAAACACTGTTCCACCTTCTTTATCCCACTTCTCCATGGCTTGCTGGTGTGTCACCTAACTCTCTCTACAACCAAACCCACTTGCCATACCAGTTTCGGCACTCCAGGCTATCTTGTACTGTCTTCTGTCTACCTTTCACCTCCATTACTAACACCAGAGCCATCATTCTGTATTGACAACTTCCACTACTTGCACCTCAAATCTCTAATAGTTAATATCTAAATACTGTCATCACACGTGCATATACCCTTAACAATTTATAATCTCTGTGCTGATTTTCTCTTGCATAAAGTCCTCTATCAATACTAGTTACTTGCATAATGTAATTGGGTAGTGTGTATATAATGAATCTGAACTTGTTGCTGCTTTGCAGTAATTGGGTAGTATGTATATAAATAATCTAAACCTTTTGCTCATACTATGTCCTAGCTTGTTACTGTATAATACCTGATAGCTCTGGTATGTATTTGTATTTTGTACCTGACTTGTTAAGGTATGTCCAGCTTGTTACTGCATAAAATCTGCTAACTCTGTATGTATTAGTACTTGTATCTACTTGTTAATTGTATCTGGAGCTTTTCTCTCTGGTCATCCACTGAAAATCGGCTCACCTAGGCCCAGTGGACCTTCCCGGTAAACAAATGCAATAAATAAATAAAATATGAATTAATTTTTTTTTAGACTATGTTTTTGGAAGTATTATTTATGCAATGCATTTTAATTATTGGTCAGAGTATTTGGATTTCAAATATGATTGACTGGCATATTATATTTAAACTGACTCACATTGTGGATTTTATGTTGTGTTGAGAAAAAGTCTTGTGGATTTGAAAGCTTCATCAAAGTATTCTATGGTCGGACTCCTAGCTTTTTCTTTTAGAAGCTCCATTTGCAACAAATGATAATATTTTTGCTGGAAATTGTCAATTTCATTCTGTTCCCCTTGAAAAACATCTTTCCTTTGGCAACATTTTCAAAAAAGATAGCTATTCTAGAGGGAAGTCTGAAGTAGCACTTTCCTCAGAAACAGAAACTCCAGCTTGAAGAGAAAACACTATCCTTCCATTCCCAGCTAGTCAGTACCAGAATGTGAGGGGAAATCTGTTTTTTCGATTTGCAGTCAGTGAAGAAACAAGATTTAGAATTTTAAAGGCAGAATGTAATCCCTTAACCAATCCCAGTAAGTCTTCTATGTTCACATTTAAACAGGAGAAGTAATATTCTTAATATTTTTTTTCCTTTTCTGTGACAAAGACCAACTCATGTCAAGAGCACTGTCACTGAAATTGGGCACTCCAGCCCAGCTATATGGTAAACCCTCAGACTTTCCTTCTCCTAAGACCAGAAAAAGTGGTTCTCCCTTGCCCACAGTGGACAACCCTAAAGCCACAGAGGATGTGTCTAGCTTCTGGTCCTTAGTAGTTTCCTGAGGAGCTAAACCAGAGGGACCAAGAGACATCAAAGACCAGTCTGAGGAGCCAAGTACAACCATGACACCTATCAGCAACTGAGGTGGTGAGAGAGCCAGCCTGGTAACCAAAGACTCCAGAGATTTTTTTTCTTGTGGATAGGAGAAGGAAAAAACAAGAAGAATGGCAAATGTTTCAGAGTTTACCAAAAAAAACCCCGAAACACAGGTAGCAAAGCTTGTGTGAGTGAGCCCACCCAACTGGGGGGCATACTATTGTATGGCATTAGCGTGGCCCCTTCCTTGTAAACACTTGTTACCTTACTAATTTTTTCTATATTTTCCTGATAGAATGATTTATTAACCCCTTCAACTAAACTTAAAATGGGGGCAAATTTTGTTTTCCTTCTCTCCAAAATTTCAAGTTTTATTCCATTCAAAAGCTTGTGGGTGTCACTCCTCTCCCTAAACAAATTTGTCAAAATCTCTAATTCATTCGCAAACTTATCTTCGGAACTTATCCTCAAAAGGCATCTTTTAATTAAAAGGGCAGCAACTGTGATAATGCAAAAAATGTATTTGAATAAGTTGTTTTAAATATTGGATGTGAATCTGTTGTTCACCTCATCTTTTTCAATGGTCACATCCAAATAGTGAATTACTTTGAAATGACATACAAAAGTAAACTTTAAAAAAATCTGTAGTGCCCTACAAAAACTTTATAAATTGTTCAAAAGAGGCAACATCTCCCTTTCATAAAATAAATATGCCATCCAAGAACCTAAAGTATTTATTTGTTTTTTAAAGGGAAAGACAGCAAACCAACATTCCCATTCTACCAAAACCAAATTTGCATACAATGGGTCATATTTCACCTCCGTTGCAACTCCTGAAATTTTCTGAAAGAACTCCCCTTCAAAATATACAAAGTTGTTAAATAGCAATGTTTACTCTATACATTGCATAATAACAAATAAAGCAATTGCACTTAAATTACTGTTACTCAATGAACAATTAGAAAAATATGCCAGTCCTGTTTTGTGAAGGATCACAGAAAAAAAGATTAATCACATCAATAGTCCTAAAAATGATGTCACTCCTACAACAGGATTAATTCAACAGTTGAAAAACGAGCCAAAAGTCCCTCAAATATGAGTTTCACTCGTAACCATGTTTGGAATGATGGTCAACAAAGGCAGCTAGAGGTTCAGTCCTTGATCCCTTTGCCACTATAATCAGCCTCAATGGGGGATCTATATGTTTTTCGTGGACTTTTGGAATACGTAAGATTGACAGAATTGTTGGACTGCCCTCTTTTAAGTACAGATAAATATCATGAGTTATAGTCTTTTGGCTTATTGTTTAAGATCATATCCAGTTTGTAGTAAGCCAATGAAATGTCATTTTATTGCATGTTATCTGATCCCACAGAAACATTATTTTTAATCTTTGACAAGGATTTCAAGACATGCTCCAGAGTGGTTTCAGGAAAACCTCAATTTGCAGGGGTAGTGGGTGCAACAATGTCAGTAGATGGGTTAAATGTATCACTAAATTTGTCTGCTAATATATTTTCTGTATCCTTGTGACAGGAATCTGTGACGTTATGGATGAGCACAGTGCGCTCTTGATTATTCCTGAATTTCTTGGCATGCCTAAAGAAAGATTTGCAGTTTCCTGTGGTATCTGTAACAACCTTAATACTGTGCTTTACATTTTGTAATACTGCTAGATTCCTTGTTGGCATGCTTCAGTGTGTTAGGAGGATGGGAATTTCTTACTTTTCATTAGAGAATGGGCGATCCGTAGATTGCATCCCAACTGGAGAAAGAACATTCTCCAGCATGGTATTAATATACAAGTGATACCTGCTGAAAAACTAGTCCAACACTTCATGGCAGCATATCAACCGATGTGGAGTTCAGACAGAAAAAACATAACAGCCTCCATTATTTTGTACACACTAAGCAGTGCTTCTGCTGTTTAGACACTGCAAAATATAGAAACAAAAAGGAAATTAAAACAAAAGCTGTGTGTGTGTGTGTGTGTGTGTGTGTGTGTGTGTGTGTGTGTGTGTGTGTGTGTCTGTGTGTGTGTGTGTCTGTGTGTGTGTGGGTAAATGTATGTGTGCATGTAAGTGAAGGCAAGATCGATCTAGTGATTATTTTACATTCACTAAGCAGCGCTTTTGCTGTTTAGCGAGTTTAAAAAAATTGAATAAAGTGTGTGTGTGTGTGTGTGTGTGTGTGTGTGTGTGTGTGTATGTGTGTGTGTGTGTGTGTGTATGTGAGTATGTGTGTGTATGTATGTGTATGAGTGTGTTTATGTTTCTATCTTCATGTAGGTGAATATGTGCATGAAAGCAAAAGAGACTGTGTATGTGTGTATAAAAGAGAAAAGAGAGAGAGAGAGTAAACAGTGAGATCGATCAAGTAGTTATTTATCACTTGCTAAGCACCACTTTTGCTGTTTTGAAGAGTCTAAAGTTAAAAAGAAAAGGTACATAAATAAGTGTGTGTGTCTGTCTGTGAGTGAGTGTATGTGTGTATGAAATGTGTGAGTGAGAGTGAAGAGTGAGAGTGATCCCTGGCAGGAGCAGGAGTTAAGAGGTCTGCATCCCTCTCGACCTCTTACCTCAACATATCTGGATAAGCATAAAATAAACGCGGGGCAAAGGTTCAAACTAAAAATAAATGTTTACATGATCCTATTATACAATCCCAACATTACTTCAACATTAGGATTTGTGTCAGCTTGCATTTTCTGAAGCAGAGGTGTGTGCATATGTGCCTAGATAAGATATTTTGACCACTGGCAATAGTAGTAAAGAGTTCTACATACCTCTTGACCTTTCAACTAAAAAAATATGGATAAATAAAGTAAAAGGAGAAAAAGGCTCAAAGATAGGAACGTATTTCAATTATTGTTCTTAAAAAAGTTGCTTAAATACCAATATTTATGTTAGAATGAATTTTATAAATGAAATGAAACTCTGAAACTCAAATTTATACCATCATTTACAGACATCAGTTTCTACTAAATGGCAATAAACCAAGAATTTTAGAAGAAGGGAACCAAAAATAAAGTAAATACCTAGACATTTTTTTAATTATTATATTGTGGATATAAAATCCTGTCTCCAACACCATTAACATATACTACAGCAAGTTCGAAACATTAGGCAGAGAAACGATTTTTCATCAAAAATATATATAAAAAATAGTACTTAAAAAGAATAACTAAGTAAAACACAATAATTTTTTACAAAAAACACATTCTCTAAGCACAATAATGCTTTCTAGGGTGTGTGTCAATGTGTAATTCATGCATTGATTTTCTTAAGAAGAAAATCTTCACGGATACAGGGGTAAAACATTACACTGGGAGATAACTGCAATCTAGATTTTTTTTCATTGCCATTCAGTTGCAAGCTTGACAATCAAATCTAAGAATCTGTAAATTTAAATGATTCTCTTCTGGATATTATTTGTGACTACTGTAAGTAAATGTTATAAACTAGATTAGTCGCATATGAGTAATTTTTTTCATCAAGATTTAATCTGGCTAGACTGAACCAATAACAGCAGTATAATCTATTGTGACCAATGTTTTTGAAGAAATCAAGATACAGATTAAAAAGCTCAGATTCAATAAACCTTGAGGCTGACAAGATGGAGTATATCCTGAAGTGATTCATGTCTTTAGCATAGTAGAAAGTAACAGTATCTGGCCGATGAGAATTGTTCATAGGTGTATACTAGGTTAATGAACATGAGGGCCTTTATAAGCCTAGCTGTATAACTCATCCCAATTTGTGTCCCTGTGTATCATGGGCAGTTATTAGGAAGGGGTATGTTAGGAAGTTTCTAAAGGTTATGTGGGGGGGGGGGTTGTTAGACACAGTTACTGTCTGCCTCTGACAATCAGACATATGGGGGCTAGACCTGGGGTGAATTTCTAATTTCTCATCCATTGATCAAGGTTATGCTTAAATAGAGTTAAGAATGGACTCTGCTTTACATGGATGGGAGCTTGTTCCAGAGAGTGTAGATCCTTTGAGACATATCTCTCCTGTCAAGATGTCCTATTTATGTCGCAAGCAAAATATAAATCCTTGGATCTAGCGGTCCTGATGCTGTTCATTCTGTGGATCATACAATCATAGGATCATAGGAGATTACTAGGGCTATTGGGAGGTCATTTTAAGCCTAGCCATTTCAACCCAATATAATACTGTAGAGGTACTAGTCAATACCTATGGCTGCATTTAGTGATGACTGCCCATGTAAAGGAGGGTTGTGGGCACTATCCCTGGTAAGAATTTATGATGCCCCATCCACTCATCCCGGTTCCTCTTGAACAGTGTCATAGACGTGTTCTGTTTCACATGAATTGGTAATCTGTTCCAAAGACGTGGCAGTCACAGAGAGATAAATCTATCCCTCCAGCATGTTCTATTTAAGTTGCAGACCATATTTAAGTCCTTGGAATAGGTGGCCCTAGAACCATTTGATTTATGGATATGCAGTAAGTTCGTTAGGTTTGGGTCTTGGGTTGCTCTGTAGGCCAGGCATTAGTCTCTCCTAAGAAGTCTATGCAATACGGAGTATAGTGACAGGGATTTTAGTCGGTCTGTGTAAGACACATGCTGGAGGCCCTTGATCTTCATTGTTAGAAACCTCTAAGGTCTCTTTAATTGCTATAGGTGCTTAGTACTGTACATACTGAATGGGGCAATATATTCAATTATGGTCTGGATAAGAGCCAAGTGTAGGGGGTTATGACGTCCTTTGCTCCCGAGGTGATGCCTTTACTAATCAAGTGAGTTATGTGGGAAGCTTTCCTTACAATAGTAGACATGTGGTGGTTGAAGTTAAGGTTGATGTCAGCCTGTGATCCCGGGTACCATACCACTTCATGGGTACTTAGGGTATTGTTATTAATTTGATAGTGTGAAGGGACATTGTTTGTGATGAAGGGAATGATGATGCATTTCTTTGCATTCAGTTTGAGACTGTGACTAATACACCAGTCATCGATTTGCGTGAGACCATCCTGGAGTATACTGACATCATTTGGGGATTCAATGATTGCACCTAGTTTGTAGTCATCTGTAAACTTGGTCAGCTACAACCCTTAAGTTTTGACATGAACTTCTGAGAGGTATATACCAAGATAGTGTGTGTCCAGTTTGCGAGCCAGTTGGCAACCCATCTTACAATGAAGGGATTTACATTCAGTTTACAAAGTTTATCGGTAATGCCTGAATGTGGGATTGTGTCGAAAGCCTTTGTCAAGTTAAGGCATGCTGTCTGCACAGATTTACTCTTATCAATGGCCTTAGTCACACTTTCAAAGAAATCCACCAGATTTAACAGGCAGGATCTGCCCTTCACAAAGCCGAACTGACTAGGATCCAGGGTTTGGAGGTCACCTATGTCTTTATTTATGAGGACCATAATGATACATTCCATGGCCTTACAGATAAGACTGGTCAGGCTTATGGGGCTGTAATTTTCCTGGGTCTGTTGCTAGGCCACCTTTGTGGAGGAGAATAACTGTAGCTGTTCTCCATTCTGCAGGAACAAAGCTGGTGGTTAGGCTGTGACTGAAAAGGGTATTACATGGTGATGCTGGTTCTTGTTTTAGCCTGTTTAGAAGACTGCCTGGGATGTCATCTTGTCCCATACAGGCCATGTTATTTACCTTGGACAGGACTTTGAGGACCTGCTCTTCAGATATGTAAGATGGGGGGAAGTTTGGGAAGGGTTTGTTGTAAGTTAGAAGGGGATAAGGGAGTGAATTTTCGTCAAGCCTATCTGTTAGCAGGTTTGCTATCTCTGTGGTGTCAGTGTGTGTGATACCGTTGGCCACCAGTTCTGCACATGCTATGGTCCTACCCTTTAGGTTACATATATAGCTGTAAAAGGCATTATATTTATCCTTAGAAGTACTTGCTAGGTTTCTCCCAAAGGAACTCTGAGGATTTGTCAAGTTGTCTTATTTGCCTATAAAGGCTGTGGAGGGTGCTTTTCCATTGTTGGATCCTTGTCTTTGTTTTCTTGGACAGCAGCCTTTTACATTTATTGTATAGTTTGCTGATGCTGGAAGTCCACCATGGCAGCTTTATGTATAAAATGTCCATCAGAGGTGGATACAAAGATGCCTTGTATGCCAGACGTAGAACGCATCTCAGTAAGCTGTAGTAGACAGTACAGAGACAGGACTTTAAGGTGATCCATATAAGACAATGTGTTTATACCCTAGATTTTCCTGGTAAGGAGCCTGTGTGGATGCTCCTTCTGTTGCATATGTTTGGTCAGGCACACGCTGAACGGAGCATTATACTTGATGATGTGTCTGATAAGTGGAAAATTAAGTGGCACTATGATTTCCTTGGACCTGGATGCCATGCTTTTCCTTAAGTTGGGTTACATAGAATGATTTTCTTGCTACCTTGGCCAAATGTTGGTCATAGGCCAGATTACTGTCTAAATATGTTACCAGGTCCCTGACTACTGGGTCAGCTCTTAGGGAAGCCTTATAGATGGAGCAATTAACCTGGATAGCCATTTTCCCAAAAGGCACTATAATGTATTTCTTGGCACTGAGTTTTAGTCTGTGACTTTGTCACCAATCTGTCTGTTTTGGACTCTCTTGTAAGATGTTTGTGTCATGGGGCAATCAATGATAGCTCCCCATTTACAGTCATTTGCAAACTTAGTCAGCCAAAGGCCCTTGATATTGGCCTTTACTCCTGAAAATTAAATGCCAAATAGGAATGGTCTTGGCACAAATCCCTGATGTACTCAGCTGCTGGCTGGTCTCTTAATGGAGGTGGGCTCACAAATCCTGACTTCTTGGGTCCTGTTTCTGAGCCAGCTGGCAATCCAGTGAGTTGTGAACATGTTTATGCCCTGTTTGTCAATTATACCCAAGTGGGATATAGTATCAAATGCCTTAGCAAGGTACAGGTGGGTAGTATGTGTTATTTACCCCTGATCCATTGCTTTGATGACCTTCTAAAAGAAGTCCATCAGGTTTTGTATGCATTAATTTCCCTTGACAAAGCCAAACTGGGATGGGTCCAATGTCTCAAGGGTGCCTATGTCTTTGTTGATCATATCCATGATAATTCATTCCATGGCTTTAGATATTAGATTAATTAGACATATGGGTTTGTAGTTTCTTTGGTTGGTTGATGGCCCACCCTTGTAAAGTGGGATAACCATTGCAGTACTCTATTCTTATGGTGCAAAGCCTGTTTTAAAATGTGTAGTTGAAAAGTGAATAAATCCTTTGAGGTGCAAAACGAGAAGCAATAAATCCTTGGAGGTGCAAAACGAGAACCAATAAATCCTTGGAGGTGCAAAACGAGAACCAATAAATCCTTGGAGGTGCAAAACGAGACCAATAAATCCTTGGAGGTGCAAAACGAGAACCAATAAATCCTTGGAAATGCAAAACGAGAACCAATAAATCCTTGGAGGTGCAAAACGAGAACCAATAAATCCTTGGAGGTTGAAAAGTGACCCAAGTTGTCCTGACAGGTCATGTTTCATGCTATTTAGGAGTCATCCTCGGATATTGTCAGGGCCATCAAGGCTATGTTTTTGCCCTTAGTGAGCACTGCCAGGACCTGCTCCATGTTAACAGTTGTGGGGGGAGTTATGCTAGTAGGTATTTCATGAGGGAGGCAGGGGGATTGGGGAGCGAATTTTGGGCTGAATTTGTCAGGCAGCAGATTCGCTATTTCACTTTGCTCAGTGAAAGTGGCACTATTGACCACCAGTTCAGCACACTGCTCTGTTTTGCCTGTGAACGTATGGACATATCTATACAAATCTTTGTGGTCGTCTTTATCCTGTGAGGTTATCTTGACCTCACAATTGGCCTTGTTGGACTTAATTAGTCCTCTTAGTTTCCTCTTTAGTTTAATTAGAAAGCTTCTATTATGGGAGTTAACTCTTCCTGATTTTATCCATGACTTTTTTCCTTTTGTTTTATACCTATTGAGGTTAGCATTCCACCAGTGTGGTTTGTTTTTAGATTTTGTTTTGGGATTACTTCTACTAGGTACAGCAGCCACTACACAGCCATTAACATGGTTCGTAGGTAAGGTTCATAGGTAAGTGCTAGGCTTGTTGCCCATGTGGGCCATTTTAAGCCTAGCCAATTTCCCTTTCAAAGGTGAGAATCAAACCTTGTACTTCAGGATGTAGTCTGCTCTGGAACAGGGTTTTCTAGGATTACTGAGTACTGTATTTCCCCTTCTGACATCTTAGGTAATAAACACTATGCAGTATATTTCATAATTACTGCAAACTTATTTTTTAATTGGCCTGTTTATTGCACATCAGCTGGGTGAAGCTTTACTGGGAAGATCCATGATCAGAGCAGCCATCAGAGTGGTCAAGGCTTTTAGTAAGCCCTAGACCTCTTCAACTGCCCTGTAATGTCCATAGGTATTTGAAGGGGTGTGCTATTCTTGGAGGGGCTTAGCCTTGTGATATCTACCAGAAGTTGGGTGCACTGCTCACCTATAACTGCTGCATTGGCACACACGGCATCAGGCACAAACTTCCAAGCTAAGTCGGGCAATAGGTGATGTGTGTAAGAGCATGACCATGCCCTCCCTTGACAAGGCAGCCATTGCAGGTCTGCAGGTACCTTAGGAGTAGGCTGCTCTTAGAAACTAGCTAGCATGACTCTTAACAAGAAACTTTCACTGCTGGGGGAATGGATGGGCTGATACAGCTTCCCAGGCAGGAACACACACGTTGTTTTTTCTTTAACTAAAACAATTTGTTCGGAGAGGTGTTGGGACCATCTTGGAAACTGTTGTAGTTATTCTTGTGAGAGAAGATTGATTGCTGCCATTGATTCTTCCAGAGTTATTTGCTGCTTGGTTCTCATTTTTATTACTTTTATCATAGTCTAGCACTGAGGTGTGCTCTGTGCAGTCCACTTACACCTAAATAGTGAGTAGAGAGTGCATTTTAATTTTTCCCTTAAATTAGTTCTCTCAAACTGCCATTATTTTTTTGGTTTGTCAATTGCTCAACTGCACCTGGGAAGCATTAGCTCATACTTATCTTAGCTGCTCTGATTTGTTTTTAGCTGCACTAGGAGCATCAGTGCATTATATGATGGCCTGTTGACATCTTTGGACAGGTAACATTTACCTTTTTTGTGCACCTAGCCAGATAACACAATATATTGAACTTTATGGAGGGAGAGAAAAGTTGTTCTCCCGATGTCAGTAGCTTCCTAGCTTTTGTCATCCTAAGGTAGAGTAGTAACTGATTCATACTCACTGATAATGAACTGATTAACAAAGAAAGGTCTGTGAGAGGTGTAAATATTTAGATAATATAGAGGTTCCCCCTCACAAACATATACTCAGTGACTATCATAGAGGCACACCTCATCTTCACTCACTACCACAATTTCAAACAGAACACATTAAAATGTCATACCCTGATGTTGTAAAAATACTTGACAAATCCTTCTAGAACATGTACAAGCAGGCCTCAGCTGAAATCCCTCAAATTACTTACTCCATGTACACCTACAATAAGTCACCAATAGCATAGTTGTTCTCAGTCAAGCAATGCTATTTTAGCTTCTGATAAGAAAGTATTAGTAACTGATGACTCAGTTGTTAGGTATACAGATTCCCTACACATCAGATTAGACAATGATAGGGTTACTGTCGGATGACTCTTGGGTGCATACATTACAAGGACCATCAGTACTCCTTCCTGAGACAAGTATATCGGTGATATGGTGGTGGTCCTTATGGGAGTGAATGGCCTGAGGCACAAAGGGGCATGTCCAAACTCTACAGTTTTGACATATGCAGGTAAGACTTAAACCATTTCTTCACCAAGAATGATACCTAGAAATAAAGACAAGATACTTGGATTTATCAAATGGCTTAACAGATAGTGTCATTCTCAGGGATCAAGTAAATCAAGTAAATATCAGCTTTGGACAAGAAGATTAATGCTCCTGTTTTTTTTCTTTTCTTTTTTTGTTTTTGCAGAGGACGAACTACATCTTTGATTCAAGGTTTTTCAATACTTGTACAAGTCCTTTCTGCCCACAAAGAGCTTTTTCTAGGGACAGTCCATGTAACTGACATTCAAACTTCCAAATTTTTCCATCTCTAAACCGGACCTCACTGAGTTGGCTCTTCTCAATGCCAGGTACCCCACTGATAAACTGCCTAATCATGAGGTGGAACATATCCATGTATGTGTAGTTACATAGTCTTGGTTTAAAGGTAAAGAAAGGACTCCTTACATAACTTGAATTTCTGCTTATCATCCCTTCAGGCCTGGTGGAAAATATAATGGTGTTTCCAGATATGTCAGACAACTGCAGCTCATCTGGGCTGATATTCAGAGACCAAGCAATGCCCCTAGATCTTGAGTTTTCCAGGAACAAGACAGGCTACAAATGTATATCATGTTACAGAACACCCATCATGTATCTAAATGATCATGTTAGATTCCTGCAAATTTTAGAAGAAATTCCTATAAGCAATAATGCCATAATCCTAGGTGACTTCAAATGCCCAACTATGATTGTAGGGTATGCCCAGAAATTTCTAGAATTGACAACTAGAAATTCCTGACCTAATAGTTAGTCAAGCCAAAATATTTTGGATCTAGTCCTCTCTAATATTGTCTCTCACTTTTAATTTCCTCTAGTCTCTCCTTCATCTGTTAAGTCAGACCATAAACTTCAAAAGGGTGAACCTTATACAATTATATATAAAAGAAAATCACTAAATTTACCCATGACATCGCTACCACTAAAACAGACAACAGATAACCTTGCTAAGGAGTTTCATGCCCATATAGACAAATGCATAGATCTAGCATTCCCAACTAGTGATAGACACAAATAAAAATTAAAAAAAAAAGAACTCACTCCAGTCAACCAACATAAACAAATATTATAATGGCAGAAAAAATATACAGTAGGATGAGAACTCCTCTGAATGAAAATAGTAGAAAAAAATTACCAACAAAAGGAAAAGCACTACAAGGATGAGTAAATCAACCCACAAATGGAGATTTAGCTTCTGAAGCACAGGATGACTACACATTTTTCTTTAAATGTGCTCGAAAACTAAAGAAAAACTCTAAATATTGCTATGAACTTCTCTTTAATTACTTTTCCCACTCTGACCAAGATGACATGGCAAATATACTAGCAAACAAGTTCTTTGCAAACTTCTCCCACAGATTACCTATTCCATCACCAGTCCTCACAGATTCCCTTACCTCTCCCCATCTTTACTGCAGATCATGTTCTTAAGATGATATCTAAGACCAAAAACATCTCATTCTTGGGTCCTGATAGCATACCTGAGTTTTTATTAAACAGTGTCAGACATATTCTCAACACATCTTTCCTTAAATAAATTAACCTAAGTTTAGCCACAGGCTATGCACTTGAATCCTGGCACACTGTTGTGCTGATGTCCCTCTACAAGGGTGGCCTTATCACTGAGGCTGGGTGTTACAGACCAATCAGCCTTAGTGGCCCTACCACTGAGGGTGGGTGTTACAGACAAATCAGTCTGATCTGTAAATCTACATAATGTATCACAGTCCGTCTAGTTAATTAGGATACTAAAAAACTCATTAAGCTTGTCTCCTGACAATCTGGCTTCATTAAAGGGAGATCATGCTTATTAGACCTTGTTTACAGAAGCTGTCAACAGTGGCCATGCTGTTCATACAGCTTATCTTAATCTGGTCAAAGTATTTGACATCATACCTAGAATCTTTAAATATAGAACCTTTTGTGGTAAATAGATTACCAGTTGGCTGAAAGGCAGGACTCACATAGTTTGTGTGGCAGTAGTCTCTTTAAATAGTGTTAAGGTAACCTGTGGAATCCTCCAGGCCTCTCTGCTGGATGCTATCCTGGTTGGCATTTGCTTCTCTGATCTCAAATATAATAACAAACATCTTTGGTTAACCACATTATAAGACTACAAACTGAGTGCTATCAAAAACTCTTCAGCTATCTGCACACTTCTAAAAAAAGTATGCATTAGTTAATACCTAGTGTATGCAAAATGGGCTTAAATTGAATTCTAAAAGATGCATTTGTTTTCTTTTGAAAAATAAATGTTACCAACAATGTGCAGTATGGATAACATACCCTTACAAAATGAAAATGCAGTCAGGTTCCTCAGCATTTGGATCAACAGTTCTCTCTCCTTTGACCATCTTATTGCAGTCATTGTTAGGAAATCCTCCCACTTATCACCTAAGATCACTAAGAACTTTAGTTATCAGGAGAGACCGAAAGCCTTGTCCCTGTACTCTGTGGCTTACAGACTCCTGAAGGATGATCTATATGCCTCACATGTCCCACCATTAGAGATATGGTGTTCTTAACCTGCTATATCCTAGCAAGACAAACAGCTGTTACCAGAGACATGAACCTTCATCAATATTTAAACAGAAAGTGATGGAGGGAAAGAGAGAGACAGAGAGAGAGTGAGTGAGAGAAAAACATGCACACACACACACACACACACACACACACACACACACACACACACACACACACACACACACACACACACACACACACACACACACACACACACACACACAGACAGTGAGAGAGAGACATCACTCAGTGCCTACCCCTCACCATTCTCTGGGATAAGCTTCCTCTGCATGTTAAACAATGTGAATTTTTATTTTCCTTCTTACTAAAACACGACAACTGGGTGGTGTTCTCAAATTTATCCCAGGACTAACCAGCCTTTAACTCATTGAGAAAGGAGGTAAAGGCTTAATGTATGTTTGCAAGGCATAAATGGTCATTCAACTAAAATAGCCTTGAAACTCCTATAAAACTGGGTGCAGGTACTGGAGTCATTGGGCATGGTCCATCAGAAGTGAGGAATGGGCTATTGGGACAGCAAAAATATTTTCTTTTTTTTTTTTTAGTGGCACTCAATTTTGCACATCCTGTTAATGAGAATTTATATCTTCCTATGTTTTGTGCCAAGTACTTCAAAAATGGTAGCAAAATAGACCTTCAGCTCAAAACTGCACTTCAGATTTGTATAATTTTTCTGAAAGTGTAATGGTAACATTTATCACATAACAGTGGTTGCGGATTCAAAGATGGCCGCCATTCTATAAGCACTGCAGTACTTCAGCTCTCCAAAGACCAGAGAAAAAAAATCAACCCTGCGGATGTACATTTGGAGTTAATCCACTAATTGGCAGCAATTATTAAACTACTAGAAGTCAGTGATCTTCTTGAGGAAAAAAAAATTGAAAGAAAATACTTGGTGACAACAGGATTGGAACTGATTGTTAGGTTGACTCTGAACAGAGCACCAAACAAAGGACTGAACTACCTCACTTCTGAAACTTTTCCTTGGGAAATATCTTAATCTGCAGCATTGCTAAATGTCAAAAGAAGATAAAAATATGGATACTACAACTACTAAAACTAAACTGTCAGCATTACAGTCTCCAGAGAAGGAATCTATAATTAAGAGACAGAAAACAGTTAAACAGCAAGAGACTGCAAAAACATGGGCAACAACGAAGCCTAATCAACAGGTCACAATGGAAGAAATTAAGTCAGCATTACTACCTATACAGGAAGCTTTAAAAGATCTAACATCCCAAACACAAACATTTAGTGATACATGCAACCGGATTCTTGCAAGAATGGAGAAAGCGGAAACCAGAATAGCAGCAAATGAAGACAATATAACATTGCTCACTAAAATAACTGAGTCCCATGAGGCCGACATTCAAATGATGCAAAACAAAATTCTGGACTTGGAAGCAAGATCGAGATGTAACAACATAATCATCAGAGGGATCCCAGAATCAATCCAATATAATGATCTGACCACTTCCATTATACAAATATTTGAAACACTGCTTAAGGACTCTGTGGCTGTTCAGCAAATTGTCATAGAAAGAGCGCATAGAGCATACAGGGACTCCCAAGCTTCAAATACACCCAGACCTGTGTATGTCAAAATATTAAACTTCCAAGATGTGAGTAAAATACTTCTAACCATTAAAAAATCTGGTGGATCTATAATATGGCAAAACTATAAAGTTTCTATAGCACAGGATTTACCAACACAAATAAGGCAGTCTAGACAAATGCTGGCTCCATACTGTAAGTTTCTGATTGATAAAAACATTAGATTCCAAATGAAATATCCTAACAGTTTAATTTTTACTATTGGTGGCATCAGAACAAATGCGAGCTGTGGATAACAAAGTAGAAAAAATAGTGGCAGCTTAACACAACACGCTCACTGCCTCCACTCTCAGCAAACTATTTCAGTTGTCACCAGGCACTATTGGTGGCATTAAGTACTCTGTAAATACAAAAATGAAGCCAGACCTACCTTTTTGAAGCTTTTTAAGGCTTTGCCACCGTCAGAAAACTGAACAGTCCAACTAGGCTTCTTCCAGCATCAGCGTGAATGGGAGACTTCATTTACGAGGATCCGAGGCTTTAGAATCCTTTGTCTGTTCTTGTTTGTTCAGCAGGCCTGGAAAATTTCTGTTTTATCTTCTTATCTCGTCTTCCCAGCTGAAACACGAAGATTCCACGATGTTGTATGGCTCTAACGAGCGCTTCTGACCCTCGAGGCAACAGGAAATAAGGTAAAGGAAGCAGGGGGACCGTTTTGAGCGTGGTGCAGCTGGGAGGTCCGTTCGCGAATTGGTTCCCCCGTCGCGAGCGCGAAGGAATGAAGAAGAACTGCCTGAAGTGATGCAACTGCTGGGAAGAAAGAAGAACTGCTGAGGAACCAAAACAAAGCTTTTTTGGACTTATTTAAGGGTAAAATGACTGCAGGATGATCATTGAAGTCAAGTGTGTCAGGTAAAGGCTAAAATGAATGGTTTGACTGTTGTAGTATGAGACTCTATGGTTTAGTGGTTAATTAAGGTAATGCAGTCTTTGTTTTTTTTTTTCATGCTTGCCTTCTATTTTTACTGTGTTTCTGTCTTGTGAATAAATATGCTTTTTTAAATTTTATCATTTTAGAGAAAAAGTATAATCTGTAATTAGATAGAGATGCAAGGACACTGAATTTAATAGAGGTAAGGGATTTGGTGACAAGAATAAAGAATATGTAATAATATGGCTAAAGATGTCTAAGATAATATATCTTCCTTCTATTTTATTCTTTTCTTGTCTGCTCTCTTTTGGCTTTTTTAACCTTTTTTTTTTCTTCTTTTGGCTACCTACCAGTACAATTAGTAAAAGTGCATTATAGTTTATTTTTAACTGCAATGATCTATAAACATTAGCATGGAACGTTGTAGGACTGTTTTGGAGAAAAATAGCTGACTATAATAATTGCATTATTTAAACAAAATGTATAACAACTGTGTGCTTATTATCTGAATTGATAGTTAAAATGTTTTAGAACAAGTAATTATAATGCTAGTATGTTATTGCTGAATATAAAGTCTGATAAAAGTGAATTATTTGAAATGTCAGGTACAATTAGTTTATATGAATATTGGGGAAAATGTACAGAGCTGTAGTTACTTGAGTGCAGTGTTTAGTAGGGAATGTCTGGGTTAGGCTTTGTAGACGTAGATGTAGTTGGTGTAGGTTTTTTGCATGATATTTTATTGTTAATTAGTAGAATTGGTAGATTAGCTACTCGGGGAATTTTAAGCAATGTGAAAAGCCTATGTTCATCCTGGTCCGGAGGAATAGTGGATAGGCACTCGGTAGGGATGGGATGGCAGTTTTGCTTCCAAAAAATTTACGAAATGCCAACACTTGTCAATCTAAGGTGGAAAAAAAAACTAGATATTGTTATACATTAATAAATAGCTTTGAATGTGGATAATAGATTCCTGGAATGTTAAAGGACTCCAGAACATGAAAAAAAAAAAGCTGTTTTTGCATCTGTTTTTTAAATCAATAGCAGGTTTTATTCTATTACAAGAAACGCATTTGACTAATGACCAGTGGGAGACAATGAAGGACAAGAAATGGATTAGGAAGATTGTGATGGCGGAAGGGACTACGAATAGTGCTGGGGTGGCAATTATAATCAAGAATCATTTTCAAGGAGAAATTTTGGAAGACAAAATAGATAAAGAAGGCAGATGGTGTTTGGTGGTTCTCAAATCCGACAGTTATGATAAACCTATAGTACTTATATGTGTATATGCCCCTAATGTGAACCAACATCATTTTATAACTTCAATTTACTCCATTTTACAGTCATATAATAACTGTTACATAGTGATGGGAGGGGACTGGAACTCATACCAAGATTCTAAACTTGATAAGCTGGGGGCTTCTACAGCTTTTAGTAAGCGGGCAATGGTAGCGTTGAAAGAACTGAGAACTGATTTCAAACTGTATGACCCTTTTAAACACACACACATACAAGCAAAGGCAGAGAACTTTACCTTTTACTCTAGCTGCCATAAAATGTGGTCGAAAATTTACTTTTTTCTAATTTCAGAAGTATTTATTTCACTTGACCCTAGGGTTTCTAATCAAGCTAGACAGCTCTCTGACCATTCTAAGATAACTTTAACTTTAAATACCAATATTTTGAAAACTAAAAGTCACCGTGGATATAATTGGTCCTTAAATCCATACCTATTGACCAAAGAGGATATATTACAGGAAGTCAAGGAGATACTTAAACAATTATTATATAATATTCCCCGTAATAAACATCCAATAGATATAGAATGGGCCACAACTAAAACTTTGTTAAGAGGATTATTTATTCAGAAAGCCACATATTACAAAAAATTACAAAATAAAGAACAACTGGATTTGGAAACCAGAATACAACTACTGGACCAGGAGTTGATGAGGAACTATAATGAACAGACAGAAACTGAGTTGTTAAGATGTCAGAAAGAGCTGTTTCTTTTGTATAATAGAAAATTGACACTGTATGAACAAAGACGTTTAGTTAAATATGCAAATCATATTCAAACTCCCTCAAAAGCTTTAGCCCATATTATTAATCAGACGAAATCGACACAATTAATTACTGAAATAAATCATAACAATACTTTATATACTGACAAGTCAGATATCATGAAGATTTTTGAATTAATTTTTAATCAGATGTATGGTGAGCAGCAAATACACGTTCATGATAAAGATAGAAAAGATTTCTTACAGAAAATTAATTTTCCCAAAATTGACAAAAACTCTCATGGAGAATTAATTGCACCGATTACAGTCGAGGAAATATTGGAGGCAATTAAGAAATTGAAGCCCCATAAAGCCCCAGGGCCAGATGGTATGACCTCTGAATTCTACAAATCTTTTAGTGTGATTCTGAGCACTATACTTTCACAGACTTTTAATTATATCATTTTAAATGGCAGCAATGATCTTCACTTTAATGCTTCAAGGACAATCCTGATATTGAAGGAGAATAGTGATCCCAAAAATCCAGACAATTACAGGCCTATATCACTGTTGAATATTGATATGAAAATCATGACATCTATTCTAGCTAGTAGACTGAAAAAAATAATGAATTCGATAATATCAGAGGAACAGGCGGGGTTTATAAATGGGAGACAGACTACAGACAATACATTAACTCTTCATACATTAATATCTTATGCGAAGTATAAAAATATGAACATATATGCTTTAATAATTGATGCTCAGAAAGCATTCAACAGAGTTAATTTGGCATATTTATTTGATATATTATCATATTTCAATATACCTCAGGTCTTTATTTCAACGTTAAGGAAATTATATAATAATGCATACACTAGTTTATCTATAAATCATGAATGCTCCAAAAGGATCCAAATTAAAAATGGAACTCGACAGGGATGCCCATTATCTCCCTTACTGTTTAATCTGTATTTGGAGCCTTTATTTCTTCACATGAAGCAAAATATTTTTTATAACTTTCCTGTACTTCTTGGGATAAAGGTTAGGATGGCTGCTTTTGCAGACGATCTAAATATATACTGTACCACACCGGTTTCGGATACGGAAAAAATACTAACAGCAATACAAAACTTTGAGAGAATTTCTAATTGCAAACTAAATTTTAAAAAAAACAAAATATTCCCTTTAAAGACACCTACACCTTTTTCAATGCTACCATTGATAGGACAAGTAAGGACAGAAGAAAGGATAAAATATTTGGGGATAGAATTCTCAACTGAAAATAGAGATTTCTTTAATAATAATATTAAGGCAACTGGAGACCGAATAACATTGGATTTGAAAAGATGGAGTAAGTTGAAGTTACCGATGATGGCAAGAGCAGCGATAATAAAAATGAATGTTCTCCCCAGAATGCTTTATATTTTTAGAGCAGCACAACTCAAAATCACGAAAACATTTTTTAAGCAGTTTCAGATAGGATTGGGGAAATTTCTGTGGGAACCCAGAAAAACGAGAATATCATATGAGAAACTGATGGCTCCTAAAACTAGGGGGGGGGGTTGGATCTACCGGATTTTGAGATGTATTATATAGTGATTCAAGCCAATATGATTTTAAGGGTGTCTTACTTGGACAGTAATAGTAGAAAATGGATACCCAAATGGGTGCTTCTAACTTGTAAACATATAAAAGGAGCGGGAATTAACGTTAAAGCTGTACCATTTTTAAATAATCGACACTGAGCAAATATGATGTAATGGAGCACATTAAGATATGGGCAATGGCAATTCAAACTCTGTTTGCCTCTTTAAACTTATTAAAATATATGATGATGTTTCAACCATTTCATGGGAATCCTAACATGACTATTGGTAGTCAATTGATAGATTTAAAGAAATTTCCCCTTATTAAGGATTTAACTGTGATTGATTTATACCCCTTCTTAGGAGTAGTGGTACATGATATCTTAAAAGAGATGAATCTTCCCATTTCTTATTTAATTATAATGAGGCAGATAAAAGATCTTGCCATAAATTATTTTAATAGCTCCGAAATCAAAGAAGAGGAACTAGTTATTTCTCGCAATCTGTGGGAAGCATTGCAACAAGATAGAAAATACATATCCTCAGCGTATAAAATGATAAAAGAGAGGAAATATAATAATCATATTCTTTTATCGAAATACTGGAAAGAGAAATTGGTATCCCTAGATGATAGTAAGATAGCAGAGGCGTTTAACTTAACATTGAAATCAGTATCCCTTCAAAAACTGGTCTTTACTCAACTGATGATATTTAACAATGCGTATTATACCCATCTCACTCTTGATTCAAAAAATTCACCTAAATGTCCACAGTGTTTAGATCAGACAGCGGACCTGCTACACATGTTCTGGAGTTGCAAGTGCATTTATAAATTGTGGAACTCATTAAAATTGCAGTTACAAAAAATGGGTTACCAAAACTCAACACTCACCTGGGAATTTTTGATTCTACACATCCCACCAGAGAATTTAGACAAATCAAAGAGGATCGTAATTATGAATATCAGTTTATTAATGAAATTATATATAGCCACAAATTGGTTGAACCCAGCACAGACATCGTGGCAAAAATTCAGGCTGTTAGTGATCAAGCATATTTTAGTGCATAAATTATTAATTAGTAACAACAAGAAAAGTATAAATAGTATAAAAATTTGGGAGCAAATCTTTAACATTATATTGGCTTAGAAGTTCCTATCCACTTTCTTTTAGGACATGCAGTAAGTGAACAAACACAATCTTAGATTGGATAGAAGATGTAGAAACAATACAGATTGTTGGCTTGAGTTTGTTTTTAATTTTCTCTGGTAGATGTTTTCGTTTTTATTTTTTTTGTTTTCCTTTACTTGATTAATACGATATCTATTGTTAATGTATGATGTGGATATTTGAAATGGAACTAAACATTGGAAGCAATTTTGTACATAATGTAAATAGTGTGTGAATTGTATTATGGTTTTGAAAAACAATAAAAATGATTATCGAGAAAAAAAAAATAAACATAACAGTGGTTGCATTACAAGGAGAAAGTTGAGAGAGAGGGAGAAGTAGACAAGATATGATAAGACATGCAACATAACAGCTCAATCAATGGCTGTTATTGCAACTGCTAAAGGGTCTGCCATATCAAAATGCGGATATAAAAATGTGCATTCTAAGCCTTGCTCATGATTTATACTCAACTGGAAAATTACTATGCTGGCTTTAATTATCATGGTTTGGCTACTTTTTTTGCATCACCATTAGGATCACAAAGGAGTAAATAATTAGAGGTGGGCTTAAATAGGGAACTATTCTTCTATCAAGATATTATCATATTATGACTCCACTAGGATGGTACCATATTATGACACCCTTACCTGCCCTTTGCTTTGGTGCAGAAACTATGGGCCCCTCTGAGACATGTTAAATGGTTGGCAGTAAAGGACACAAACAGACATTATAAAATATTTGGACTAAATTCATGTCTGCTGCAACAGAGTTGTTTGAGTTCTTCTTCATGAGAATAACTGCCTGACTGTCATATTTCTCTGTGCTGGCTTTTTGTGACTTGTCTATTATTATTTGCAGTCTCCTATAGTATACCTAGTTCAGCCATACCTCCTAGTATACCTATTTCAAATGCCCTTAGGAATGGCAACAAGGGAAGTGTGAGAAGCATCAGTCCTCACCTGCAATTAGGCCTGCACAATGAGTAAGCAGTAACTGCACTCTGCATATTCCTTAAAATAGGGCACAATAAGATAAAAGCCCCCAGTTAGGGAAGTAGCATAAACACATTCAACATTATTGTTTTTCACATATATAAAGAAAGATAGAGGGCGGCAGGAATGTAGAATGATGCACCGGTGCATATTTAACTGTTTTAATTGAGTGGGTGGTCCAGAGACCCTTTTTAACCATGGAACCTGAGATTGCGCAATCATTTTATGCAATAAGCGTAATGAGTAAATTAAGTATGGTACAAATTCATCAAACATTTATTTTGCTTAGTTGTATCCAGTTATGACAAGTGTCAAGTTTAATTTATATTCTAAACATAACAACTTATAAGTCATAGTAAATGCACTTAAAGGATAACTATTATCAGCACTATATGTCATATGCAATAACTTAGTAAAAACTATGTATTCATCTCTCATATGAAAAGTTAATGCAAAGACAGTACAAGTTAGAGTATGATTAGTACAATTTGTTTTTTTTTTTTGTATCATGTACATTCATGTACTATCAACAAAGTCCTTGCTACAATCAAAAAGCTAACATTTATCTGGATTGCAAGATAGCTACATTTTGAAAAAGCAGGTTTATTAAAGCATTCCCAGTATAAAAAATGAAAGAAGCATTAAAAAGCCAGTAAAAGTTAACAATACATGTAAAACTCATTTACTGGAGTATCACTACACTATATGGATGCCAGTGTAGAAGATATCTGGAGAAAGTAAGACAAAATCATCAAGAAAAGAAGAAGAAGAAGAAAAAAATGGTGAGGAAGAGTCTTGCCACTGTGGTGAAGGATGTTGCAGGTGTTCAGCATAAAGTAGTTCAAGTTTCTGCTTTGGTATAGGAGATAGCTTTAAGTACTTTACAGGACATATAAATGAAAAGCACTCAGAGGAATTAAAAAACTGACTTATTATAGAAATGCATAGTCAAATGATAAAAAGGCTGAAAGGACGAGAAATTGTTTTAAGTAGCTATTCAGATTTGTTTACTGAACGGATGCAGCATATGTATATTCCAAATATGACCATGAGAAAGCATCTGAGACCTATATTAGTAAAGATGTAGTCATACCAGGAGAAAGACCTGCTTCTGAGAAAATCATGGACGAAGAAGAAAAAACTATTATAAATTAGGGACACCAGAATATTTGTAGAAAATGATTATTCACTGCACACCAGGCGGAAGAGAAGCGATTTCTTTCTGCATTCTTTGATATTGAGTAGCAGGTGTAACATTCAAGTTGCTATATCCAGCTGACTTTAGGATATTTTTTTCTGGAGGATCATAGACATTTGAGATGTAGAACAGGCTAAGGAATCGGTGATTCTAGAGATTCAGACAATTTATCTGAAATGATTTAAAAGCTTGTTTTTTTCATATATTGTACTTATTTGACTGCCTGCACTTTTAAAAAGTTTTTTTTGTTTAAATAATTTGTTTAACTGCTGTAGGCTACACACTAAAGTACGATAGCCTTTTCTGATAGTTTGTAGTTGTTTAAAGCTGTTTTAAGTGTATTTTTTATTGTTTTTGCCTTATCTTTTCAAAAATAAAAACAAAAAAAAAATCCTTGTTTCCTGCCTTTCTAAGCTAATATAGTCCAGTTTTCAGGCTAGTGCTGAATTCAGGGCTGTGATACAAGTTTCTGAGTTGCCCATACCTTACTTGGATAGAAGGAAGTTTCTCTGTTCACCTGTGAGAGAGGGGAGCTTTGTTTCTGCCCAGAAGTTAATAGTTTATTGGCCATTTTGGGCTAATTTCTTATCTCTTTCATTTTCCTACTATAAAAACCACATTTGCCCAGTTTTGTGCACCGGGCAGCGCTGATTAGCTATGGTTAAATTATTCCCAGCTCCACTAAGTCTCCTCTTCAGTTTTCCCTTGAAACTAGTCTAACTCTCAGCCTAAGCAATCAGAAAGCATCCTACAGCCCAGCACTTGCTCAGTCCTAATAGCAAGCACTAATATACCCTGACACCAATTGCCAAGCAGGGCAAGGCTCTTTATTCACCCCTCACCAACCAAGTGACTAAGCAGCTCATACTACTATTTAGGCATGACCAAAGGGCAATTTCAGGTGTACTCTCCATTCCAGCTGGTGAATCTGGGTATCCTGAGGTAATGTTACAACTGCCTCATGTACACAGACAGCCCTCTCCTCCTACCACAAAATATTAACATATGTGAGATGCAAATATACAGCCAAATTGGAAGCTAAGCTGTCTCCACCCAAGACTGGAACAGACAGTCAAGAGAAGAAGGTTAACACTTGCACCACACCTCCAGCCACACACAGACCTACTAAATCAGCACTGGGAAAAAATACACATAAATAAACAAAATCATACTCAGAGGATCTAAATAAAAACTTGCAAAAGTATCAGAGACCTCCAAAGCAGACACCCAAACAACCTGCACTTCCTGTCACAATCCAGACAACACATAAAACACAAAATCTGTGTGCTGCACAATCACAGCCCTTAAGGTGAAGTAACATACCTAACACACTAGTAATAGGTGACTCTATAGTCAGGCACACTGACGTCCCACTCACTAGGCTGGACAAGCAGAAGGTTACTGTTAGCTGCCTGTCGGGAGCCAGAATCCGCCACATAACACAAGCACTCAGGTCACTCCAGAACAAGTACAAATATGATTCTGTCATTGTTCATGTTGGTGTGAATGACCTGAGACATACCTCCCTGGACTACATGAAAAGCGACATGGAAGAGCTCTCTGATCATGTAGCCCAGGCTGGTATGACCCTGACCCTGAGAAGCATCCTGCCCTCACCAAGAATAATACCTCAGTATAAAGAAAAAAATGATCAATTTCAACAATTGTCTAAGCTACTGGTGTCATTCAAAGGGGATCCAGTGTCTGTCAGCCTGGGACAACATGCTCAACAAGCCTCGTTGCTTTGCAAGAGATGGCTTGCACCTGTCACCCCTAGGCTTTTGAATACTGGCCGAGGCTCTTGCAGCCCCCATAGTGCCTTTTTTAGGCAAGGTTCAAAAGTCAAACACACCTCTGTAAACAGCACAATTAACAAAAAACTGAGGGTTGTGCTACGCAATGCCAGGAGTTTAAATCTCAAAATGCACGCGCTCAAAGCACACCTCAGTATGGAGAAATTTGACATCTCTACAGTAACTGAAACCTGGTTCAAGGGTCCAGAGAGCACTCCAGCACTACCAGGCTACAACTTATACTACACGTTTCAGCCACAGAACATGGACTGAAACACAAAAGGAGGGGGTGTATCCATATTCATCAAGGATACCTACATCTCCAGGTTAGTGGCGCAGCATGATACCTCTGAGATCATCCATGTGCAACTAACATCAGGCAAATCTGCAATGCAAATTGTGGCCTGCTACAGATCACCCTCCATGACCCAGGATCACCACTCCACCTTTCTGGAGACACTGGAAAACATGAAGGTCCTACCAAACACCCTGATACTGGGCAATTTCAATTACCCTATCATTCCCTGGAAAAACTACTCGAGTACAAACTCCCAGGCCCAGTGCTTCCTGGAATTCATCAACTTAAATGCCCTGGATCAGCTGGTAAACTCCCCTACCAGAGGTGAAAACATATTGGACCTGGTCATCACCAACATGGGTGACAGGTGTTCCACACTGGAGGTCAACCTGTCACTGGTTAGATCAGACCATACATTAATCACTCTGTATGTCCGCACCTCACCACCACCCCCAACTAAGGAAATCACAGTAAAAAACTTTTCTAAAGCAAACTTCACCTTACTTAAGACAGAGGTGGTAAGTTTCACAGCCCCCACGCTAAAGGATAACACTGCCCAAGATGCAGAAATCTTTACAAATGCACTCTATGAGCACCTACAAGGATGCATGGATCGTGCCATCCCTAGCAAAACCAAGACTCACTCCTCTAAGAGAAGGAAACCAGTTTGGTGGACCCCTGCCATAAACAGGCTATACAATAGAAGGAGAAAACTAGTTCAGAAAAAAGCAAATCCCAAGAAGATCACTATCAGTAAGAAAGTAAGGTCCCTCATGAAATCATCCAAGGCTAACTTTGAAAGAAAAATAGCCAAGGAATCAAAAGATAAGCACAAAGCCTTCTTTAGCTGTGTTAAGAATCTAAGTGGCAACTCACAGATATGCACTGAACTAGTGCAAAATAGCACAAAATATACTGAACCTACTGATATTGCCAATATCCCGGCAGATAGATTCAGTGCAAACTTTACCCCCCTCTCACCCTCAAAATGGCCCACAACAATACCAGAAAAGTGTAGTGTCCCAAAAATCACAGAAGCACAGGTGAAAACAGCCCTTTCAAAAGCCAAAAACACAGCATCAGTGGGACCAGATGGTGTCCCAGGCTGCATCTTGCATGAACTACAGAACAAACTAACCCCCCACCTAAACATGCTGTTCATCCTCAGCCTCTCCACAGGCTCTGTGTCCATAGAATGGTGCACAGCAATGGTTATTCCTCTCCACAAAGGAGGGGCCACAACTGACCCTGGTAACTATCGCTCCATAAGCCTGACTAGCCTGGTCTGCAAGGCTATGGAGCGCATCATCATGGAACTCATTAACAAAGACATTAGGAACCTCCGAACACTTGACCCAACCCTGTTCGGCTTTGTAAACTTGGTTGACTTCTTTGAGACAGTCACCAAGGCCATAGACGAGGGGAAGGTGGTTCACACAGCCTACCTTGACCTCACCAAGGCTTTCAACACCACTCCCCACTTGGGTATTACAGAAAAACTCACCAGCCTAAACATAAACCCCTACATCACAAGATGGGTTGCCAACTGGCTTACAGACAGAACTCACACGGTAAGAATAGCAGGCTCCAGGTCCGAATCTAAAGCATTCACAAGTGGTGTCCCACAAGGCTTGGTCCTGGGACCCCCTACTGTTCAGCATATACTTCTCAGAAGTACAAGCAAACACAGGAGGACTATGGCTAACCAAGTTCGCTGACGACTGCAAACTGGAAGCCATAATTGACTCTCCGGCTGACACGGACATCCTCCAAAAGGGCCTTACTGCGATGGACACCTGGTGTCAAAGTCATGGCCTCAAGCTAAATGCCAAAAAATGCATAGTCATCCCATTTGGGAAAAACAAAACATCCACAAATTACCACGTAGGTGGCAGCCCCCTTAATACAGAAGAGGTAATAAGAGATCTGGGGACCCAGGTAGATAGTAATCTCTCCTTTGACAATCATATTGCCAAAGTAGTTAGGAAATCCTTCTATGTGACCCATCTAATTACTAAAGGGTTCACGTCTAGAAATAAAGAGGTTATAGTGCCCCTCTACTCATCACTCATTAGATCCATCATAGAGTACAATGCCCCATTTGGGATGTACCTCACAAGACACTTTCAACAGCTGGAAAGACCACAAAATTACCTCACCAAGAAGATTACTGGCCTCAACCATATGTCCTATGCAGCCCGACTGAAAAAACTTCATCTGTACTCAGTGGCATATTGTTTACACAGAGGTGATCTCTGCCTGACTTCAAAGCCATGTTCAACTCAAAATTGATGGATATGCTCCACCTAAAGAAATCCAAGTCACTGCGAGCCACGTGCTCTAGTGAGCTAAACCTCGCCACAAAAATAAATAGAACATGCTGGAGGGATAGATTCCTGTCACAGAGACTCCCCATGCTTTGGAACAAAATTCCAAACTATGTTAGGCAGAGCCCCTTACTAAGACTCTTCAAGAGAAGCCTTGACAAGTGGATGGATAACAGAAAGTTCACCCCTGGGATCACTTCATTGGCTCCGCTTGACAGGATCAGTTAATTAATCAATGGGTTGGCAAAAGCAGATACACTCTGGCTAGACTTATAAATGCCCTTGGGCAGATAGCCTAGTACCTACCTATAAACCTATGAACCTATGTGCTCTGTTCATTTGTATACAAAACATAATTAGTATCTAACATGGAACTTGAAAGCAGTTTAGTGGAAATAAATGAAGTTTGACAATGATGGAAGTGAATTCCTTTGCAAGCAGTTGCATCCCCAGCAGCCTTAGTACTTCAAAATTAAATATAAAGTGCCCTAGTTAGTATATTTATTTAAGGTTAGTCAGTGGATTTTTCCTTAGGCTATAAGTTAGGACATGGACAGATGGTGTCTGTGTAAGAGGGAACATGGCTCTAGCTTGTGCTGCCACAATTAGTAATTTGAATAGGTAAAGATTAGGAGTGGAGTTCTCTATTTGGGGCAACAGTTCCTATATGGACAGGAGACTTCCCTTTTTGGAAAGTATGTTTATATATATATGTAAGTTTATCTTAAAGGTGTTGAGACTGAAAATGTATTAAATTTTTTTCTTGAGTCTATTTTTTGAACTGAAAAGTCTGGGAAAATGTGAGATGGGTTCAAACAGAAAAGAGAAGCAGCAACTGCATACAAGTTCAGCCTGCCAGGCATTAGTGTTTGCATTTAAGTTATAAGCAGGAAGCATATTGAAATGAACTGTCATATAGAATATGTGAAAGAGATAGATTTTTGTCAGACTGGCAGCCTCACAAACACAAATATGGAATGTAAATGGCACTCAAGGTACGGACAAAAAAACAGAGTACTGAATTATATTAATCTGCAGGGCAGAAATAGAAATGTTGCAAGAGACACATTTGGGTAGAAATGAGCGTGTGTGAGTTTGACAAAGAATGGATTTTAGAATGGACATTCAGCAGAGGAAAATGGGAGTCATAATAGTGCTTTCATAAGAGATTTATATTATATTTTGTATTTATTCTGCTTTTGTCAGGTTTATCCGACTTAGTTCAGTCAAAAAAAAGTTTTCCAGCAAAGACCTGAGGAGTAAAGCTTCAACATATTAAACATTTTTCAATATTCATTCAGTAATATACATGAGCAGACATTAAATATACAATAACAATTATATATACGTTTTCTAATTAGATTACATTCATATGAAAGTAGAGAGCTATTACAGTACAAAAGAAGTATGTTAATGGGTTTGTCAGACAGATAAACATATAATAAATCATATGATTCTCACTTCGAAATTCAAAGAAATTTCAAAGAAATGGAGGTGTGAGAAGGAACAGTATTGTAGTTAAGAGATGGGGTATAAAGGCAGTTCATATGTAATTATACATATGGCTATCAAAAGGTTTATATTAGATGTATAGAAATGAGGATGAGTAGTGTCACAAAATAATGAATATAGCTGTGAAGTGCTATTAAAACTATTGAGGTATAGGTGAAGACTGGTTGTGGACCATAGAATTCTGAATAAACTTAAATGGTTTTACAGCTAAAAATAACAGTGACATTTATCCTGCAGAGAAACTGGAGTAGATCTATTGATCTGACAGCTGACATTTCAGTTGTGTTTTAAACAAGTGTGCATTCTAAATGGATTTAAGGGAAGGTTTAGTTGGGTTTTATAGAAGTTTACCTTCTGAATGGATTTCAGTGGTAGTGGGATGTGGTTTCATAGTTTAGCCACACTATTTGCATATAGAGTGTCACCTGCAGTATTAGATGATTTGGTAATAGTGATTTTTCTCCCAGAGCATAAAATTCTATTGGGGGGGGTTGTCATGGGCTGGATAGTTTCCTGGCTTATAGAGAAGTCTGTCTGTTGTGGTTAGCTGAGAAAGAACTAAGTGGTATGATAATTCTAACCAGTTTAATTCTATGAGGGTTAGTCATGGTGTGGTCTGTTGTTAAAGTTTACTGCAAGTATGGCTATTTTATTATAACATTGCTCAAGTCAGGACAGTTGTGAGACTTGAAATTTAGTGAACATTGGGTCAGCATAGAAGAGATTACAGTAATGAAGTAGGGGCCCATACATATTCTGGCTATGTCAGTGGGGTAGGTTTTCCTCTGTAAAATGTTTCTAGCTGTTGATGTTTTTAACCACTTGTAATACATGGTGGTCAGATTTCAACTGGACATATATGATGAGACTGTAATTCTGTATTGTTTACTTGTTTTGTCATGATATTTTTGGCAGAAATGATAGTGAATGGTGTTATTTTTGTAGAGATCTCTTTTGCGGTGAAGAGCAGTAATTTAGATTTTTAGAGGTTAGAAACAGTCATGAATTATTTCTCTACATTACAATCATAAAAATGATTGCAGGTTCATAGGAGGTTACTAGGCTAGCAGCCCTAGTGCCCTTATAAGCCTAGCCATGTTAATCCCAAATTGCCCCATCTGTCCTTATTAAGTAAACATACTTTGCAGACCTAGTCTATGGTCAACACCGACACCCTTGTCCACGAGGGATATGGGTGCCACTCCTGAGATGAGACTGGTCTTTAATAGGGTCAGTAAGGAGCTCTGCTTCACGTGAATTAAAAGTTTGTTCCAGAGGACTGGCAGTCTCTGTGAGATATATTTGTATTTCCAGCATGTTCTGTTAATGTCACAAACTAGAGTGAGTGACTCTTTTGTCATTAGATTTATGCATGTGAAGCATATCTGTCAGGTCAGGATCGGAGACTGCCCTGCAGGCCAGGCACAAATCTCCTCTCAGCAGCTTATATGATACTGAGTACAGTCACAGGGCTTTTAGTCTATTCACATACCTCACAGTTTGTAGGCCCTGTATTTTCTTGATGATGAACCTCTGTGGTTTCTCCAGCTGCTGCAGGTGTCAGTTCAGGTACATGCAAAAGGGAGCACTGTACTCTATTAGTGGTCTGATAAGGGTCAAGTACAGTGGGGCTATAACATCCTTAGAACTTCCTGCGATTCTTTTACTTATGAGGTGTGCAACATAGGATGCTTTCCTTACCACAGAGGAAACTTGGTGGTTGAAGTTCAGATTGCTACCTGCCTGTGTTCCTAGATCTCTCACCACTGAGTTTGAGGTTGGGGGGTGTTGTCAACAGTGTAGTTAGAGAGGAATTCTACTTTGCCAAAGGGAATAATAATGCACTTTTTTGTGTTTAGTTTTAGACAGTGGCTTTGGCACCAGTCATTTGTCCTGTGTTAGCCCTTCTTTTAGTATGTTATCATCATTGGGGGACTCAATGATTGCACCCAATTTGCAATCAATAGCAAACATGGTAAGCCAAAGGCCATCTAATATAGCCTGGACTTCCGAGAAGTAGATTACAAGCAGTAAAGGACCTGGGACAGAAACTTGTGGTAGAGTGGTAGGCCACTAGGGATGGGTCTACTGTTTGAGGTGGATTCACCAACTTTAACTGTATGTGTTCTGTTGGTGAGACAATTGGCTACCCATCTAGTGATGTAAGGGTTACTTTCTATCTGAGACAGGTTTTCAATGATACCTGAGTAAGGGATTGTGTCAAAAGCCTTGGGTAGGTCAGGATAGGTGGTATGCACTGTCTTACCTTCATCCAGGACTTTGGCGACTTTCTCCAAGAAGTCCACCATGTTTAATAAGCAGGATCTACCCTTAACAAAGACTAATTGGGTTGAGTCTAGAGTATGAAGTTTGCCTCTGTCATTTTGAATAAGGTCCATGATAGTTCTTTCCATGGCCTTGCAGATGAGACTGGTTAGACTTATGGTTCTGTAGTTCTCTGAGTCTGTTTATGGACCCCTTTGTGCAAGGGGATTACGTTTTCTGTTCTTCACTCTACTGGAACAAAGCAATTTCTCAGGCTGTGATTAAAGAAGGCTTTAAGTGGGTCTGCTAGGTGTGATTTTAGATTACTTAATAAGCATCCTGGGATGTTATCTGGCCCCACTAAGGCCATGTTTTTGTTCTGTAGAGATACTAGGCAGAGGACTGGTGTCAGGTATGCTTTGGGGTATGGCCATTGGGGCCAGGGGTGTGAAGTTTGTACCAAATCTTTTGGCTAGCAGATTGGCAATTTCCTCTGGTGTAGTATGAGTGGTACCATTTAGTTCTTCACAAAGCTGGGCATTCCCTTTTAGATTTCGGGCATAAATAATGCCTTATCATTATCCTTATGTAGGGATGCTATTCCAGCTCCATACTTAGCTTTAGAGGATTTCACATAATTTCTTATTGCATGTTCTGGTTGTGGAGGGAATTCTTCCTCTGCTGAGGTGGTCCCTTTTTCTTGGATATCATTATCTTTCTCTTGCATAACTTGATTACACTTGAAGTCCACCAGGGAGGCTTGGCTTGTTTTTTTTTTTTTTTTTTTTTTTTATTTTTGGGAGGACTTGGTTTTGATCCAGTCAGGTACAGCTGAGTCTATAGATCTGCTTAGCTCTTTGCAAAGGGCATCTGAGTACAGCTCTACATAGGAGTTATTGTTATCTGTGAGTGCATGGGATTATAAAACTTTTTAAACCATGGCTTTGTAGTGTGAAGTTAACTTTGGAAATGTTCTTCATTTTTTGTTCTTCTGTGGGGGTATCAGGTCCAATAGTTACTTTGAAGGAGTCAGTTTTATGGTCTGAACTTATCATGGAAGACATTACACAGAGGGGAGTGCAGTGACTCCCCATGTTGGTGAGTATTATGTCTAGGACATTTGAGTCCGTTGTGGGGGTGCAGACTATCTGTTCCACAGCATTTGAATTAACAAAGTCCAGGAACCTCTGATCAAGTGTGTTTGCTCTCATATATGTCATCCAGTTGATGGAAGGATAGTTGAAATCACCCATGACTAAGGTGTTGAGCTGTATGGAGAGTGATTCCAGTAGGTCCAGGTAGGTGGTGTGCTTTTCTTGGTTCATCGTGGGAGACCTATAGCTAGCAATGATGTGGTAAGTTATTTTGCATAGAGTTATTTGAACATGGAATAGTTTGACAGAGTCATACTGTTTGACCAGTCTCGAGGTGTACTTGCCTTTAATGAAGATGGCTACACCTCCACCTTTGGTTCTTTCATGCTCATTGTGAGGCCTGAACATGTGAAAAGCATTGCAGCCTTGCACAGCCAGGGTGGTCTCCACAGCCTTGAACCGTGACTGCACAGATATCAGTATCTTCCAAGGTGGGAGTGCTTCCAGGGAGTGTAGCTTCATGTTTAGACATCTAGTCTTAAGCAGCAGAAACCTGAGTTTGCCTTGGGTGTATTTTGTTATATCAGAATTGTTTTTACATTGCCTGAAAAATGCACTATGGGATAGGCAAGCACCTTGCCAGTATCTGAAAGCCTAGAGGAGACAGGTGCAGACCATCTTTGGCAAAGCAGTTGTGGCCTGTCAACCATTTCATCCCAGGCTGATGAATACTGGATCCCCCTGGACTGACACCAGAAACTAAACAAATTTTTGAAGTTGATAATTTTTTGTTTATATTGTGGCATCCCTGCCTGGGACACACAGTCTGGGAGCTCAATCATGCCTCTCTTTATATAGTCCAGAGAGGTATGCCTAAAGTCATTCATTCCCAACATGAACTATGACTGAGTCATAACGGTACTTGTTGTTGAGTGACTTCAGTGTGTGTGTTATCTGATGAATCCTGGCACCTGACAGGCAACCAACCATGACCTTTTCCTTGTCCAGCCTAGTGAGGAACATCTGTGTGTCTTACTATGTGCAGTGATGAGCAAAGGCAAGGCTGAAATTCAGGTGAAATTAAACAGTTTTAAGCTAATCTACCACTAGGAAAGTACACAATGAACCTTCCTCCAGAAATCCGCAACACAGACAAGGCTGAATCCACACTCTTTTGCCGCAAGGGTGCAGGGGAGCCTTTCTTAATGTAAGAAAGCTGGGTTAGTGCTAGAGTGCAACAAAAACAGACTAGATTCAGCAGGTCTGAATCTAGACAATGTGATCTAGGCTTCTTAATTGTTCTCAACAAGCTAAAATTGTATTTAACAGGAACTGAAAGGATGGGGTGGGTTGATTCTGATGAAGCCCTTGCATAAGAAGGAAGAGCTCAATAAACAACGTTTTTCTACAAAATTCCTTTCTGTGAATTGTATACCTGGAGGGCACCTTTTCAAATGTCATCCTATACTTGATTTTAGTTATGCTATCTAGGCTGAAAATACAGTTGAAAACAAATGCAGAGAATATGCAATCACAACAGCAGAAAAGCAGAAAAAATGCAGTGATCAGATACAATTCAGTTTAAAAAGTACAATAGACAGACAACATATACTTATTTTCTTGAAAAGCAGCAGCCCTAGAAGAAGCATATGCTGTATCATAACTACACATGATGGAATGATGAGCCACCTGGGAGGAAGTCCCTAACAATGAAAGAGCAAAAGTCTTCCTTCAGAGTCTGGAAATTACCAGACAGGCCTGGAAAGGAACAGCCAAGATGTACCTGGACATATGGGTCTCCTAACTGACAGCCCTAAAAGATAAAGTAGCAGAGGTATAAACCTTTTTTGCCAGCCTAAGGTTAGATCTCTTGTTCTGTTATATGTGGGACTGTTTGATTTGTGAAGGTGCAAGTTATCCTGGACTAACGGAGCCCTGATTGCTCAGAAGGCAAATGAAGAACAGTGATTCTAGTCATTTCTGGCAGCTTATGGTTTTTAAGCCTGTGAACATCTTTGTTAGGAAACTCTGTGTTCTTTATAACTCTATTATATGTCTAGTAAGGTACATCTCAAAAGGGGGTATTGCATTCTATAATTGGTGTGGTCAGCAGGACAATAATACCTCTAGATCGGGATGATATTCCCTTTGGTATCAGCTATGTAGAAGGATTTCCTGACAATTGCTTGTACATGGTGATCAAAGGAGAGACAGCTCTCAGCATATGTTCCCAAGTCTCTACCAACATTTATATTTGCAGTGGGATATTATCAATGCTATATTCTGGGTAAGGGGGTGGTTTGCCTGGCAAATTTGACAATGTCGAATTTGCTAATATCTTATTTAAGCACATTTGTAATACACTAAGCATTTACAAGTGTAAGTTCCTGCTGAGGGACTTATGTGTCAGAAGGGGATTTGACATGGACACCAAGTTTGCAGTCATCCACACACTTGGTTAGTGATAAGTCTTATTTTTCAGTCTGCAGGTCAGGGAATTAAATAGCAAATAAAAATGGGCCCCACACTGAACCCTGTGGGACCTTACTGACCACCTTCTTGTTCTCTGATGTTGCCCCTGCTATTCACACCATGAGTGCTCTTTTAGCAAATTTAATACTATATGACCATGCAGTCATGTATTTGTAATGAAAACCCATGTATAGGTTAGGGCTATGTTAAGAGACCTGGTCAATAACACAATATGGGGATAGTGGATGCATGTATTAGCAGATGTGCAACATCCCAACAAAGTGGTATACTGCTTGGTTTTTAAAATTAAAATTTGGTGGCACCTTGATGTTGAAAGTGTTTTTTGTAAAAGGGAGTGAGGAGGAAAGAAAATTTGTATTTGCTTTGAAAGAGGAAGGATGAAAATTTGTGAAACTCTTTGACTCAACTTTCCCTTTCATCAAATCTTTTATGAATTTCAGCTGCAGAAGGGCCAAATAAAACATCCTTGTCCACAGGAGAGTTTAAAATTTCAGACATAATATATTCATGAAGAAACAAACATGACTGATCCAGATGCAACCATTCTTTTGACTCTGCTGATATGTCTCCAGAATGTTTTAAGGAATGTTTAATTACATGAGAAGTAGATAAGAAAGAAACACTCAAAGCATTTTTAACTTCAGAAGGTGGGAGTTAATATTTAACTTTTTCAAAGACAGGTGTAAAAACTTTAACATGTGAGCCTTGCAGTTTTAAAATTCTGTGGCAGAAGGGCAAATATTCTTCTTGAATTGTCCAAAGCTTTCCCATCAGAGGGAATGGGATAAGCATTAGCAATTTGACTAGCAGATTCAGTTTTGGAAAGAAACCACTGCAAGGTCTGCTTTGGGGTGAGAAAACAAGTATTTGTTTTTGAGGTACCTTATATAACATGTCAGACTTCTTAAGGGCAAGAGGTTGACTGTTGGGTAAACTACAAGCTGACAAGAAAACATTCTCCAGAACAGATAAACAGGAGGGACAACTGCACGTTGAGGAATATCAAACTGCAACAAAACAATACATTTGCTAGGCAACAGGAATATCATTCTGTTCCCACTGAAAAATGTTCTTCTCAGATAAGGCTTGTGAAAAAAGCCTTTTCTGCAGGGAAATCTCAAGCCACAATTTCTTCAGAATTAGAATTTTCAGCTTAAGACGACATTTCTGATCATAATTTTCGGCGAAATTGAAGTGTATTAACCCACCACCTAGTTTGCTTAGGAATGGGCGTGCCCACCATGATTGACATGCCGGCGGGCAGCCATTAACACACAATGCAAATATAATGGTAAATCCGTGTCATGTAGCAGGAGTAGAATTGAAAACAGAGCATTTAATAAGCACGAAACACGATAATGGCATGAATGGCCTCTCCATTCAAATGTTTCACAAGTGTGATATTGCCTGTTTTTTCTTAAAAAGTAGAGTAACCTGTATTATCTGGCCTGAATGATCGTGTTTTTCCAGTACTGGAAAGGGTATTTGGGAGGGAACAAATACATGTAGCTACACGATTTGGGGAGGTTAAATGTATATGAAAGTAAAGATCACCGCACTTCCACTCCTACCCTGTGCCTCAATACGTACCTCTCAACTACTCCTCTGATTCCCTCAGTCCCACTCCAAACTGGTGATTCTTGGAAAAAAGGTGGTTAATTAATTATTAGAATTACAGACTTTTTACTTTACTTTTTATTTACAGTCAAATAATGTTAACCCTCAGTCACAGCTTTTAAACAAGCATAGGACATTCTCGTTCTTAGAGCGGTAGTTGTCTTACAAATTAAGAGCTTAGATAAACTACAGAACACATTCTGACAGACAAATAACCCAGATAAAGAACTGCTCAGTTGACTGTAAAGTAACAAGGGTGGGTATTCAACGAGTTATCACAACCAAACTGATAGGTGCACTTCACATTACAAGAAATGGTACTTGATGGTGCAACAGTTATGCTCTTTTCTGATGTTGGGCTAATAACAGAAACCGCAAAACTGCTCATTAACACTGTTGCCCTGATAATGGAAAAGTACCGAAAAAAGTATCAATGTCTTGCGTTAATAGTACTAATATTTTAAAATGTGTTTGATTTTAAAATAAAGTAGTAGTGATATAGCACGAAAAATATTTAAAAAACTGCTGGTAATGGGGAAATATAGGTCTAAATTACTTTCTGTTTTGGTGGCATCTTTCAATCAAAAGGTCATAGGTGGGGTTTGGGTGGGGCTTGCTACTGCGCATCTGGTGGGTTAATACACTTCAATTTTGCCTAATTTTCTCCCTTCTGTCTCTGCTCTTCTGAATGAAAATGACTGCCATAAAGAGAGGAAACACTGTCCTTTCTTATCTGAAGGGAAAACAAGCAGAAAAAAAAAGTAGAAATCTATTCTGTGGAAAATCCCATCAGTTTTTCCCTGTCCATAGAAATAGAGACAGGAGAAACCATATTTTTAACTGTTTTCTTTTCAAGGAAGAATCCATGGAAAAAGACCAACCCAAAGCAGGTACATTCTCCCAGGACTCAGGCTCCCTTTCCTGGCTATGTTGAACATTTACATGTACCCCTTCTTCCATGGCATGTGAAGGACAGTCTTATCATGTCAACTTCCAGGACCAGGGAAATGAAGAGTGGTGCAAGGAAACCAGTCTGGCCACAGCAGCAACACACACACACACACACACACACACACACACACACACACACACACACACACACACACACACACACACACACACAAAATTCTGGAGACTGAATAGCTAACTTTGCTTGCTTCCTTGATGCCTTGGTATCAAAACTGGGTACTTCCTGTTTGGACATAATGTAATCACATTGGCAGTGAAGCATGTAAGTGTAAGGGGCACTTTCTGACACAGCTTGACTAAAAAGATAATAAAACAAATACCAAAATATGGATTTTTTTGTGGGCAGTTCCCAAACGCAAGGTATACAGTAGCAGTAAAAGTACAAACTGAGCACATTTAGAGAATTTCATTTCACATCCATGCATATGATCTTTAAGCATCAATGCTCCCAGGTCATTCCTGAAAAGGTGGGTGCGTTATGTGGGCTTACTTGACAATTAGACATCAAGGGGCAAACAGAGTAATTTGGTAATTTTAACAAAATATTAATGGTGGTAGGGTTTGATCTTTGTAGCATTATGCCATTTCCATAGTGTTATTCAGTTAGGTGTTTAGCACTGGTGATGTTATTACGAAATACGGAAAATAAAATGGCTCCAAGAATAAATCCCTGGGAGACACCAGAAAAGAAGGTTCCCACTTCAGTAACTAGCTGGCCTGAGTAAACTTTATAGGTTCTGTTGAACAAATTAATTATTACACAATAGAACTGCATTTGTACTAAATACTAGATTTTTCATAACTACATAACTAAATTTTATATTGCATGGATCAGAGTTATCCAGATCATTAGTGCAGCTTTAAAATAAAGTAAATGACAGCAATTTAATCATACATAAATAGTGGTTAGCAAACTTAGAGTGCTGCTAATTAATTTATGCAATGTACTTAAATACTGGATTTTTAAATAGAGATGCCTGTGTGTTAATTTTTACTTATTACTTTTAAATACAGTGCTACTTTTGCTACACAGATAAGAACTTCCTAACAAAATGTGAAAATATTTCAACTCTCACAAAGAAAAAACATTTTATATTTTAGTCCTGTCATGTCATATTATCACTCTCTTTCCATCTGTGTGATTTGTAATTTTATTTTAACATATTAGAGCTTTTCATGAAATTTGATTGTCTCACTGGAGTTTGTGTTTTCTTAACAATTTACATAATTGCTAATGGATTAAAAACAGCAACAGAACTTTCTTAATTCAGGTAATTACCCTCATAAAAACAATGACCAGTTAATCAAATAGGGTCCATCCTGATGCTACATGACACTGTAGCTTAGGTGCTGTATAACAGAGATATTGTTACCTGTCAATTTGTTTGTGTCTTTCGGCTTTTCCTGGTTAGGGGTCGCCACAGCGGAACTCCTGTCCGCTAATGATTGGCAGTAGATTTTTACGTGCTGGCTTGCCGGGCCTAACGCACAACCTTCAACAAAGGAACGCCCATTCACGCATGTCAACAAACAAAAGACACTCTAACTGAGAATCAAACGGGCAACATCTAACTGTGAGGCGACAACGCTGCCGCAGCAAAACCATTGAAACTAAATATGTGCACAGTTGTTTTGGGCTTCAAATGGACTAAAAGAAAGGATGAAGATACATACAGATTTCTCTTTTATGGAAACAATCAATGGTGCTTTATTGGGGGTTCTGGCAACTAGAGGGTTAAGCATCTTTATCAGAATACTGAAGTATTCTATGTGATAAGTTTAATGAAAAGGCTTTGAGCAAAACCAAGCAAGTCACAGTCTTGACACTTAGATATTTTTTCCTTTTTTCTTTTTTAATGTATGCAAAAATAGCTGCACTAAAGTAGAAAAATAATGTAGCTCCTATATGCTGCATTGGAATTTACTTGATATAACAAAGATGGAAAAGAACATGGCGTAGCAAAAATGCAAAAAAGTAGATAAAAGACACATATTCCATAATCACTTTCAAGATACAAATAAGAAGTGGGAGCTCTTGGCTGAGGAAGACAGACAAGGGAGCATAGAAATGATTAGAATACCATACAAAGTTCTGCTCTGTCCTTAGATGGGGCAGTATAAAAAGATAATTTTGTTGAATATAAAATGAGATAATCAATGTACCTTGTTAATTACACTGACATATCAATTTAATTAACAAGATGCAGCTCCTACTATCAAAGAATCAGTAATCATGCTGTTCAGGTGGGGAAATGCTGACCATAGAGGGGGAAGGGGCTAAAGATGAGCTAGAAACATTATTCTATATTAAAAGCAATTTAATAATCAGAGTAACCTTCCCATATACATTGTAGGTCACAGATATCAATACAGAATGTTAATCATCAATTAATTCAGCAGTGAGGCTCCCCTCAGATGTTGTGAAATTTGTGGAACAATTAGAGATTGCATTACAAACATATGTGTATTTCAGCAAAGTTTTGTGCAATAACTGCTTGTACACTTAAACTGCAAAAATATTTAGGCAGCACTGAAGGTGTAAGAACTGTTTAAAATGAATAACTGCAAACAGTAAAAACCATGGCCTAGGAAATTCACAAATGTATCCTGAATCACAACACTTACTATAATAAATAATATTGTATAAAGCTATATCTATGTATGTATATATATATATATATATATATATATATATATATATATATATATATATATATATATATTTATGTGTATGTATGTGTGTGTGTGTGCATGTATAGATGGTTCCCTTTTACAAGATCGAATGGATGGAAGCTCGAAATTCATAATCTCGAGACCAGAATCTCGAACTTCCATTCACTCGAAATTGTGAATGGGAGCCTTACGTTTAAAAAAATAAAAAGTTAACTTACCTTATTGCAGGGGGCCAGGTCCCCCTGTACCCTAGCAGTTTAAATGTGAATGTTCCGTGACCGCACTATAGCGGAGGAATGGAGCATCTTCCATTTTGCGCTTACATGTATAGCACGGAATGGGAGATTTCCCTTTCCTTCACTATAGTGCGATCTTGGAGTAGATCTATTTAAGTAGAGGGGTGTGGGGGGTGCAGGGGGATGAAGCCCCCCTGCGAAAACATTTGAAAGGTGTTGATTTTTTTTTTATCCCTTTCATATGTTCGAGTTTCTCTAAATTTGAGATTCTGGTTTAGAGTTTATGACTTTCAAGTTTAGAGAAATTCAATCATATGAAGGAAAACCATATAGACAGATATACATACAGTATATTCTACTCCTACATATATGTATGTAGAGAGACAGAGATTTATGAATGCCTTACAAAACAAGGATGCTAACACTAAAAATATAAATTCTGAACACAAAATAATAATTTTTAAACTTTCTGAAAAAATAAATCTTTACCCAAAAGAAAGTAAACAAGCCTATGTGCAGGTAAGGCAAGCCCAATTGCATTCCTCATGGAGACGGGATCTTCCTCACACATATTAACTATATAGAACAGGGTAAGAGACATGCACCACTTCTCTGATTGTGACATAGCTTTTGTCTAGACCAAGCATATGTAATACCAGTAATAATTACTAACACAGCAGTAAGGTAACAAACATTCATGGAGGGGAGTCCCCTGTACCCATACACCCCTTATTTCTACGCACTAACTCTGTGTCACACAGCAATAAGGATAAGTGATATTCATCAGTTTCCAGTGCACAATGGCTAATCACAACAAGATATCCTGTTGTGAAAGCGCTCCTTTTGTCCTTGCAATAAAGAATTTTCCTTCTACTGTGGCAGTTCGACTTTTTATTGGCTCCGAGATGAAGACCGTTCATCTGGTACCTGTGTTTTTGTCTTTCTTATTAAATAATAATAACTTATAACATTATTTTATTTTGTGCAAGTGTTTATCTCCTCCAGTTGTTCATGTATATAATGCTCGAATCTTAAATTATGTAACAGTTCTGTTCTTCTGAGCCACTGCTGAAAACAGGAATTTATGCTTCAAAGGTCTTAGCAATGCTTCCCATAATAATAAAATAAAATCCTTAAAGGGATATGTGCATTCACTATTTATTTGTTTGCAAAAATAAAATATGCAGTATTTTTTTCTTCACAAATTTCATTCATTATGAGACCTCAATCAAATTCAACAATAAAGTTGCATCAGGTTTAAGTAACTCTACCTGAATACACAAGTAAAGTCTGCTACAACCCAAAAGTGAATGGGGAAAGCAAAAACTGAAGCCAGACAGTTGCTAAAACTATTATATTTTAAAGTTTATACATTTTAGACATTCGCTTATTAAACCTATGTTTTATGCTCTTATGTCTTGTTGGTGGATTTATCTCTGGGCCTCTTCGTAGTGTGCACTTTTTTTAAAGTCCACTACAACAATAAACTATCTCATCCATATTTAAGTATGGACATACATATCATTTTTACATGAGTCTGGATTAGAAAAGATTTAGCTAAAGAACTACACAACTAATTAACTAAACAGGTACAAAACAAAACAAACCACAATACATTCATGCAGATTACATTGTTAACAACAATATATCTTGTGTGCAAATCATGAAGTAGTTGTTTGTTTGACCTTTTGTACAGCCAGGTGCTTTGACAGTCTCAGTTCCCACCTCCCTAGAAAAGTTTCTTAGTCCCGTCCCATAGTTTTGCAATAACTCAAGAGAAGCAGTCTGACTCTCCCAGCCATCAGACCTCACGCAGCCCCCAGACCAGTATAATTATAGACTACAGAAGGGACTGCACTACCTTTCTAGCCACACTGCCTTTCTCTTTGTCTTGGAGATTGTGGCTCTTGCCCGAGTTAGCTAGTCTTCATACAGCACCAGCGCTCATTGGAGTTTTAGATCACTGCTCAAGAGCATGGGAGCATGGCAACCAACAATTGAGTTTCCCCCTTCTCCCAAGATATATATATATATATATATATATATATACACATACATATACATATATATATATATATATATATATATATATATATATATATATATATATATATATATATATATATATATATATATATATATATATATATATATATATATCTACATATATATATATATATCCACAAAGCTATGATATTTCTGCTCTGTAACTATTTCTGGGTCTCACCAGTGCAAAGATTGGTATGGTTTAACTATTGTTGGGAATTTAGCACAATGTTCTAAAGACAATAAGATCCACAAGGCAAAATACTCCTCTATAGTATGTTCAGACACTTGAGACTAAAGTATTGGCACATTTCTCCAGCACTACAATCTTAGGGCAACAGCAAAACTTACATATAACAGTAAGTGAGGAAGAACCACACCCAGAGCAGTTAGCACCCCCGGCTCTAAAAGCCATTTATGCATTGTACATAGGGGTGTAGTAGCTAACTGTCCAATTTGAATTTTTTTTTTAACCTGGGAAACATTTAAGATAACTCAATCTCATCTGGTGGGATACCGCTATATCTAACTCAAAAATAAATTATGTTTCTGTCCTTAAATCTCTGCAAATGTTGAGTAAAATGTTCCCTATCTGCTGAAGGTGAAGTTTGGGTAACAGGGCCATAATAAGCTTATGCTCTGTTTCCCAATCTGACCTTGTTGCTGGATAATATGTTTTAATATGGATGTTGGGGAATCCATCACACAGGAGCATAGGGAAGATGCCAGTACAGCATGCCTAAGTTAGAAGTACATCTATCTGTCATGCAGGTGCACTGAGTGCCTGTCTTGCAGGTTTTGAAAGGAGATGTACATTTTCCCACCCCTCACTGCCCCAATCAGGTCACCCGACTCCAAATGAAAACATCTCTTCACTTTGGCCAGAAGAGACACCAATCACCAATTTACAACTGAGAGTGCCCTGATAAAGGAATACTCAGGCTCCAAAATAGCTTGTCTTTCATTAACATTTGAAACTTGAACAGGGTGGGAGGTTGGCATAATGGTTAAGGTGCTTACTTTAGAAACACAAGGTGCAAGGTTCGATTCTGATATGGGATAATTGGCTAGGCTTAAAATGGCCCATAAGGGCAGTTATCTTAGTATGAACCTATTTCAAACTTGATGGGAAATCACTTGGCAGTGATACAGCTTTATGTAGGAGGGAAAGTTCTTAAGATACCAACTTATTTCTAAGTGGGAAGAAGCTCAAAGCAAGTTCCATAAAAGTTTTGGTCACAGAGAGAAGCAATCTTTTGTATTGACAAAACTTTTGTACAAAGGTGGAGTTTCAACCTCGCTGCCTCTTATGTAGTTGCAGGGCATATAGTAGATGCCTAGGCATTCTGTGCCTTTGACCATTCCAAAGAATTCCTGAATCAAGTTTGGATTTGAACCAACCAGTTATTTGTATTTAGGGTAGAGACATGTCTTAAAACACTAAATACTCTTTAAAATAGATATTTGTTGTATTTATTATAGCAAACAAACAATTATAGCCTTCTTCAGGTATGGACCTATGAACATATAGTTCTGATCACAGAGGCCTCTAGTTAATTTCCAACATCCAGGTCACTGAGGCATGGATTCTAATCCCCAAGTATTTTGGATGGGCCACACTTATTTTATAAGAGAGAATTGCTCCCTAGGCTTGATTGCTATTTGATATGTGACTGGCAATATAAATCTCAGTCCCCCCCTCCCCCCTTTTTCCCCAGCTATGTCTGTCACATGCCTCTACCTGGGGTAAGGCCACAAAATAAGTACAGCTAGCTAGAACAAAAAACTGAGGTCATTCATATAGTTAGAACAAAAAAAATGAGGTCATTCATATATTGCTTGAATCCTTTGAACAAACCCTTTTTGAAAACTCAAGTAGTAAAGGAGTTTCCAAATACAGCACCAAATCACTGAGTCAAATGCCTTCTTGAAGCCAGTAAACAAAGCAGCAGCTATGGGTTGGATACCAGTCCTTGGAAATGGGCAATAAATGTCCACAAACTTCCATTGCTGGATTTACCCTTTAAAAATCCCATTTTTGTGTGGTGAAATATTTGCACATGCAAGGAGTGTATTTCTCTGTTCAACTCTACTTTCATATTTAATAAATATTTACAAGGTTGAGGTCCCACTTCAAAAAGACCATGACATTAAATATTTTAGAAGGGAGGAGATTTGACAGACAAAGACATCCATTTGTAACAAATGTTTGAGTGATAACAGCAAATCTTTGCTGGAAGGCATTGTACCAAGTTGCAAAAGGCCATCTAGCCCTAGGGCCTTCCCTGCCATGGCGGACCTTGGCACTACTAAGGCATCCTCTGCAGAAGCTGGCTTGAGAAGCAGCTTGAGGAGCTGCAGTTTACAGAGCACATCCACTGCTGAGCAGTATCAGGTGGCATTATCATTGTATAATCTTGGGACACTAATCTGGGATCCCCCTTCTCATGCTCAACAGATAGCAGCAGGCGGAACACTTTCTCTTTACCTGACTCTGTCATTAGAATTATCACTTCCTGTTGATGATTTTTAGATAAAAAAATGGACTTTTCCAAGAAGGTTGCCCTTGGCCACATCTAGGAAGAAGCTCTCTGAAGGTACAACATTGGTCTATTGTATTGTGCCTTAGCAAAGCACGGTTTAAGAATTTAAGTTATCTTAAAAGGTCTGCTCTCTGAAATTTAGACTATCCGCAGCATCATAAGCCCATGTGATTTCTTTCTGTAGTTAGTCAATTTTCCTGTCTTGCTTACCCCAAAAAAGCCACTTTGGGGCAGAGTATAAATTATTTAATTCTAATTTACAGAACCACCTATTATACATCCTTTTGAATAGAATATAAAGGATGATTCTGTACATAGTAATTTACGCCCTGTGAATACATGGATCTGTATTATATATTTGAACTCTTAAATGTTCGAATCACTAAAGAACGAACTTTAGTGATCGAACATTTAAATGTTCGACTATATTAAAAAATAAAAAAAAAACAAAAAAAAGAAAAACTTAAGGGTGGAAGCAGGGGGGGCAAGCCCCCCTGCACCCCCTACCCCCGCTACTTAAATATATCAACTCCAAGATTATGCTACAGTGTAGGAAATGGGAAATTTTCAATTTCCACACTGTAGCACACTGAAATGCGATCTTAGAGTTGGCATATTTAAGTAGTGGGGGGGTGCAGGGGGGCTTGCCAACCCCTATTTAAACTCTTTCCTTTGTGTTTTTTTAAATGTTATTTTTTAACATATTCGAACATTTAAATGTTCGATCACTAAAGTTTCTTCTTTAGTGATTCGAACATTTAAGCATTTCAATATATAATATAGACCCTGAATACATCTGAGAGACTGATCAGCTTTGAAATCAGTGGGGATACTCTCTATAATTTGCTAACTTGTGCTCTAGGTTTATTGCTAAGTGGTCAGATGCTGCATTTGCACAGATTCAGCCTTACCAATCTTCCCACTAGTCTGTGGATAAGGAAGACCCCCCCCACCCCACCAATATGCATAACCATACATACATACATCACTGATCCCTGACTCATTTGTGTAATCTTTTAGCATGACATGGGCCAAAAGTTTTCTATCCTGGGCAGAGAGCTGTCAAATACCCAATCAACTGTAATGTTAAATTCCCCTTACAAAACTAGTGCCTCCAGCTATCTTTGTGGCATAGAGAGAGAGAGAGAGAGAGAGAGAGAGATAAAGCTCTGACAACTGCCCAAGTGGCTGGGGGTTCAGTTTGCAGCTCAGTTGTATGAATCACTGGCAAATGAAAGATGGGAGTGCTCAACCTCATGAGGAAGATACCCATTATGATGTTGCCAAGGTACCTCAATCGCCTCAACAGCCCTAAGCATGGGTCATGGGTTAGTGTGGGGAGAAAAAGGTAGTGTGGCAGACTTGTTGGATGAGGAGAAGACCTGGGATCAAGCTAATGGTCTGTTACAAGGAGCCAAAAATATACATAAAGAGAGAAAATGAAAACCTTATTTTCAATTTCAGACATTCAAAGTCACCTGCGAGGAAATATGGGTCATCATAATTCAGTCCATAGACTGTACCCAAAAGCAGGAGGCTTGATGGGTTAAGTCATGGTCTTAAATTCAAAGCAAAAAATGCATTATCATCCCCTTTGGCAAAGGTAATGTTGCTGAAGATTACCATATTAATAACAACACCCTAAGCTCTAAATTAGAGGTGAGATATTTGGGTACAGAGGTTGACAGCAACCTTACTTTTGATCACCACATCTCAACGGTGGTAAGGAAGGCCTTCTATGTTGCTCACCTCATAAGCATGGGCATAACTTCCAGAACAAAAGAGGTTATAATCTCCCTGTACTCTTCCCTAATTAAGCCAATAATAGAATATAATGCTCCTTTGGTATGTACCTAAACAGACACCTGCGGCAACGGGAAAGTCCTCAAAGATTCCTAACAAAGAAAATTCAGGGTCTTCAGCACATGTCTTACATGGACAGACTGAATCACTGTCACTATACTCTGTATCATACAGACTATTCAGAGGTGACTTGTGCCTTGCATACAGAGCAACCTCTGATCCTGCCTTAATGGAAATGCTGCACATTCATATTCATAAGTCAAATAGTACACAATTCACTCTATCTAGGGACCTTAACCTAGTATTTGACATCAACAGGGCTTGCTGGACCTTAACCTAGCATTTAACATCAAAAGGGCTTGCTGGAGAGACAGATATTCTCCCACAGGTTGCCTTACCTGTGGAATAAACATCCAATACAAGTTAAACAGAGACCCTCATTAACCCTTTTTAAGTGTACCTTGGATGATTGGATGGGAAACCACAAATTCACCCCAGGGGTTTCACCTGTATCCCTCTAGGATTGGGGCAGTTGGTGCTGATTTAGATCTGCTTATAACATAGACCATATCTTTAGACTCTTAAGGGAACAAGGGTTGAACTTGACTAGGCTTGTAAGGGCCCTAGATCCATTAGCCTAGTAACCTCCTATGAACCTATGAACCTTAGCCGATGCCTGCCTGTCATCCAAGTTGGGCTGATGAACCTTCGTAATCTATCCAAATGATTTTTTTTTTTTAATGTTGCCACCCCATTTTTGCTACCATACCTCTGAACTGTCCTGATTTTTGCAGAATGTCCAGATTTTTGCCTCATATTTTCGGTCTGTTTTTCATAATATTTTATTTTTCTGGCAGATTTTTGGAAACTCATTGAGGATTGAAGACAGAAAATATTGACAGACAATTGAATTTCAGACTTCATATCCTTCAAAAAAATTCATGCTAATGCAAAACCTGTTATTCTAGCAACTTTCTAGATTTGTAAAAGCAATATTTAAGAATTGTCTCTATTTTGGCATTTGTCCCCCTGTTATTTATGGCTTTATCCAGATTTCCTGCTTTAAGCAGTTGAGAGGTATGCTTGCTGCTTTTTCCAGCCTAACCACTTCTAACATGCCCCGAAACTTAACTGAATCTGGCATGCATACAGATTTTAAGTTCCTGAAGCTAAATAATGTCAGGACTTACTGATACAAAGTAACTGTCAAGACGGTTTCTTTTAACTTTAGCATAAAGTCCTTTCATATTTACTGTGACAAAGTGGCTAACCATACATGATAAACAATATAAACAGTAAGCAATAAGTTACATTCACCAACATTAAGACTGAGAATAACAACAGTTAAAATTGTACACTTCATATGAACTTTTCACTTCCAGCAGAAATCTTTCAGCATATTCCTAAAAATCGCTCAATAAAGGTAGTTCATGCCTCTGGGCACTACCACTAGCCAAATGAAGGTTAATATCACAATCTCTTTCAGAGATAAGAAGAGAGTTGAATACTAACAGGCAAGTCTTGGACTTGTGGCCCATGCTTTTCTTCTATCTTCTCTTGAAGCCTCATTTGTTGGTTCAGTGAACATTGTGTAAAGAGGCTTTCTCAGAACTGCTACTCTGGCTGAAACCTGTAGGGCCCCTTTCCCTTCTCTGGTATGTTCCTAGTCCTAGTCATCACACTTTTCAACTCCTAGTGAATCAAATACATTCTAACCTCAACAACGACCAATAGTTGACTGAAGACTTCTTGTCTGTGTGGCCACCCTGAACTGCTTAATTCTCCCTCATATGCCCTGTTGAATAATCACAGAGCCTGATGCTTGCACACTGTAAGGTGGTACTGCAGAATATTTTCCTTTCCTTGTCTGTACACTGTCTCAGCTCTCAGGCAGTTTTTGTGACAATGTATCCATACAGCCAGCTGGCTGACAATTTCAAAGTATGGCAAGGTTTCAAATTGTATATGGCTCTGCAGAAAAGTCATAGCTTCTTTGGGTGAATGAAGTGAGTAAGATTGATTCTGCAATTAGAAAAAAAAAAAAAAAAGATCAGCATAGCTGAGTAATTAAGAGTGGTGGCTGCACTGGTCAGATGATGTATCTTTCTTACTGCTTCAAAGGCCTTACACTTTGCTGCCACTGTGCTGTACAACCTTGGGGAGGTTTAACTTTGGGATCCCATTATCATGAATTCCTTTTCTTCCCTGGTAATAGAGAGAAGTACTACTTCAAAACACAGGTCCAAAACCATGAGGGTAATTTGCCAGAGAATGCAATTTAAAGCTGGATTGGACTTCAGAGTCATATGAGCACATTGATGCTCAAGTGAGGTAGTAAATTTAAGTCCTGAACATACTACTGCAGGCATTGTGTTAGGTTGCCAGCCTCTGATCCTTCTTTTAGTCCTACTACCTGGAAGTTGTACTTCTGGCAATTTTCAAGATTTCCTCTCTTACTTTGTAAAACAGACAGGTGCCTGTGACCACCTCTCAGCAGACCCTGTGCTTCTTACGGACTCTACAACGGTAATGGTTTCCAAAGAGGCAACCATAGCAGTTATGGATATCATGCTTTCATTATCTGTCACTAACACTGCTTTGCAGTCTAGTGTGACGTTTAGGATCAGTGAGATCACAAAAGTCAAACAATCCACCTTAGAGTGCACAGATTGGTTCAGAGAACTGCTCAGCCTAGCAACCTGGCTTATATAACTCAGACAATCTGGGGGCAGGGTCCATGCTTTGGAAACACTACCTTCCTTATCTAAGAAACCAGAATGCATAATGAAGATGGAATAGCTGAGTTGCAATATCCTATATGGAAGTTTGGAAAGAATGGTCTGTACCTTGCTCCTTCACAGTTAATGCAACCTGAGGTTGTTGAAAGTGGACAATTAAGCTGCCATTTACACCACTGGTAGCTCTACTCCAAAATGTACGGAATCTTGTTGACTAACTTTACCATGAGTTAGGAAGAAGATGCTGTCATAGCCTTAGCCTAAAATGCATAGCAATATAGTTGCAGGGTTATGACAGCCAATGCAGTTATAGAAGGTAAAAGAAACTGATGAAACCTTGGATAACATAAAAGAATGTAATAATTTGCCTGGTTATTCGACAGACATTCACTCGTCTACTTATTCCTTTCTTCCTGTGAGAGAGACAAGGAAGGAATGTGGCAGCCAGCAGCAGAGCTTTTACAAAATATTAGAATGCTATACCAATAGGTGCTTTTTCTTTCTATCTGCACCACACATAAATGCCGGCTACAGGTTCTGACTGCTAGGGAACAAGATGCATACAGTGAGCTCAACAAATCCAGCATTCAGCAGATGAAGGGAAAAGAGAGAGGCAGCAGGAAAATAGATGCAAGGCATAGGATATAGAAAGAAATGTGGCTGGAGGTTAGGAACGGGAGTATTTATACAGCTTTAGAAAATGCACTAACGTTAAAGGAACATTTGCACAGGTCAGTGGAAGGTGTATATGGGGAACAGATTTTGTCGAACAGTGAATAATGACTCTGGATGAGGACAGTTTGGCTGCTGGGGAATATCTAAAGAATGCTACATAGGTGGAACAGAACATGTGTTAAGTTAAAAAAGGACAGTTGTGAGAGATGACTGGTGGAGGACAAATATAATTTGCATAGGTAGTGGCAACATAAGGGCGCACAGAAGTTACAGAAGGAAGTGAAAATAAGGTAGAAGACGTAATAATGAAGGAATCGTTGCTGGGAGACACTGAGAATAAACATTACCTCCTTATGATGTTAGCTCTGTCTGTGATAGCATTAAAAGACACTGGCATGTTCTTACATGTGATGATAGAAATAAAACTGTTTTAGGTGTGGTTCCTAAATTTTGTTTTAAGAACAATATTTCTTTGAACAAAAAGTTGTGCTATAAACCTGTTCAGAAAAAAACAAGGATTACTAGTAGAATAGGGGCTCGTCCTTGTAGAGACTATAATATTTGCCAGCTTATTGAAACTACTGATAGATCTGAGCATCCTGAGACCAAGCAGGTTTATAAATTCAATTTCTTTGCAAATTGTACAAGCTGTAATCTTGTTTATTTAGCAAGCTGCACTGTTTGCAAAATGTTTTATGTTGGTAAAACTAACAGAGCATGGAAAGACCATGTACGTGAACATATTTATGATGTGTCTAGAAAAGATAAAAGAAATGCACTGTCAAAACATATTCTAGTTGCTAGAAGTACTCCTAAGTTTTAAGTTTATTGTGCTACAACTTTTTAATGTCAGCATTAGAGGTGGTAATGTCAGCACTCAAACAGAATGTATTGAAACCAAATTGATTTTAGAATTACAGTCACAGAGGGAAGGGTTTAAATGACTATGTTTCTTTAAGACCACTGGTTAGGTCATGTGACATTGAGGTAGCCCCGAAACTGTGTGTGTTTAAGAATGCCTGCTTTGTTAGATCTGAATAAGCACCTGGATAGGTGTGAAGTGCTTGTCTTTTTCTTGGATATTTTTAACATTTTTTTATGCTGTCTTATTAAACTTTGGAACTGCTACTTCATTGGATTCAGCTGTGTTGACTGGTGATTCTTAATCCTGAACATTCCTCTTCTACTTTAAAAGTCTTTTTTGCAAGCAGGTGGGGGCAAGCCCTGCACACATCACAAACATAATATACCAAGTCCAAGATTACCATACCTCAGAGAAAAGGTAATATTACAGAAAATGTCTCTCTCAAACTTGATATATGTAAGTCTGCTTTTTCAGCTATTCAGTCCCTGTGTTTTGGGATTCGTATCTTCTCAAGTTCAGTGGTACTATGAACACCCAAACACACCTCTGGTTTAGCACCCATGTCAGTCAAAGGCAAGGGCATCAATTACATGTTCCAAAAGATGCTTGTTCCACCCTTATCTGGGTTATTTGTATGCACAATTAAAGGGCTAAAAATATATATAAAGCTAGGCCTAAGATTCTCACATAGCAATTGTCTAGTAAGTTTCTATGAACTTAGTATATTTATTTAGTGTTTGAGATACAGTAATATCTGAGGGGAATCGGTTATTAGGTGTATTCAGTCTATTTAAGAAATCCATGATTGGTACATATTAGCTAAGAAATCAGAGGAAACCTTGCATGCGTTTTTAATTTTTGAGATGGACATACCTTTGAACCCAATCTAGTAATTATTATACAGAAGTTCTGTTATAGTGATGAAAGTCGAGGAAGATAGTCAATGCACATCACAGGTGCTCTTCAGTCTGAGATGCAGGCTGCCTCACAGGGTTTTGGTTTAATTTGTGTTGCACAGTTTGCTGGTAAAAGACATGGATGTAGAATTGTTATGCTAATATTGAAGATACCCATGGGCAATTTCAGAATTTCAATGAGGAGGAAGATGAGTTGGAGGTTGAATTTGTGTGGAGAAGAATAGGATGACTTGCATTTTTGATATTTGTGTAGATACTGGCTGAGATTTTCTTTTGTTTTGCAGCAGAGGGGGGCTGGGATTGGTGGGAGGTATTTGGCGTGATAAGAGATGGTAACAAGGGGAAGCAGGGTCATGAGGGTGACTTGTTACGTTTAGTGGTTATAGGGGCATAGGTTGTGCTACAGTGAAACACACTGTGGCATATAGGAAACCCTCAAGACAGAGTACCCTGGTGAGTGTCCACTCTAAAACACATATATAATATATTTTCTTGTCTGGCTTAAATGTATCAACATAAGGCCATTAGGTTATTTAGTCTAATACTACATTGCTTTGGCATAAGCTAAGGTATAGTCTCTTGAGAAAACTATCTCTGTATTGCTGCCTGTTAATCTGATTACTGGTAAAGCTCTTCACTATTACATAGATTTATTTTGTTGCAGCTGTGCCTCAGTAGTAACAAGAACCTTTATTCTTTCATATTTATTGCTTCTTCCTTAGAGAGTAAGCTGTGTCTACACTGACTCTTCTTTACTTATATTGTTCTATTCAGTACTCATCAGGAATGAACACCAGTTACAGTTGCTATGGCCATGTTCCCATCATCCAGATTTGAATACAGTCCTATTTTTTCATTTGAGCGCTCTGGACAGTTTGTGCACTGAATAGGTGACTGCTAGTGAGCACTAAGAGTTTGGAGTGCAAATATCTTTTTATTTTCTAGTCCGTGACAGCCTTTTCTTTTAGAGGTTGATTTCTTGAACTGACAGTACTATTCCCACTTGGTAGATGACTGATATTATGCAAATGTGGATTTATTGCTGTCTAGTATGATGTAGACTTACTGGAACTGATGTTTGCAATACCAGTGGAGGCCAAAACAAGAAATAGCAGGGAAATTTGCTTTAAATTACTTTGCATTTCCTGCTTTAGTATTTTATTAATGACTTTTTTACATTGATACAGGAAATGTACTGGTACACAATCAACCATGGTGAAGGAGAACAGGCAAAGCTGGGTATAAAGACTGTGGAAAATGAAACACATGAGAACAAAATGATCATTTCAAGACCTATTGTTCAGCAATTTTCCTTTGATCATCATATGAATATATTTGAGGGGATACACTGTCTGAATGTGCTGCTGACTGCTACATGTGAATATGCTGATGTCTTATCGCATTTTCTAATGAAGTGCAGGTCTGATGGGAAGTGGAATGAATGGGAGTCATACTTCATGATAGATTTTCTTCTGGAAGCTAGGAGATGGCATTGTCTTCCAATTTAACAGCTGTTTTGAGAAAGAACCACAATAACTGTAAAGTAGTAGTAGTAAACAGAAAAGCAGAAAGGGGAACTGAAAATCAAAAATAATAAAATTAAGAAGGACTGATAGCCATTAGAAATGAAAGTAGACTTATTGTCTAATAGGAAATGAACTAAAATGAAAGTATGGTCAACAAAGCTTTAGACAAAGGTCATATTGCATGATATGTACAGTGCTGAAGCATGTTCCTGGCAATCCATGACAAAACTCTTCAATTTACTGTCCATTAATCTCTAAGCAAAATTTATAATTACCAATCACTCTATGAAGTACTGTTTTGAATTTTAACAGCCATCCATCCTTAAAGCACATGCAAGTCATAGCTTTATGAAGGTGCACCATTACTGAAGGATGGATGGGTAATAATAAAACAAAAACAGTTAAGAAGTTTATATTCTCCAATTACTTGTACTAACTGGGTAATTTCAGTTTTTTCTTTTCTACTGTTTGCTCTTTAACAACTTTCAAATCTTAACTGTACCACATCCTAACACTTGCCTTTTAGAACGTTTACTATACTGTAAACCTAACAACACAAACTTATCCCAGCACTATTTTAGCAACTTTCATGATTTCAAAAACAAAGAGCAGCGATCCACTTCCACTCTGTAGCACAAGAAAGGTGACTGGACTTATTCTGTGGTAGTAGTGAACCTTACACAATCTGGTTTCCAGCCTTTCAGCCAATCTTTGCTATAAGACAATCAAGGATAATATTCTTGGAACTAATAAGACAAATAAGAGCAGAGTTTGTTTCTAATAAGCCTTTGTATCAAGAATCACTGAAAATACATAAAAACTTTACTGCTTTCAGAATATTTAGGAACATTAGATTATTGTACTGGCAGTTGGTATTCTGTTTCTAGAATTATGAGTACTTGTCAGTCAGAAGAGTAGTTTTTATCAGTCAATGATATTCACATAAAATCTATGGCTACATTAGTGCCTTTTTTATTAAAGCTCATCAGACACAGTTGCTTTTGGGCTAAACGTGTAGCAGTGTCATGACAGGTGACTTACTACCAGTTGCAGTTTGTTTTCAGATTTTGTAAGTCATCATCCTGGTCAAAAGGTTTCAAGCTTTTCTCCATCATGCTGTGCTTAGGTAAGAGTAATATTTCCTTTCTTAATCTACTATCTGCACTTATTAAAAAATAGAAGCAGAAATCCAAACTATTTAGTGAATAATTTTAAGTACAGATATCTATAAATTTTTAATGCTTTCAGTGTTAACTTAATATCACCATGTGGTTTCCAGATAGCTCAAGAACTTTGCTAAACCCTGAGTTGTCTTCTAGCATTATAAAACATTTACTTGTAAATATTTTTATGAATTCATAAAAATTATGGAAACATTTATAAACCTTTTCAAATATGCACCTATATTTCAAGTTATCAATTTTCATTAAGTTCATCAATTTTAATTCATAGTTTGAAGTGGTTATTATTAATGTTGAAAGCTACATTAATTAATGCAGATATAATTTATTTCTTGTTAAATGTATTTGGTAAAATAAATCAGTTTCTTGTTAAATGTATTTGGTAAAATAAATCAGATTTTGAAAAGGTAACTTACAATTAAGTTTGGTCATAGCTTTTGATCATTATTTGCCTTGTGAGTCATCATTCCTAGACCATCTAAACTCTCTCTTAGTATTATTAAAAGAGATGACACACATTTTATAAAATGCTTAGAAAGTTTGAGTGAGAGGAAATTATAATTTTAATACAACTTTGTTTGTCTTGCTTTAATCTATAAACAACTATTATTTAAATATACATATTCTGATCCCAAGGGGCTGGAGTATGATATATACCTACCTAGAGTCTACCTACAAATCCTCGTAGACTTCTTTCAAACTACACAAACCATCATTGTAATGTGTACAATCAGCCTCCCAAAAATGGATTGTAATTAGATAAACTGTATCAACTTATGTATGTGTCTGTAGTTTGAAAAACTCGATCATATGGTCTCGACCATATGGGTTTTGAGTTTTCGGACATTCGGTAATCTAAAGTGAGCCCATATATATATATATATATATATATATATATATATATATATATATATATATATATATATATATATATATATATATATAAACATACACACAAACACACACACACATACATATTACTGTTGTAAATGAATACCATCTGCTAATATGTCAATAGAACTACCTTATAATTTTGTAAGCTACATGCTTACATGTAAATGTAATTTTCACTGTACCTTCTTTTTGCCAAATGTTTTTACCTTGTGGATATTTTCTCCCTGCCTCTGCTGAAAATGGGTTCCTGACCTAATCTGACTTTCCCAGTCAACAAATGTCAAATAAGTAAATACATTAAAATAAATAAATATGTAAGCCATGCATATTCAGTTTTAGCATCCACAATTTAATATTACAGTTATGTCATAGTTAAAGATCTTTATGAACATTTTCTTGCATCTTAGTTTCACCAATGCTTAATCCATTTAAAGTGATTAATATTGCTAGTCAAATATAAATTAATGGAAAAGAACAAACAGAACTCATATAATAGGCAAATGTTTAAATGAAATTATTCTGTTCAATGAGAAAATATATTTACATAGTAAACTATCACATCCAGAGTCCTAGAAATTGAATTACAGATTTTACATGTTTACATCAGTTACATCTACAGGGAGTTGTTTTTACATGTTAACATCAACTACATCTTCAAGGAAATAGCCTTCTGTATCACTAAATTGTAATTTACAATGTCAAAGTTTTCAACTAAAGAACTGCATTCATTATGTATTTGCTTATTTTGCCATCAAACTTGATGTCTCCGATAGGTTTGTTAACTTCTGTTTTAGTCTGCATTTTTCACTGTTGCATATTCTACATAGATTTGTGAATCATGTGTTTTCTTCTTTCTTATCTGCTTATGTATATTTAATTTGTATTTTGGATTTGTACTTTATTGGAGCTTTTCTCCCCGGGCCTCTGCTGAAAAAGGACCTGTGTCCAGTCATACTTTCCTGACTAACAAATGTAAAATAAATACATTCATTTCATAGAGTATTTGCATGTAGCATAATTTATTGAGTCTGTTATAAGTTAATTACAACATTATAGCTATAATTTGGTATTTATTGCTGAAAACATTTCATAGGTAAAGTTATGGGATGGCAAGCTTTCCCAGGAGTGGTGTCCTTAATAGAGAATAATCTACTAATTTTAATAATTCGAAAGACATTTTCTTTCCATTTCTAATAAGTCACATATTTTATACCACCCTTGATTGTGCTTTGAAGAATGTAATCTGGAGGCAGCATCTGAGGTGATGGAAACTTCTTATTACTGTACTGCAACCTTTTGTTGTAGTAGGACTTTTAGTTGGTTAGTTCAGTAGGAATATTCTAATTACATACAAAATACAACTAGAATCATGCTACAATAAAATAGCCAAGTTTGCTACTAACTCAACCTATAGAACCCATCACTGTGCTGCACTAAAAGAACTAAAATGGCTTGAGCTACCACAGCTACTTAACTATCACCAGCTGGGCACAGCCTACAATATTCTCAAATATCCCGAAAAAAACCCCTCATTATCCAACCTACTTACTATCTATACTACAAACCGATACCTAAGATCCAGTGAAAAATCTCTCCTCTCCATCACCAAGGCTAACAATAATGCACGGAAAGCGCACTACTCCCACACCGTTGCCAGAAATTGGAACTCTCTTCCCCTATCTGTGTCCACTGCCCCCTCCACATCCATATTCAAAAACTCCCTCAAATCGCACCTTCTTAGTACATGGTTATGCCCTTGTATCACATAACTCTACCCATACTACTATTAACTCCCCAAATTCCTCTGATCACATGCTGGAGCTCTGATCCCCTGTAGGCTTGGTCATCTGAAAGGGTACTTTTAACTGTAGAATCTTACTTGATATATTTTCTTTTCTTACCAAAGTATGACTGACATTGTCTTTTTACCCATGTTCTATATCTTTTACCTGGAGTGTTTTTATTAATTCTTGTTATATTACTATGCTCAGCATACATGATGTAACCTGTTTTGTGTATTATGCTGGATGTACTGTATTTGTATAACTTGATGTTGGAGTTTTTCTCCCCGGGCCTCCGCTGAAAATGGACCTGGTCCAGTCGGAATTTCCCGGTTAACAAATGTAAAATAAATAAATAATAAATAAATAAATAAAATATGACTTCTTGTTTTATTATTTTGGAAATTATTACACATTTATGATTTTTATACGATTTCTAGGTCTGATACAATTCACCATTAAACTATCATATTGGCAAGTCTACTTATTTTATTTTCAGAAGTATATAAGAATATCATACATTATCTTAGTTTTATATTTGAAATAATTTAGCTTATTTCTATTAAAATAAATAAACAATAAAAAAAAAAAAAAATTTTTGTACACTACATTGTCTGCTCTGTTGCAATTGTTTCTTACTTTCTAAATTGAAATGCTTACCTTCTCTAGCCTGTATCATCTAAAATGTTTACCACCAGTTGTTCTTCCTAAAAGTGTTTGCTCTAACTGTAATGTGAACAGTATTCTGTCTACCACATATTGTATACTATATTTGTAAAATTCTTGTAATTATTGTAATATGGATGTAAATCCTACTGTAACCTTATTTGGAGCTTTTCTCCCCAGGACTCCATTGAAAATGGGTTCATTTGGCCCAATGGACTATCCTGGTAAACCAACTGCAAATAAATAAATAAATAAATAAATAAAACAGTAGTGCAAATTTAATAAATGTCTCCAGGATTATTTTAATAAATTACTCTTTTGCACGAAGATAGAGGGAGAGCATACTAGCATGATTATAAGATATTACTTCATTACATTTTTAAACAGAAGAGATGGGAAGTAGCAATGCTATGGGAAAATAACACACAGACGCATTTATTCATATAGTAGTGGCAAATTATGTTTTTCATGGTGAATTTAGAATTCTAAAATATAATTTTTCTATTTTGTCAAATATGTACTGCAGTCTATATTTATGAGCAATGTAAGCAACAAATTACTTAAATGCCTTGTTTGACCATGTAGAGCATCTTTTGATTTTAGACAATGATTATCATATATTAGATCTGTTGCTCTAACGCTACTAAAGTTCCATGACTTTCAGTTACAGAAAATAATTAAAGTGGAGTAATTTATTACACTTAAAATATCTCATTTATTTGAAACAGGTTTTGTTTTACACATGATCACATGTATTAAGATCCAAACAAATTTGCAGAATGCACATTTCAAACAATTTGAGCTTTAAAATAATATCCTTTTAAAGATATCTTGTCTTTTACCAGATCATAATGGCCATATCATCAAATTAATAATAATTTATAAAAAAAAGAGTATTACATACGGACTTCAATCTTATATGCTAAATTAAAGGAAATTAATGGACAGTTTTCCAAAAAAAGTCTCATTTATTTTATACAATAATAAAGATGAGTTTGATTAAATAACTGCTTGGGATACCTTAAATATTATCTTCATCATGTAAATTTTCTCATACTGCAAGGATATGTATAAAAGTTGGATAATCATTTAATTAAAACCCAACAAACCTTAAACATAGCCAAATCCCAAGTTAAAAGGGGGAATCCATTTTTGTGGACTTGATACATATACTGAATAAGAAATATATAACTGCAAATACTATATAAGTAGATATCCACTTCCTAAGAAAAAGAAACATTAGTTATTCATTGACAAATCAAGGTTTACATAGATTTTCTGGACTGTTAAAGCTCATATTTAAACATAATTAAATACAAGGTATTCAAGTCCAAATAATTAAAACATTACAATTCACACTGAAAGTGTGCTTAGTTATAAAAAGTTTTATCTGAACTGACAAGGATAATATTTCAGATTTAAATTATTTAGATTTAGATGCATTTGTAATATTTCCAATAAGTTATTGGAAAATATGATCTCCATTATGAAACACAGAAAATTACATAAAATAAATGGCAACATTTATTATGGAAATACAAATAGATTTATGAAAGATATAAACCTGTGTGAAATACTAACAGAAAAAAGGCTTAGGGACTGATTGTTTTATTACTGATCTGCAAAAATAATCCATAATAACTCCTACACAAATGAATCCTTTTATTGCATACATTATATTCCAACACCATCATGGAAATATGAAGTAATAATTGTAGCATTACACGAGATAATAATCCCATAGAATGTATTTTATATAGCTCCATCTCTTTATTAAACATTGAGTATAATGTTTTTATTTCAATTATTGATATCTCTGGAGGAAATTATTACAGTATCGCTGATAAAGATCAAACAAGTTTATTTATAAATAGGCAAATGTAGAATAATATTTAAAAGTACTAATTTTAACTTAAGGTGCAGATTTCAAAAAATAAAAAAAATTCATTTTCTTAGATATTGAAAAGGCTCCCAGCACATTACAGAGGCAACATTTATTTAGTAGCTAGTAGGGATATGGTTGTCCAATTGCATTTACTTTTATAATTATGAGATTACTTTACTTTATACGTTTTGTAAAGCATTTTAAAGTTAGTGCATTCCATTCCTGGACAATAATTGCCAAAGGCATGAAAACAGCGGTGTTCTCTTTTCCTTTTTAATGTGATCTGGCTAGGGAACCTGTGGGCAATGTCAGACACAATAATGGTATAGAAGTTTTTGACAAAGAACCAAAAGTAAACCAAGGAAAAGTTCCAAGCAAAGTGCCACAGAGCTGAAATAGTACACACAGGCTACAGAACAAGTGCCAGCATGAAAATAACCAGAACACGGTTGTTCACAACTCAAAGTCAGAACTGTTCTGATGAAGTCCCAGGACGTAATGGGGTGAAAACACTCAGCTTTTAGCCATGAACAAACTTGTTCTACTTATTTTCAAGCTGACAGTTGTGTTATAGCCTGTGTGTACTACTTTAGCTCTGTGGCACTCTGCTTGGAACTTTTCCTCAATTTACTTTTGGTTCTTTGGTTTACTCTTTGACAAGGATTGCTCTCATTTTCTTTGGTTATTGGTGAAGCTTCTGACATAGAGAAAGGATCAGAACTCAGGATTTTTATTTATTATTGACATTATTATGATTCTATGGACTGAAGAAATTTTACAGCAAACTTGGTGCTATGTGCTGAGATTGTAAAATACATTCTTTTTATTTGTTCTCCTTATCACATTTGTGCTGGTTTTGTTTCTGCTTGGATCTTTTACATCCACTGGAGATACCACCAGCTTAAGCATGTGGGAACCATGGATTAATGTCTCATCTGAAGAATGGTACATTCAGTACTGCAGCACCCCCAAATGCTGTACTGCAGTGTCAGCAATTTGAAAATTAATCTAATTACCTGAAGTAGGTATAAAACCCATAGCATTCTTATCGTTGTGTTCCAAAGGCAAGTGCAAGTTGATTAGAATCACTTCAAACACTTGATTAAAATGATGTTACAACCTTATATTTTACATACTAGTCAATCTATTCCATGATGTCCTGCCAAATCAGACTGTGAAATCAATAACATTTTATCTTTCTTACTTTGTTCTTCAGATGGCTATGGATTGCATTAAAGAACCATATTAGATGGAAAATTATACTAGTTTTCATGATGTCAATACAAATGCTCTTAACATTTATTTTCAGAGTACCACTACATTGGAGAGATACAATGTAGGATATGAAGTGGAAAAAATATCAGTTACTTTATGCAAATGAATTTCACAAATTATATTCAGTACTCTGTATACATCTCTGCCCCAGTCAGTAAACGTGTATACATAAATTATATTAGTTCATCAGAATTTTCTTATATCTTTAGCTGGCTAGTTTTATAAAATGATTCTGTATTTAAAGTATTCTGTTTTTATTATGTTTCTTTATCTTACTGTGAGATATGCATATTCTTGACATAAAATTATCAAACATTTCTCTTTATTCTGAATATTAGAATGTATACATATTTTATATTTAAAAGCCGTATATAGATAGCCATGCATGTGGTCAGGTATGCATGTGTTCGCATATATCCAAAACGAACCACAGGAAACCAGAACTCAAAAATAATTGAATCAATTTACTATCATTACAAGTTCTGCCACACAAATGGCAAAGGAACCAGGATATATATATATATATATATATATATATATATATATATATATATATATATATATATATATATATATATATATAGAGAGAGAGAGAGAGTAAATTGGCACCACAAATGTCAACATGATACTATACATATGTCAAACAATAACTTTGGCACATGAAAAGTTAAAAAGAGAGAGAGAGAGAGAGAGAAATCAGTTTTTACAGAGGGTCTACACCTCCTCTGCATACTCTACACCCCTTGCTAAATTATTATTTTCACTCACATTGTTTAGTACTAAAGAAAGGGCATATTCCACAAGCCTGGGGATTATGTGATCTAGTACAACTTTTAATTTGTTTTGCTGATCAAATTGTGCTGACAAAATAGAAAAACAGATATATATGTAGGTTTACCTTTAAAATGTATGTTGACGGTCGGAATGTCAAACCCGTTTCCACGAACTCGAAATTGCACCCGTCAAAACCTTGAATGTCGATGTTCTGAACCACAAAATCTCGCCCTCTTTTTGACCCATGTTAGCACTTATTTGTAGGTGTGGTGTAGTCAGAAATGTTGATGTCCGATGTTTTTTCGAGTTTGTGACATTTCAGCAATAAGGGTTTCGAGGAAACGTTTTGGTAGAGTGGCCATTAGACTTTGTAAAGTCGACATTTTAAAGGTAAACCAGATATGTATATCTTTATAAAATCCTGAAAGGTTGAATATACAAGAGAGAAACTCAAATAGCAGAAAAAGAGAATTGCTTTTCATTAAAAAAAAAAAAATATATATATATATATATATATATATCATTAAAACTCATCTACAAAACAGAGATGAAATGTCATCTTGGAAGTACAACTGTTAAAGAAAAGGCCTTCATGTATACTGGTGAGATAACCCTAACCCCTACACATTACATTGTTAAAAACCCTTTCACTAACAGGACCACTATGAAAGACAAAAGGATACAGATTACACAGCACTGGTTATATCCCCTTATCTATGCCTTAAGCAAGAAGAATTGCACATACACAGCAACTGCTATAACACAATCATACACATCTTTACAACCATCACTTTTATAAGCAGTCATTTTCCTGCACACTCCTACTTACCTACACTACATAAAACTTAATTCAACCATGCGATTCACTCAAATGACAATTCACTCATTTTACATCCTCAAAAATTTTTCAACCAACTGAGAATTCAGCCTTCTGAATTATACCCCTTACACACTATATATATATATATATATATATATATATATATATATATATGTGTACATTCATCAATTCCACAGTTGCACCAACTCACTGAAGGGAAATATCCCCTAAAACAGTGAGGATCACTGCAAGGGACAGACAGAAATATCACCAGCAGTGATGTGCCTCACAAAACAATGATCACAGTTCCCTACACTGTCTACTTACTATAACCCTTACAATATCCCTTAGAGAAAACATCAGTAATAATTAAACTAAAGTCTGGCTCAGTTCTTGCTCAAAACCAGGATAAACTATATCCCTAAATGTGAACAAGTAGTTTTTCATTCCTTACACCTCCCTACTCTCCCTTTTTCACTAACTTCCTTACTGCTATCTAATTATCTTCCCTGGCTTTCTCTCTAAATATACCATAAGCCTGTTTCCCTCACTTCATGCTGCAATTCCTGTTTGCATTAGACTAACTTACCTTTAATTTCTCTACAAACTGTCTAATATTTCTCTGTGCACTAAATGATTGTCATATACCTTGTACTGATTCTTAAGCAATGTTTTTTAAATCATGCCTAATTTGTTATAAATATTTAAATTGCAAATGTTTTTGTTTTGTTTTTGAAAATTGTAAAATTATTGTTGTTAAAAGGTTTTGCAATAATTTGGAGGTTTTCGCCCCAGGCCTCTGCTGAAAACAGGCTTCTACCCAGTCAGAATTTTCCAGTAATCAAATGTCAATAAATAATAAATAAATAAATGCATTTATAAATAAATTAAATATTGACAATTCTACAAAAAACAGACTAAATCACTTCCCAAAACTTACCCTGAAAATACAACCACTTCATGCACATGATTAAATGTGATTTTCCTAAACGAATCTATAAAATGTGCATTCTACTAACTTTTTTTGACCAAATATAATTATACCAATTCACTATTCTACCAACCATGCCCATAAATATATATATATATATATATATATATATATATATATATATATATATATATATGTATAGATATCTATTCTGTAGTATTAACAGCTAATGGAGAGATGCTTATTTTTAACTGCATTTGTATAGTGAATCACATCTAAAATGAAAAGTAAGAATAACTGCTGCATTAAGCCATATCAGCTCAAAAAAGTATCTCAATTCACAGTTATTTTCTTATCATCCATGGCAATTTTTTTGATACTTTTACTCCTTACAGATCTCAGACTTTCTCTCTCTCTCTCTCTCCATTGCTTCTCAACCAGAGAATCCAGTGTCTCCAATACTTAGTCTTATGTTATACAGGCCCCTGGCTGTCTCCATCTCTCGCTCTAGTTGTAGTTCAGTTGATCAGAAACACTATGGTCAAGTATAGGTATCATGGCATGACTGACTACACAATGGCTTAAATGTTAAGGGTTTAAGGCTGACCAGGTATGTCGATAATGGCCAACTTCATGCTATTATAAACTCTCTAGAAGACACCAAAATCCTCCAGGAGGGCATGTCCCAAACAAATAGCTGCTATCAAAACCATGGTCTAAAACTAAATGACTAGAAATATATAGCAGCAACTTTTTATAAGCATGACATCCCCTTTTGTTATTACATTGAAAATATACTCCTAAAAATTGATCCAGTAGTTAGGGCCCTGGAAAACTATGTAGACAATGAAGTGTCATTTAAACCATGTTTCCATTATTGTAAGAATGCCTTTCTTCATTGTGCAGCTTATTAGTATGGATAAGGAGTCCAGGTCAAGGGAAGTGATCATTCCACGATATTAGGCATTTAAGTCAATCATTAAGTACAATGTCCCTTTGATACATACCTGTCCAACTCCTGAAACCTTGAATGACCACAAGCCTTTCTCACCAAGAAAATCAAAGGCTTAAACCAAAAAAGCTACAGTGCCATCTCAATCCCCTGTCTCTCTTCTCTGTATTCTACAGGCTGCTGAGGGGTAAGTTTTGCCTCACTTACAGAGCCTTATCCAACAGCATCCTTTCCTACCTACTGCTTATCTGCAAGTTTATGATGGCATAAACAACAACTCAAGAGATGTTAATCTTTTCTGCATCATAAATAGAACACATTGCAGGGACAGCTATGTATCACAGAGAATTCCACTTCTCTGGAATTGTCTTCTTTTTCACATAAAATAAAGTAGGTCTCTCACTCTGTATATGTAACCATAAAGAAAGGATGGTAAACCACAAATTAATCTATGCATCTTTATCATTTATAGATATGCATTAAAAAATGCCTACCCAGTTCATTGCTATTCATACCTATAATACAAAGGCTCTGTTTTCATATATATAATACAAAGGCTATGAACTTTCAGGGGATGCAAGACTAGTTTTCAAAAGATCCTTATGGATCAACAGCGTAGTAAGCACCTATGAACCTATGAACCTATGAATATCAGACTCTGGTAATGTATAATGTTAATCTAAACATGAGGTCACCAAGGAGGGAATTGCTCTTAGAAGATCACTGGCAGAAATAAGGTGTTTCATAATGCTGATTTGCTACAGATGTGATAACTAAAATATAGCCCTTAAGAGTTAATCTGTCATCAAGTATTACATCAAGATTGTGCACCATTGACATAAAAGTCTGTTTGATACCTTGATAAATTTCAGTGACAGAGCCAGAAAGGATGAGTCCATAAGCGTAGCATGAACCACTAATGCAAGTGTCTTTTAGGTACTATGTTTAAACCTGTTAATGCCAAAGTACCATCAGAGAATCATAAAGAAACAAAAGGTAAAGTGGTCTGTCATCAGCATAATAATGGTATTGTAAACCTCTTGAAGAGAAAATGTCACCTACTGGCAAGCAGGTACATTGTGAACAAGTAAGAATAAGAAAAATAAACCCTGAAATCACATTATGGGCATTACCAGAAAGATGAGAGGCAAACCAGTCAAAATAATCTAGAGATACCACATTAATGCTCCAACTAATCCTGAGACACCACATTAATTCTCCATCTAATCCAGGGATTCCATTTTAATGCTCCAGGCAGCCTAAAAGAATAACATAGAATGACCGACCACATCAAATCCTGATGAGAGATCAAGAAAGACGAGAACTGAGTAGTAAATTCTGATCTCTTGCAACTAGATGATAATTAAAATATCTAGTGAGAGCCATTTCAGTAGTGTGTTGAACCCTAAAACCAAATTGTAATGGATCAAGGACACTATTATTTCTCAAGTAAAGCTCCAACTGAAGGCACAGCAGCTAACATATAGGTTCATAGATTCATACTAGGCTATCTGCCCTAGGGCATTTATAAGCCTAGCCAGAGTGTGTTTGGCTTTCGCCACCCATTTTAAATGAATTTTACTATGCCCTTTTTCGAGGTTAGTATACTGTACCTCTGTCTAACAGTGACACAGAAGTGATGCCCGGGGTAAACCTACGATCTCCCATCCACCCATCAAGATTCCTCTTGAAGAGAATCAATGAGGGACTCTGCCTAACCTGGACTGGGATTTTATTCCAGAGTGAAGGGAATCTCTGGGCTATGAATCTCTCCCTCCAGCATGTCCTATTTATTTCAGTGCTGAGGTTCAAGTCTCTCAAGCGCGTAGCTCGATGGGATTTGGATTTTTTGAGGTGCAGCATGTCCATTAATTCTGGGTTGGACATGGCTTTATACGTCAGGCACAGATTGCCTCTGAGCAGGCGGTATGCCATTGAGTAGAGATGGAGTTTCTTTAACCGGGCAGCATATGGCATCTGTTTGAGCCCTTCAATCCTCTTGGTGAGGTACTTTTGGTGTCTTTCCAGTTGCTGCAGGTATCTGGTAAGGTACATCCCAAAAGGGGCATTGTACTCAATTATGGGCCTGATGAGGGATGAGTAAAGAGGCACGATGACCTCCCCTGATCTAGATGTGAATCCCTTCATGATTAGATGGGCTATATAAAATGTTTTTCTAACCACTTTGGCCATGTGGTTGTCAAATGAGAGATTGCTGTCAACTTGGATCCCCAGGTCCCTAATTACTTCTTCTGTACTTAATGGATTACCACCTATGTGGTAATTTGTGGGCACTTTGTTTTTGCCAAAGGGGATGACTACACATTTTTTGGCGTTTAGATTGAGACCATGGCTCTGGCACCAGTTGTCTATTTCTATGAGGCCCTTTTGGAGGATGCTTGTGTCGGCTGGAGAGTCGATTATGGTGCCCAGTTTGCAGTCATCTGTGAACTTGGTCAGCCACAGTCCTTCTGTGTTGGCCTGTACCTCCGAGAAATATATACCGAACAAGAGAGGTCCCAGGACTGAGCCTTGTGGCACGTCACTTGTAACTGGTTTGGAGTCTGACATGGCTCCAGCAATTCTAACCATGTGGGTTCTGTCCTTAAGCCAGTTTGCAACCCATCTAGTGACATAGGGGTTTATATTTAATCTGGTGAGCTTATCTATAATGCCCGAGTGGGGTATTGTATCAAAGGCTTTTGCGAGGTCCAGGGAGGCTGTGTGGACCACCTTCCCCTCGTCAATGGCCTTGGTGACTGTTTCAAAGAAATCGACCAGGTTTAAGAGGCAGGATCTGCCCTTAACAAAGCCGAACTGGGTAGGATCCAATGTCTGTAGGTCCCCGATATCTTTATTTATGAGGTCCATGATGATCCTTTCCATAGCTTTGCAGACCAAGCTAGTCAGGCTTATGGGGGGATAGTTTCCAGGATCCGTTGAGGCACCACCTTTGTGGAGAGGGACCACTGCTGCTGTATGCCACTCTTTGGGTACATATCCTGTAGTAAGGCTGAGACTGAACAGTAGTTTTATGTTTGGGTTTAGCTCTTCTTGGAGTTCATCTAGGATGCAGCCTGGGACACCGTCTGGTCCCATTGATGCTGTATTTTTTGCTTTGGAGAGGGTGGCTCTTACCTGAGCATCTGAGATTTCAGGGGGGCAGCACTCTGCTGGGATAGATATTTGCCCTTTTGGTGGGGGGGGTTTGCACTGAACCTGTCAGCTAGGATGTTGGCAATGTCTGTGGGTTCGGTGTATTTTTTGTCATTTTGGACTAATTCTGAGCATATCTGGGAATTCCCACCCAGGTTCCTAACATAACTAAAGAAAGCCTTGTGATTATCCTTAGTGTCCTGTGCAATTTTTCTCTCGAAGCTGGCCTTAGACGATTTTATGAGTGCCCGTAGTTTTTTGCTAATACTGATCAGAGATGCCTTCCCTTTTTGGGATTTTGCTCTATCATGTAGTACTTCCTCCTTCTATTGTATAGTTTGTTTATGGCTGGGGTCCACCAGACAGGATGTCTGCCTTTGGAGGATTGGGTCTTGGTTTTATTTGGGATTTCATGATCCATGCATTCCTGAAGGTGTTCATAGAATGCGTTTATAAAGGATTCTGCAGTCTGGGCCGTATTTTCCACAGGCCCGGGGGCTTTGAAAGATTCCACCTCAGTTTTGAGGAGTGTGAAATTTGCTTTAGAGAAGTTTTTCACTGTGGTTTTCTGGGCAGGGGGTGGGGTCGGGAAGTGAATATCCAGTGAGATTAGTTTATGGTCTGATCTTACCAGTGAGGGATACACTTCTGGTCTGGAGCATAGAGTCCCCATATTGGTGATGATCAGGTCCAGTATGTTTTACCCTCTTGTGGGAGTGGTAACAAGTTGTTCCATAGCATTTGAGTTTATAAATTTTAGGAACCTTTGGGCTAGGGTGTTGGAGCTAGAGTAATGCTCCCAGTCTATGTTTGGGTAGTTGAAGTCACCCAATATAATGGTGTTTGGAGAGACCTTCATATTTTCCAGTGTTCTCAGGAAGGCCGAGTGGGGTTCCTGGGTTTGGGAGGGTGGCCTGTAGCAGGCTATAAACTGAAAGGCAGTTTTACCCACTGTTAGTTGCACATGGATAGTCTCTGATGCTTCATGCTGTGCCACCAACCTGGAGGTGTGAGTATCTTTGACGAATATTGATACTTCCCCTCCTTTTGTGGTTTGGTCCAAGTTTTGGGGCCGAAAAGCATGGTATGAGGTATAACCTGGTAGTGCTGGGGTGCTCTCGGGAGCCTTGAACCAGGTTTCTGTTACTGCACAGATATCGATGTTCTCCATGCTAAGGAGAGTTTTGAGTGAGTGCATCTTGAGGTTTAGACTTCTGGCGTTGATTAGCATTACTCTTAGTTTCTTCTCCCTTGTGATACCTATGGAGGTGGGTTTGTCTTTTGAGCCTTGCCTAAAAAAGGCACTATGGGCATAGCAAGAGCCTTTGCCAATATCTGAAAGCCCAGGGGTGACAGGTGCAAGCCATCCCTAGCGAAGCATCGTGGCTTATCGAGCATGTCATCCCAGGCTGACAGGCATTGGATCCCCTTTGAATGACACCAATACTTAAGCCAATTGTTGAAATTGATCATCTTGTCTTCATATTGTAGCATCATTCTTGGTGCGGGTAAGATGCTACTCAAGGTCAGGGTCATACCGGCCTGGGCTACATGCTCAGAGAGCTCCTCTATGTCTCTTTTCATGTAGTCCAGGGAGGTACGTCTCAGGTCATTCACACCAGCATGGACAATGACTGAGTCATATTTGTACTTGCCTTGGAGTCACCTGAGTGCTTGTGTTATGTGGCGGATCCTAGCGCCCAACAGGCAGCTCACCGTGACCTTCGCCTTGTTCAGCCTGGTGAGTGGGACGTCAGTGTGCCTGACGATAGAGTCACCTATTACAAGTGTATCAGGTGTGTTGTTTAGCCTTAAGGGCTGTGACTGTTCGGCACACTGGCTTTGTGAGCTATGTATTGCACGTGTTTTGTTTTGGGGTAGCGGTTGCTTGGGTGTCTGCTTTGGAGGTCTCTGCTGCTTAGGCAGACTTTTATTTAGAGCCTCCGAGTATGTTTTTGTGTGTTTATGTGTTTGGTTTGCTGTCGTGGCAGGTCTATGTGAGACTGGAATTGTAGTGAGTGTGGTTTTCTTCTCCTCCTGACTGGTTACGCCAGTACTGAGTTGAGAGAGCTTAGCCTCCAGTTTGGCTATATGGTTGCATCTCTCACATGTGTTGGAATTTGTTGGGAGGAGGAGAGGGTTGTCTGTGTACATGAGGCAGTTGTAACATTGCTTCAAGATTCCCAGATTCACCAGCTGGACCGGAGAGGAGATTGACAACTGACCTTTGGACATGCTAGAATAGTATTGGGAATTCCTTTATAATTGAAAAAAGGGCCAATGGGGAACAAGGTACTCAAGGGGAATTTGTGAGGGTGTAGTGCTTTTAATTTTTTAGTGCTGACTTATATAATTGCTTTAGTGAGCAAGTGCCAGGTAACTTAAATGCAATGTGTTACATGTAACTTAAATGCAAAATGACAAACAGTAACTTTCTTTCAAGTGAAACAAGGAAATAAGTACAGTAAGCAATGCAGATATCACTAGGGATCCACAGAAGCGCTGAAAAGCCACATTTTAGGTGGAATTAGCATTTCAGGGAAATAACAAGCAAACAAACAACAAGCATACAAACAAAGCTAGATTCAGCAGGCCTGGATCTAGTCTATGCTACAGCAAACAAGGTGTACCAATTTCAGTAAGAAACAGTTCAAATATGCAGACACTATAAGCCTTTAACCAGAAATTCCCAGCTCAGAAGGGCAGAGTCCAGCCTCTCCTCCCCCAAGAGTGCAGACCACGAACCTTCTTAATGTAAAATAACTGGCCTGAATCCCAAGTGCTTAAACCAGAACTAATACACTTTTAGAATAACAGACAATGAGCCCTTAATCAGCAGTTCCCAACTTAGAAGGATGTAAGCTACCTGTCCTGCCACCACAGTGCAGGCCACAAACCTTCCTAATGTAAAACAACTGGTCTGAAGCCCAAGTGCTTAATCCAAAAGACTTAGAATGATAGCTACACTTTAATCAAGTTACTACCAAGCAGTAATAAATACAATTGAATACTTTAAAGAATGCCTGGATTAGTGCTCAAGTTATACAAATAAAGCTAGATTCAGTAGGCCTGGATATAGTCTATCTAGAGATGGAACCTTGACTATGGCTAGATGAACTAGGTAAAATTAGCATCCCTGGCACTGCAGGACTTGGACTGGGTGATAAAGTACGGGGCAGAATCTGCTTTACCCTGTTGGGGATGTTGGGATGCACATTTATTTTATTTATTTGCCTTTTATTTACCAGGAAAGACTGGGCATGTAAACCCATTTTCAGTGGAGGCCTGGGGAGAAAAACTCCATATCACATAAAACATTGATACAAGTAGTACAATATTTACATAGGTTGATTGTATGATAACTTTGAGACATTGATATTCTTGTTAACTGACAATTAGATAACTGTAACACGTTTCAGACATTTGTAGTACAGAATTGTTAATACAAGTTTAGTGCATATGAAGATGATACCTGCATGTGCAAGTGAGAGATAGAAAGGAAGAGAAGAGGTGATAAGAGAAGTGTAATAGATAAAGGGATTTACTGAAGTGAAGAACAGAGGGGTGGTATTAGCTGATTTTAGAGGTATGAGAGGGTGGTTAAGTGGGGTCTATATTACATGATCGAAGTTTCAAAACTTTGAATCTGATATGGTTGACACCATATAATTGAAATCTTGAAACTTCGAAAATGTAATAAAACACAACAACCTACAAAAACAAACCAATTAAACACTCTAAGCAGGGGGGCAAGCCCCCCTGCACCCTCCCCACTACTTAAATATGCTAACTTCGAGATTACACTACAGTGTAGAAAACGGAAATCTTCCCTTTCCGCACTGTACGGAGATCTCCGTTAAAAGATTTGAAGTTCTAAAACTTTGATTCTATAGTGTCAACCATATTAGATTTGAACTTTTGAAACTTCGATCTTCTGATGTAGATCTTATGATGTTAAGTGGATATGGAAAGCAGTTTTATGAAGGAGAAGGTTAGACAGTGTCCTGGGGGGGCATTAATTAGGATGTCAGCAAGAACAAAGTCAGGATGAGGTTCCATGTTGTTTGAGGTGGTGTTTAAAGTTTGCTGTACTACTTTCTTTTTAATGAGATAAGTATAGAGTTCCATAGCTTGTCTACACAGGATAAGTAGATAGAAGTCCAGTGCTGTATTGTCAGATTTGGAAGTGGTTAATAGGCTTTTAATTCAGGAGTAAAGACATAGTGGGGAGTATTGTTGGAGGATGTTTAGTAGAGAAGGGCAGGTGGTGGATTTATGTACTATAGTGTGGATGGTAACTAGCTGGGAGTATGTTAACTCATTAGGTAATTCATCCCATTGTAATTTTTCTAGTGCTATGCAGTAGTGAGTACAGTAAGTTGTGTTGGATGCAAATCTGGCTATTTTGTTATATGAAGCTTACATTTTATGTAGTAGGTGGATCGTAGGTTGGGGATTATGGATAATGCATAAAGGTGTGAGGGGAGAAGGTGGAAAGAATGGTAAGGTTTTTCTAGAGGAGTCAATGAGATAAGATTTTTTTCCAGTAGAGAAAACCTAGGTTCTGGTGAATTTTTTTGATTGATTGGGTGATGTGTAGGTCAAATTTTAGGTTATTGTCTGTTATGATGCCTAATAGTTTTGAGTTGGATATAGTTTCTATAACAGTGTTGTTTGTTGAGGTAATATTAAAAGCTAGATTATGTTTAGGTAGAGATTTAGGTATGAACACCATTCATTTTGGTTTTTTTTTGGCATTTATGATTAGCTGATGAGCTGAAGCCATGCCTCAGTGGGGGAGAAGGAATCTTGTGTCATTTGCTGAAGTAGTGGGAGGTTTGGGGCTAAGAATACTATGGTGGCAGCATCACTGTATTGGACTATAGAGGCACTTTTGTAGGCTTTATGTAGTTTGTTTGTGAATATGTTAAACAGAACATGGCCTAAAACTGAGCTTTGAGACACAGCAACAGTGACAAGCAGGCAAGGGGAAAGGTCTTGTTTCCATTTTATTACTTGCATTCTTTCAGTGAGATAACTGATGGACCAAGAAGAAGATGCCCAAAATAAGAATAGGGACTCTAGTTTATGGATTAGTTGTTGGTGGGATACTGTGCTATAGGTCAGTGTTGGTTTCTCCCTTGTGTGTGGCATGATCTGAGAGTCTTCCATGATGGATCTGTTAATAAGTATGGAGATTGGATATGCTTGGGTGTCTGCTGCTATTTTGAGGTATCCTGGTAGAGTACACATGAATAAGGCATGAGTTTTGTAGGTGTAGACCACAGAAACTGCATGCTATACTTCCTGGTAGCTGGTCCAGATTTGTCCTACTGCCTTACATTCTTTTGGGAAATGTGGGGCATCCCAGTGCTGTTGACTATTGTATACCCACCTCTGAGAGTTTCTAAGGCAAGCATATGCAGGGTGGTTAGGGATATTAGTAGAAAACCCTGATGGCACCTCTAAGGAAAGCACATCCAGGGGTGCAGAATAATCTAACTTTGGTTGTAAGGATGCTGGTGAAAAAAATATATTTAAAATAAAGACTATTTAAAAATGTGATGATCTGTTGGAACATAGTGATTCTGAGTCTCAGCTGAGGTATTTTGATTTTTTTTTCATCATAGCTGAGAAAAATATGTTTTGATCTTACATGAAACGTGTTATTTTTGAGTTTCACATACTATAGACTGAAAAAACATCATCTGGAACATTATAATATGGGGTGTTGTTTGAAAGATACTGATTGTATGGTATCCCTTAAAGGATGTTAATTATGGGCCTTCTTTGGGGCAAACTGACTTAGACTCTCAGAAAGACTATACTAGTTTAGTTGTGTCACTTATAGCAGCTTGATTCAGGGACCTCTCCTGGAAGAAACTGTGAAGTCTTAGAGAAAGTTGGCTTGGAGTGTCATGAGTGTAGGTTTTAAGCACAGCACACATCTTTGGGGTTTCAACATGAAAATCTTTTGTGTTTCAAAACTGCCTCTATAGTTTCAACATGAGCACAGATTCAACATTCCACTACACAATTCTTTATCATGTTGTTGTTGTTTGTCTTTCGGCTTCGGGTCGCCACAGACGAACTCCGGTCTGCTAATGATTGGTAGTTGTTTTTTATGGTGTCAAGTTTCCAGCCCGATGCCCAGCCTTCAACGAAGGCACACCCATTCAACACATGTCTTTTGAATGCCCACTCGACCGCAGGGAGGACATGAAGACTCCACACAGAAGGCACTCCCAACCCAAGCTGGGAATCGAATGGGAAAACCTCTTGCTGTGAGGCAACAACACTACTGCTGCACCACCGCAGAAGTAACAAACCTTAATTTAACTACTTATTTAACATCTTTAATTTTTTTGCCAATCCCTTAAATTTTTATACATTTCATACCCTACTCCATTGGGTCCTACAGCCAAATCTATATTTACTTGTCCTAATAGTTTATCTAGATCATTTAAAGACATCTCCTTTTCCAACTATTTTCACCTTTTCTGTTAACTTTTTTATTTTCCATGTTTTTTCACTACCTTCCTTTTTCTTTAAACATTTCTTGTACATATTATAATATACTATTCGTAATCTTTTGCTGAGTTTTTCTATTTCTCTTTTTACATCTTTTATCTTATTTCAGTACGATCTTACTTTACTAATCTGCTTAAGTAACTTGATACCTCTTCTCTGTATTACACTACTCCAGAATGCTATTCTTCTTACTATAATTTTAATACTATTCACATTTAGAAAAAGCACTCTAAAAGTTTAATTTCTCTTTTTCTTAGATTCATGGCTTCACAGGTTCATAGCTAATTACTGAGATAGCTTTCTTAATAGGCCATTCAAGTTCCAAAGGAGAGAATCAAACAATGTGCCTTGTGTCCGGTCAAACACCTTAAACATTATACCACCCTCCAATCATTAGTTGCATGTATTCTTTTTCATTAATTTCCTTTCTTTGTTTCTTTTGTACTTATCCCTTTAAATGTTCTTTTTCTGTTTTTACCCTTTTACCAATAGATTTTTTCTTTTACTATCTCCCAGTTTTTATATCACTTATTTCTTAACCTCCTTCTATGTTCTCTTTATTTTTTTCCTCATCTAATTTTTATTCTATTTATTTTGCTTCTAAAATTTATTTTCATTTTCTTCTCTTTCTTTTTTCATTTTCCTTATTCTTATTTCCATTTTTGCAATCCATCCATAAGTGCCCTATTCTGTTACATTTATAACATTTTTTTTCAATTTTTTGCATTTTGCCCATTTCCCCAAAAATAGAGGACTTTATTTTGTTACAGTTGCTTATCAAATGTCCTTTTCCAAATAAAAAAAAAATGTTTTGGGGTTTTCCAAGTATTTTATGACACCTCTATTCCCCTCCCCTATTTTATATATATATATATATATATATATATATATATATATATATATATATATATATATACGTATGTGTGTGTGTGTGTGTGTGTGTGTGTGTGTGTGTGTGTGTGTGTGTGTGTATGTATATGTATATATATATATATATATATATATATATATATATATATATATATATATATATATATATATATATATATATGTGTGTGTGTATATATATATATATATATATATATATATATATATATATATATATATATATATATATATATGTATATATTTACAATATTACAATTACAGTCACCAGTACATAAACACCTTCTGTCATACACTTTTGCAGTGTTCAGTACGTTATATAAAGTTTTCAAATGCCCTTTCAAAGTGTATCTTTCTACATCTGTTTGAAATTGCACATGAACTGTCTTTTTTTGTTTCCCTGTTAAATGCTTTTATCACATCAATATTCCATGGGTTGCTGTCTCTCTTATTTTTTTATATTCTACAAGAACATTTTCCATTGAAAAAAAGAGTCTGAAATATGTCACAAAATGTATCTTTGTTAATAAGAATAAATGCTCTTATCTCATCTGCTTTTATACCCAAAGAAGCTATGAGCTATTAAATTGTCCTACACTTCATACCTGTCCATTTCTTTGTCTTCTTTACTTTGAATCCTTACTACATATTTCCATTTTTCATTTTTTTCTTCCTTCTTTCTGCTCCTCCTCTTTTACTTTCTCTGCATATGTTTGTTTTCTATCTCACCACTCTTCTTCAGGATTGTCTCTGCATCATCTCATAAACTCTATACAAATGAATACCCATGGCTTCCCCTGGCAGTAACCCATCCTGAATTTACCCATGATTGTCCACAGGCTGACCTAGTAGTAAGCAATGTGTAGGGGAGCCAATCCAATCTGCCTACTGGTATACCCCTATAAGCACTGCTAAGCTTTGGTAAGCAGGTGTGCCCATAGCTTAGCCTCTTCAAACCTGGCCAATCATGGAAAGTGCGGGTAATTGGCTGTATATAAACCACACAGGCAGGAATACGTTCCATAAGTGGTTGTAGAGTCCTACTGCAGGCAGAATGGCTGGTGTGTGTGAAGGCACTCGTTTTAGAGCACAGCGCTGGGGCATCCAGGAGTCAAAACTCATGGTATGGCTCCTGGTAAAACACCATATGGAGAGACTACTGCAGGGCCAGTACCAGGGCTCGCAGTATGAAACGGAGGCCTGGGACAGTCTCACCCGTGACCTCACCAGTGCCACAGGTATACCCTGGACTGGTGAGCAGGTCAGGCACCACCATGCTGACCTGAAGCAGTGGAGGTGGGATGTACTGGAACAGTGGATCCAGGAGTCTCGGCGGATGGCTAATGCCCCAATACTGAGTAAGTACTCATTTCACTAAGTAGTTAAGAATTGCCTAGCTTGTGTATACTATGGATAGGTATGGCTAAATATCACTGTATTCCTCTGACAGCTGCAGATGAGCGGGCTGTGAACCAGCAAGCCCATGATGCTGGGTTGCAAAGGCTGCGTTGTAAGGCAGGTTAGTATTTCTCTGCATGTACTGTCATAACAAATAAATATAAGAGCCTTAGAAAGTGTCGTACCAGTAGGAATAAATGTGTAATATTGTGTGAATAAAGGTATAACCTCTGGAGTGCTTCTGTGTACTCTTCTTTCATATGTAGTTGAACTGTTGCATACTATAAATAGTACTGTTGTATTAAGCAGTGTTACCCATGTTGTGGTATGCAAATAAAATGTGTATGAAGTTTTGTATAACAATGTTGGAAGTGCCAAGAGGTCAGTCATATTGTACAAGTGAGGGAGACTTAGATAGAAAACAGAAGAAAGCTTCACATCAATTCCCTGATGGCACAGTGTACTGTGATGTTAACTATAACTTTGTTGTCACATACAGCAGGGATTTGAATCCTGGGACTGCTATTAAGTTGTATGCATAATCATACCCCACAACTGTACAGATTTTGTTACAATGTTCAGATAGAAAGATGTATGTATAATTACACCCTTCAACTCTACAGAATTTGCTAGAATGTTCAGATAGTTGTATGCATATTCATACCCCACAACTGTTAAAGTCTGTCCAGCATATCCAGATAAATGGCCCATATCACCAGCCTGGTACCCTGTTCCCCTGAAAAAGCAGTGTGAGGAACCCAGAAATGTAGGCAGCTGTTAATGACATATAACTGAAAGTCAAACGTGTACATAGTCATAGAATGTATATGAAAACAAACCTGTCATTCTAGCCCCTCACCCAGAGTGTATGACAGCAATACTCAACATATGTTGCATTAACACCTGCATCTTGTCATGCCTGTATGTAAGACACAGGTCACATATATAATAATTTATAAACATACCAGTGTACAATATAAGGCCATTGGGTAGTGTAATAATACCTGTAAGGGAAAGATTACTGCAGTGACTAGGAATGTTGTGAAAACTACAAGGATATATTAGTTGTTAATTGAATTCTCTCTCACCCCTACCATATGTGTGAAATAACCCAAAGATACTCCTCAGCTGGTATGTGTACACTCCATACATTTGTTGGGACATATGTCCTAATGGTTTATACATATTCACATTTGTTTCTATACATGTGCCATGTTAAAATACACCCATATTGGTGGCCTGTTGCCATCAATGAAACCTGCATGCTCTTGTAATGGCCACTGTTCTGCTCGCTCTGCAACTGTGTTAAATCTGGTGTGTCGGGTTAATGGCAATACCTATGCATGCTGTTATAACTAATCCTGAATGCTGTTGACTGTTACTAACTTATATCTGCCATAAACCAGTGATAACACAGCTCGTATGGGAAGGCTGGTCCCAGCGGACCCACCTGTCCCACCTCAGCTGGCCATGGCACCAGGCACCAACACATCTGGGGCCCAGCCTGGGACCTCCTCCTCTGTGGGCCCTGTGCCACCTTCGGGAGGAACCGCTGCAGGGGATGAGGCTCTCCCCCCCCCTCGTAGAGGGTGCAGAGAGGAACCTGTCACTCATCAACAGGTCTGGGCTGTGGTTCATAGAAAGCTCAATCTGGAGTATCGACAGCAGCTATGCCAGCTTGAGGGCCAAGTTGCACTATTAGAGGGTGAGCCTGCCCCTCCTACATAGCCCTCAGCACAGCCACCTTTGGGGCCATGAAGGTGCAGTGGTGACTGCCCATGAGTGGGGACATCAGTCCCAGTGTTTCCAGTTGGGGGCTCATGGGCTTGTGACTTCCAAACACCCCTCCCCGTCCAAGGTGTTTACCCCACACATGTGTCATATACCAGCCCTGTATGCATCTTGTGTGTCTTGTCTGTTTACCTACACAACCCCCCTCCCCAAATATACCTATTAACCCTCCCCAACATCCCACTCTCACCTGCAAAATAAAAAAAGGGCAATCTGTTCCCACAAAAAAGTCTCGCCCCATACATAGCTGTCCATTTTGCACACGTGTCCACTGGACATGTAATCTGGTCTAATTGGCATCACAATGAATATATGTTGTCCTCACCCCTCCCCCAGGGGTTTGAGGGTCCAAATGTACCTGCAAATATAGTGTATATGCACAGCTGTTGCTGTAGAAGAAATGGGCAGCTATGGACAATTCCTATAACCTTCCTGCACATGCCTAGCTATTTTCCATACTGTCTTTCCCTCTTTGTGCCCCGTTTTTCACCACTTCCCTATCAACCCCTTTTTCTTTTCTTTTAAAGAAATTAGCATGGGGGTAAGTGGCAGTTAGCACTTTTAAGCAGCAGTAAGCAGGTTTGCACGGGGGTAAGCTATGCCTACACAGGTTGAGAAATTAGAAGCTAACTGACTGTACGAAACCATAGGCGGAGGTTAGCAGTGCTTACCGTTATGCAGACCCACTGACAACTGCTTAAAAGTGCAATAATCACTCTGTAGCTAACATCCCTTGTTCTGCCCAGCAACAAAATGAACTGCTTCTCCAAGGCTCAAACTTAGGATCCTGCAACCCATACACAAAGTGATCTACCACTAAACCATGGCAGATATACATAACCTGATGTTTTCCCAAACAGATCATCCAGCAGCACAGGAAATGTAGTAATATCATACCACACAAACTCTTAATGCAAGAATTCTGGAAAATGTGTGCCAAAATGTGGGTACAAGTAGGGATATATGTCAAATACTGCTCTAAGACACCTAAAATGCTGCTAGTCACACAGTGATATGTATTAGAACACATATATTGAAGGAGATGAAGTCTGAAACACAAAAGTGTTGGCACTAGTTACTGACTACAGTCCTGTGAACATCCATGTCAGTTGCCAAGAGAATGAGGTACAGGCCAAAAATATGATCCGAACATATGGACAGATATATATCTGGAAATGCAGACAGATAGACAGCTAGATGTACATATATATATATATATATATATATATATATAGATTAGTACTAGGCTGACTGCCCTAGTGAGCCATTTTAAGCCTAGCAAATTATCCCCTGTGAGATTCAAACCCTGTACCTTGTGTTTGTAAGGTAAACACCTTAACCATTAAGCCACATGGGAACAAAATCCTGAACCACTCACTACAACATAACAGACCATATGCACTGTTAATGGGTGCTAATGGATATGCTGAGCAATCTAACACCCACCACATGCAGTTCTTGGCTACAGGACCCATCACAACAAAGCCACAATGCTTTTACAGTAAGCCAATTCACCTGTATATATATATATATATATATATATATATATATATATATATATATATATATATATATATACACACACACACACACATCTCTCTCTCTCTCTCTCTCTCTCTCTCTCTCTCTCTATATATATATATATATATATATATATATATATATATATATATATATATATATATATATATATATATATATATATATATATATATATATATATATATATATATATATATATATATATATATATATATATATATATATATATATATATATATATATATATATATATATATATATATATATATATATATATATATATATATATATAGATATATAGATATATATATAGATATACAGATACATATACACAGACAAAAGGTATTAGTAGCCATACATATGTAGGGGTAGTGTGGAAGTACTGGGTACAAAGTATATCCCTCAGCCACAAGCCCTGTAACTGGTCCCTGTGAAATGTGTAGTATGGCAACCATTCCCACAAATGACAATACTTACATTAAACATATACCCACTCACAATTCAAAGGACATGACACGACACACAGGTATGCACACACAGAAAACCTTTATTTGTGTACTATACAATAATGTATGCCATTACTTATAGCACATAAAGTCTGAAATATGTAATCAGTGATGAATGTAAGGCCCAAACAAAACAGTAGATGCAAGCAATGTGGATATATAACATACTATGCTGTCCAGGCCAAGGCCTTACATTAGTACAACAGTAGACAAAGGATTTGCCTTCAAGATAGGTAACAATCAACAATTACTTTTGTATTTCAGCAGCCTCCAATTACACCCTGTAGTCAAGCCCTAGGGGGGAATGTAAAAGTTGTGGTAATGTCAATGTATCAGTCACATGTATGGACCCTAACCAACATATTTTGTGGGAGTCCACAAAATGACTGGGATGGTAGCAGGAATGTAGCAGTAAATAATGATAGGCCATTACCCAACAACCCCTAACTGTATCACAGCAGGACAAGGCCTGCCATATATGTGGAGGCCAGAGGCAGACACACATGGCCATACTTGCAATATTGCTGTTACACATCCTGGATATTGCTGGTGTTACAGGACTTGTTGCAACATACCCTTATGCAGGAATACGACATCAGAAACACAAATGGATGTAGCCATGTACTGATAGCATACAACATGCAGACTGCCAGTGATATATGTAGGGCAAGACCTGTGTAGTGCACAGACCAAACCAAACAGACAATCCACTGGCCATCATGTGGATAGGCCCACAGTTGAGAGCTATGCAGACAGACTGCATTCCATCCTAAACTATTATGTACACACAAACACTGCAAGACCAGCAATATACAATGCACATAAGAACACTACTCACTCTGTCTGTAGGTCTGGAACCTCATACGAATGTGTAATTGGCCTGTGTCTGCATTTCCTGCTGTAAGAGGTATTGCAACCTGCTGTCTGTAACACTGCTGCCCACATACAGGAAGGATGTCCTCCATACTGGAAAGGTTGAGGGACAACGCCCACATGGGTCAGTATTTTATAGTACTGGGTTGCCATGACAGTGGTTATCTGAAGTACTACACAGCAGGCTGCATGCAATTAGCAACTCTTGTACACTGATTGGTGCAGAGCCCATCACCTGATCATGTGCATCACTTACAAAAGCCATGCTGCAATCCATTCAAACCAGCTCAATCACTCTAGTGGAGAGAGAGAGAGAGAGAGAGAGAGACAGTCACATACAGAAAAGAAAAAAAAAGAAAACCTTGAACAACAACAAGCTGTCACAGCTGTCAGAAAAAAAAATGACAGGTATGTAAAACATATATGTATGTAACTGAAAGTAGTATGTGGTATAGAATAATAAGAAATATGATTTGGAATGTTTATATGTGCCATCTGTAGTTGTCCCTGTAATGATGTTCTGCTGAACAACTGCTCTGGACAATACTGTCTGTCCCTGTAGGCAGTGGGACATACCCACCAACTGTTTCAGATCAGCAAGGAATGACAAAGATTAAAGCCATAATATGTGTGTTTGGTATGTTAGTCTGGGCAATAGCTGGTGGTGGAAGTACTGCTATCATGATAGACACATGGGTGTCAGAGCACACCACATGCAGGATTGTCATGTTAATGTCTAATGCAGCATGCACAAATGCCATAGGTGTATAATAGGCTGACCAGCAATCTGTCACCATATATACCACCCTAATCTTAGTCTGTGTTCATATGTGACACCTGGCTGTGTTGCAGTAAGGCAGAACAGTGCAGCTATGAATGAAAGACAGTTACAGAATGTGGACCAGATGTCTCTATGCACCCCACATATAGATAAATATCAGTGTGTTTGCAGCAATGTTTTTGGCATTCTGAGGAAGTCTGAGTATTCGAACGAAACCTAGGTCAGTGGTGAATTGTGTTCATTGTTAATAAACTCCTGTCGGCTGGACCTCATCTTCTTGGTCTTTTTTTGTTTGTGGATACATATTCTTGGTTACATCGTTTGTCTATATGGAGAACGAGGGCTCTCCGGCTGACACTGCGAGTTTACTGCAGCGGATTAACGAACAACTTCAAGAGCATTCGGCTCTAATTAAATCATTAATGGACAGACAACCCACAGTATCTGTTACTTCTTCTTTGAGGAGTTTGGGGTTGCTACTTACTCAAGTTACTTCCAATCTACCTACTATGGCTGGATTGAATTCCAGCAATATAGGCGGTACATCTAAAGGACAATCAAATATTTTGCGTTCTCATTCCGTGGACAATCAGCCTACTACTTTCAACAGCGAGCATTGGAAAACTAACCTATTTACCTTGGATGGTGACCGTGTTATTAAAAACCCAACAAAAAGCAAACAAGGTAAATCTATGAATGAATTATTAAAAATGTTCAAAACTAGACTATTTAAGCTCAAGAGAACACAACTTGAAAACAGTTATTTGACTAGGAATATAGAACTTGGGATAGTGCCGAAAGGCCTACGTGTGTGGAGATACCCGAATGGGTGTGATGGCAATAATAATATGATCAACGAGCTGCATGTGCTGTTCAATAAAACTGGTTTAAACATAATGGAGATTATGATCAAATATAACAGGGTTAAAATTGAAGCCTTGCTTGATGAACTTGAGTCTATTAACAAGAACATTAGCAATGATCTCTTATTTGATCAGTATTACACTAATTATATTAATATTGTGCACAATGTGGAATACAGTTGTGATGTTATTTACAATAAGAAGCTAAAGAAAATATAACGGGACACCAAGGTTTACCAAACTGGGAGCATTTATCCGAAGTCTAAGAAATTGTCTAGTCGGCATGGCAACACCAATAGGAATGCGCGTATTAACAACAACTTTGAAACGGATTACGTCATTTCCCTTGTGGAGCACGAAACCTATAATAATTTCAACAATGGTAATGAGTGCCCTTTAGAGGAAGGTGTGAGGTGTTCGGAGAGGATCCAGAACAGGGATCCCATACATGAGGGGGATGAGATTGGTCGGATGGGGGCACGGCCAAAAGTGTATTATGGTACCAGCAGCGGTCAGAGAGGTGCGTGGAGACCATGAAAGTAGTTAGTGGTTCTGCATGTGATTGCTTAATGAGTGATGATTCAACTTTTTCAAATAACAAGCACAAGGAAAAAATTGAGTCCATAGAACATGGTTTTGGCTGAACAAAAGTTGGAACAGATATTCAACTTGATTCATTATTGAGTAGTTCATCATGGCATTTTTGTTTTAATGATACGATGTACACTGACTATTTTTCTGCCCCAAACTCGTTTCTAACAACGAAATGAGTGTGCACTCAGATATTTTTGAGTTATTGGACAAATGTAACAAGGGGGATTGTGGTTGTGATGGTGGCATCGTATTGGCCCAGATGTTAGTGCCAATACTGAGCTTAGTTGTAAAGACAACGTTTATCACAATGTTCAAACACATACATCTGAAGTGTTTAATGATTGTTCCTACACTGCATTGCTTAATTTAAGCACATATAACTTTTTAGAGAAGGTTGATGTTACGGCATCTAACATTTGTGTTACTGTTACAGAGGGGGCGCATTCACTAAATTATAATTCTACAGTTGGTGGTGACTCTGTAGATTATAGAACAGGTAGTGGAGTGACAACTAAAATTATAGGATTTAATAATAACAATCAAGAATGTAGAGATTCACCATTTGTAGGTTTAGACATGTATTCCGATGTGGAAATGGAGGTGGACGATATGGAATATATTAGTGGCAATAATGCTCCTGGTCATGATGTTCTAAATGCAGATATGGTTGGTTCATCTATTTCCCCGATTTTGAGTAGTCCTATTGCATTAGAAAACAGTATGGGGGACTTTAAATTATACAATTATTCTAGTGTTTCCTTAGGTGTTGAACATGTTAATCTTTTTTCGAAGGGATTTAATTTTGTTCCTTGTAGGAGGGGAAATCTTGTTGATAGACTTATCGACCTGAAATTATTTACACGTAAAATGAATCTTAAGGTATTGTTTGAACACACTGACAATTGTAACAATTTAGGATGTGAGCAAAGGTTGTCTAAACCTAGTGTTTTTAACCCGCCTTTGAACTCTGTGGTGGCCATGTCTGAAAAATTGTGTGAATTTGATTTAAGGCAGTATTTCAAACAGCGAAAAGGAAAAATACAATGTAATATGACAGAGGATGAGTATTTGTTAATGGAAAATTTGAGTCAAATGGGGAGTATTCGTATTATGAAGCCCGATAAAGGTAATGGCGTGATGATCGTAGATAATTGTGACTTTATTAGCCTTATGATGTCAATGCTTTTGGAGGACAGTTATACTGAAATAAGTATCAATGAGATCAATATAGCATATAGAAACATTGATCTCCTTTTGGAGGACATGTTATATCAGGGTGAAGTATCTGAGACTGAATATGAATATATGGTAAATGCTCATCCTGTGGTTAGTGGTATCTTCGGTATACCCAAAATACACAAAGGTTTAAACAATGTGCAGTTTAGACCCATAATTGATGGCAAAAGAAGTAAAGTATGTTTTATTAGTCAATTTTTGGATCACCACTTGAAAATGGGCATAAGTAGTTTTCCCCATATTACTAAGGACTCGTGGCACTTTTTGGAAAGGTTGAAGGCATTTAAGTTCAAAGATGATTTTTGTTTCCTAACTATAGATGTGTGTAACTTGTTCACAGTTATACCACATGACATAGGTGTAATGTGGTTGGAGGAACAATTGTTGGGAACTGGTATGTATGAGCAGGATAGAATCAATGTTCTTGTCAAACTTATGGAAGTTGTATTGAATAATAATTTTTTATTTTTTGAAGGACATTACTTTAAACAACGAACTGGGGTGGCAATGGGGGCCGCTTGTGCCCCTATTTATGCTAATTACATTATGGCATACTGGGAGGAACATTACATATTCCCCAGTGAGTTTTACAGGCACATTAGATTATATTCGCGCTTTTTGGATTATATTTTTATCATTTGGGAAGGTGATGTGGTTGTATTAGAAGCCTTCATTAAATACATTAGCAGTACAGTATGGTTTTTGAGATTCACACATGAGGTACATTTTGAGACCATCACCTATTTGGATGTTAGATTAACCTACGACAGGGTAAGTGGTCTAATTAAATCAAACATATACAGAAAACCAACTTTCTCGAATTCCTATCTTCAGTATAATAGTTGGCACCCTAGCCACCAGAAAAGGGCAATTGTGAAGGGCCAAATGGTTAGGGCTGCCAGGATGGTCAGTGATGACAGGGAATTCATGGCCGAATTAAATTTTATGATTTCCCTATTTTTGAATAGAGGGTATGCCGAAAAATTGTGTTTGGATTTGTTTCAAGAAATTACACACAAAAGGGAAGTTGGTGTGTTTCAAGCTATTTTAAATTCTGAAGATAATTTAAATAACCCTGTTGGGAATGCTTTGGTTAGGTCAACCTTTTTGGCAAAGTCATCTTTTTTGTTTATTTCAACTTACAATGGTGACTCAGACGAGATTAGGAAAATAATTAATAGGAATTGGGGTACTTTTAGGATGGATAGAGATTTGGTACCGCAATTTGGAAGTAAATTGAGTTATGTATATAGTAAAGATTTATCATTCAAAGACATGTTCTTGTAATAGACCAATAGGTAATTTCAAATGTGGAAGGTGTTCCATGTGTCCCTACATTTTTCCTACTGGTAACAGCCTTGTGATCAATCATTGTTATATTTCTATATCAGGTCAATTTTACTGTTACAGTAAAACTGTGGTTTATCTTGCTTTATGTCAAGATTGTAATGCCTTTTATGTAGGTAAAACATGTAGGTATTTTAGGGAAAGGATTAGGGAGCACCTGTTGGATGTTAGACATCTTAAAACCACCAATGCCCTTGCTAGGCATGTGGTTGACCATGTAGATCACAGTTTCAAGTTTTGTATATTGAAACAGATTAAGGTAGATCAACAGGGTAGGGTTATAGATACACATTTGGACATATGTGAATTAAGATGGCAGCTTAGATTAAACGCATATAACTATCCCGGACTCAATGAGTATAGTACTGGTAAGCCTATACTTAAGTTAAGGAACATTATAGGTATTAAATAACATCATTTAGGTTTTAGTACTTTATATAGGTTTTAAACTACACACATTGTAGTTATTGATTTTTGGATAATGTGCAGGACATAAGTCTTATTACCTTCACATTTTTATTTTTCAATTTCTATTTTTGGTTTTGTTTTCATATGGATTTTGTATTTTTAACATCATATTAACAAATGCATTATTTCATTAAAATTTAGTCACATATGTGAGGTTTATATTTTATTAAATATATATTTTTATTTTCGTATTATGAATTGTAGGGTTGTTAATGACAGACAACACTCGTTAGGTTTTAATGTGTTTTCATAGTGATTAATTTTATTGAATTGTTAATTAATTAACTGATAAATTGTATTGCAAATTTAAGTGTGTTTGCAGCAATGTTTTTGGTATTCTGAAGAAGTCAGAGTATTCGGACGAAACCTAGGTCAATGGTGAATTGTGTTCGTTGTTAATAAACTCCTGTCGGCTGGACCTCGTCTTCTTGGTCTTTTTTTGTTTGTGGATATATATTCTTGGTTACATCTATGTGATATATAATTAGACAGGCATGTCTACAGATATATACAGACAGTCATATAGATGTAGGTATATAAGCACCTACAAGATAAATTTACACATATACGTACATATATATATATATATATATATATATATATATATATATAGATATATATAGTGGCACTGACAATGGCATGCAGGTGAAATAATCTGTAACAAGCCAGCAGAAATAGTGTCCCCACAGGGACCATGCCTTACAAACACATAGCACAAAGCATGGCACAAACACATAGCACAAACCTTAGTACAATACAACATATGTCCCACTGGTAGGAAAGCAGCCGACATACCAACTGCATTCTGTGAATGGTTTGTTGTAGCTGATATGGTGGGGGGAGACAAAGGTGTGTATTAAGAACTATGGTAACCCTGCTGTATGAGTTGCACTGACCTGTTTCCATCTTTATGTCTTCTAGGGAGGATGCCCCACATCCGTTTGCCAGCTTACAATGCTGCCAAAACAGAAGTCATCATTGCACATTTGGTACAGCACTATGAACAGCTGTTCAGACAGACAGCCCATGATCAGCAGGAGAGGACCGCCCTGTGGAACGAACTAGTCCACAGGGTCAATGATGTTGGACTGCATAACCACAGCTATGAGCAGGTTCAGCATCATTGCAGCGACCTACTTTGCCATGTACGTTGGTGTGCAGCTGCTGTACGGGGAGACCACCTCACAACAGGGGGGGGGGCAAGCCAAAGCCATCCATCCACCCCTCACCCATGTGGAGGAGCTACTCAGGAGTCTTGTGGCACCTGCCCACCTGCAGCACCAACAACTGGCAGGGCACATCAGTACACCACTCATGTGCATGCATCTGCATCTGTACAGGTACATCATGCAAATCTGAGATGTCATATACATAGTCTGTTGCTGTGTAGTAGTAATAAAGAGACATGCATAAGCTGTAGTATTGTGGACCCCTAGTGTAGATGTAACGTAATGGTGCACTCACCCTTTACGAATGCCATAGCTGTGGCCACTGACAACAAATTTCTCACATTCTTATGTAGGTCCTCCAGGATACCACCACAGCAGCAGCCTGTAGCCAGTGAGTATGATTCATGTTCATGCATGACAAGACACTGTGCATGTAATGGCTATGGGATATTCCATGCACACATCTAACACACCTGCGCATGCTGTACATGTTCATGTTTTGTTGTTGTGAAATACACTGCATTACAGTAGTGACCATGCTGGGGTATCGGAAGGGTACAACAGACACATGCAAGATAACTAACATCCTGTCATTGTGCAATGTGTCCACATGGATGAGAAGTATGGCAGGACACATGGCCTACAGTAGGGACATGTGTGAAATAACACCCTCATGCCTGTAACTGCACACAATCAGGTTATGTAATTGTGGCAGACATAACCCTGACTCCACAGCAATAGTGACAGCAGTGTGTTGCACTTCAAGGGATGTGCACATGAGTATACCTTGCAACCATGCAGAGTTCTGGGACATCTGTAGGGCACCCCCTACAGCCATGGTGAGGTCTGGTGGGTATCAGTGTAATAGTCCTGTACTGGTCATACATGCACTGCTGATGTTGTGATCTGTAAAGCAGACATCAGGCATTCACAAATGATATCTGTTCACATATCATCCCAGGTATGAGGTGCTGTAACACATAGGAGCTGTGAACACTGGAGCTGACATAACAGACACAGTACTACATAAGAAGCAATAGTTTGTACACCTGTGTGGTATGGTACACAGTACAAGGCAGGGTGCAGAACAGGTCGACAGTAACACTTCATACATGTGTGCAGTGTTAACAAGGGGAAGGGCCATCACCTACCAACACAGCCCATGCCTCACACACATGTATACTGCCGCTAGCATGAGGTTACTATAGTTGCACTGCATGCTGTTGAGCACCAGATGTAATGCATGCTGATAGAAGGGTAATGGGAAGACTGTGGGTACAAAAGATGTGCAACCCCACATGTAGGTGCATGTGTGTGGGGAGGTGTTGAATGTGTGTGTAAGTGCAATCTGGTGGAGTGTGGTCGATGCATGTCTGATGTATGTGTACATGTGTGTCTGTTTGTGCAGGTGTCCATGTATGCACAGGTGATAGTGGGATTGATCACATGGCAGTACTTCTCCTTGGGATTGTGCTGTACATGTAGTGTCACATGAGACACCAGGACAGCCTGTCCGATATGTGAACACAGGACAGCTGATAGCATAACAAGGTCTGTAGCACAGAACAGGGAGGGAAAGTACATACCAAGTATACACATCATATTGCCAGCAGCAGATAGACAACTGGCTACCAATGTATGCAGCACTACTAATGCAATGGGGAATTACCAGACCACATCAGTGAGTGGAGGAGCATAGGGTGACATACAAGAGTGGAGGAAGATGCACACAGGTGGATTATATCTTATGTAGGAGGGCCAGTTTGAAGGAGATTGGAGACTGTAAAGTGGTGACCGGAGAAAGTGTAGTTAGGCAGCATAGGATGGTGGCTTGTAGGATGATGTTGGTGATCAAGAAGAGGAGGAGGAGTGTGAGGGCAGCACCAAGGATCAAATGGTGGAAATTGAAAAAGGGTAATTGTGAGGTGGAATTCAGGAATGAGTTAAGACAGGCACTGGGTGGCAGTGAAGAGTTACCAAATAGCTGGGTAACTACAGCAGAGCTAGTAAGGGAGACGGCTAGAAAGGTGCTTGGTATCACATCGGGACAGAGGAAGGACGACAAGGAGACATGGTGGTGGAATGAGGAAGTACAGAAGAGTATACAGGCAAAGAGGTTGACAAAGAAGAAATGGGATTGTCAGAGAGATGAGGAAAGTAGACAGGATTATAAGTAGATGAGGTGCATGACAAAGAGAGAGGTGGAAAAGGCTAAGGATAAGGCATATGAAGAGTTGTATGAAAGGTTGGACACTAAGGAGGGAGAAAAGGACCTGTACCAATTGGCTAGACAGAGGAATTGAGCTATGAAAGATGTGCAGCAGGTAAAGGTGATAAAGGATAATGAGGCAAACATACTCATAAGCGAGGAGAGTGTGTTGAGGAGATGGAAAGAGTACTTTGAGGGGTTGATGAATGAAGAGAATGAGAGGGAGAGAAGGTTGGATGATGTAGGGATAGTGGATCATGAAGTACAATGGATTAGCAAGGAGGAAGTAAGGATAGCTATGAAGAGAATGGAGAATGGAAAGGCTGTTGGCCCAGATGACATACCTGTGGAAGCATGGAGGTGTTTAGGTGAAATGGCAGTGGAGTTTTTAATCAGATTGTTTAATGAAATCTTAGAAAGTGAGAGGATGCCTGAGGAATGGAGAAAAAGTGTTTTGGTATCGATTTTTAAGAATAAGAGTGATGTGAAGAGCTGTAGTAACTACAGAGGGATTAAATTGATCAGTCACAGCATGAAGTTATGGGAAAGAGTAGTGGAAACTAGGTTAATAAGGGGCATGATGATTAGTGAACAGCAGTATGGTTTCATGCCAGGAAAGAGCACTACAGATGTGATGTTTGCTCTGAGAGTGTTGATGGAGAAGTACAGAGAATGTCAGAAGGAGTTGCATTGTGTTTTTGTAGACTTAGACAAAGCATATGACAGGCTGCCTAGAGAGGAGTTGTGGTATTGTATGAGGAAGTCAGGAGTGTCAGAGAAGTATATAAGAGTAGTACAGGATTTGTATGAGGGTAGTGTGACAGCGGTGAGGTCTGTGGTGGGAGTGACGGATGCGTTTAAGGTGGAGGTGGGGTTACATCAAGGATCAGCTCTGAGCCCTTTCTTATTTGCAATGGTGATGGACAGGTTGACAGACGAGAACAGACAGGAGTCCCCATGGACTATGATGTTTGCAGATGACATTGTGATCTGTAGTGAGAGTAGGGAACAGGTGGATGAGACCCTTGAGAGATGGAGATATGCTCTAGAGAGAAGAGGAATGAAGGTCAGCAGGACTAAGATAGAATATATGTGTGTGAATAAGAGGGAGGATAGAAGAATGGTGAGGATGCAAGAACTAGAGGTGGCAAAGGTGGATGAGTTTAAATACTTGGGGTCAATAGTTCATAGTAACGGTGAGTGTGGAAGAGAGGTGAAGAAAAGAGTACAGACAGGATGGAGTGTGTGGAGAAGAGTGTCAAGAGTGATTTGTGACAGACGAGTACCTGTAAGAGTGAAAGGGAAGGTCTACAAGAGGGTAGTGAGACCAGCTATGTTATATGGGTTGGAGACAGTGGCATTAACAAAAAGGCAGGAGTTTGAGCTGGATGTGGCAGAGTTAAAGATGTTAAGATTTGCACTGGGTGTGACGAGGGTGGACAGGATTAGGAATAAGTATATTAGAGGGTCAGCCCAGGTTGGAAGATTTGGAGACAAAGCCAGAGAGGCAAGATTATGTTGGTTTGGACATGTGCTGAGGAGGGATGCTGAGTATATTGGGAAAAAGATGCTAAGGATGAAGCTACCAGGTAACAGGAAAAGAGGAAGGCCTAAGATAAAGTTTATGGATGTGGTGAGAGAGGACATGCAGGTGGTTGGTGTGACAGAGTAAGATGCAGAGGACAGGAAGAAATGGAAACAGGTGATCTGCTGTAGGTGACCCCTAATGGGAACAGCCAAAAGAAGATGATGATGATCAGTGAGTGTATCCAGGTATTACTGTTGTCCGTATGATGGGTTGATTGTGCAGCAGATGTGGCATGGACTGATCAAGGCTGTAGTATGAGGCTCTGGTGTGTGACATATGTAGTGAATGTAGCAGCCCCAACCATATAGGGGCCATGTACACCATGACTGGACATACACAGAGTAATACTGGATGACAGCAGTGAGGCCATGTCCAACCTACTCCACCAAAGTCAGGGAGGTGACGGAGTAACACGTCATGTGTTGTGATCACACGTGTAGGCATGGAGAAGTATGATATGTTAATGGGTAGTATTAACGAGTGTATGTTAGCAAGTGCCATGCAGGATGGGGAACATATGTAACTGAATGTGGGGCTGTCTGTAAACCTAGGGCAAGGGAGGTATTAAGGTGGACTGTCAGTGCTTGTGAGTGTACGTGTGTGTGTGTGTGTGTGTGTGTGTGTGTGTGTGTGTGTGTGTGTGACTGCGTGACTGCGTGTGTGTGACTGTGTGACTGTGTGTGTGTGACTGTGTGTGTGTGTGTGTGTGTGTGTGTGTGTGTGTGCGTGTGTGTGCGTGTGTGTGCGTGTGTGTGTGTGTGTGCATGTGTGTGTAAATGTGTGTACTGTTATGCAATGCTGTACAGGTTTTTAAGTGTGTGTTTGTTTCCCCCACACGTGGCGACATGGGTAAGGGTCCCTCCTGCATGCAAACTGAGGTAGGTGTCCGTACAGACACTGATGATGATGATGGCACTGTTAAGGCACAGGTGGGGTTGTCAGAGGCTGAAACTGCACATACATGTGTCATCACCCTCCTAGCCACCCTAAGCCCGCACGCAGTTACAGTGCCCATACAAACCCCATCACACGTGGCTATAGCAGAAGGACAGTTGGAGGTTGGTGCCAGTGACCAGGAAAGTGTGGTGTCCATGCCAGCTGTGTCGGGTCACAGTCGGCATAGCCAGATGTCTGGCAGACCATCACATTGGCAGATGTACCATGGTGCTCGTGGGAGGGCCACTGGTCATCATGCCGCTGGCAGAGGTGTCAAAACTGGTACCATCAGGTGCATGTTTCAGGCCATATTGGAGGCACAGGCACGTATGGACATACACACCAGACAGGGCCTGAGGCTGCAGAGGGCTGCTTTCTCATCTGTAAGTGGCACCCTCTATGACATTGCTGCTGCGCTTTGTGAACATACCGAGGTCATGGATAGATGGTGGGGTGAAATGGTCGGCCTCCTTGACCACGGAATGTTCGTGCTTGAACGTGTGGTGGGAGTGGTGCGATGGCCACGTGGACGTAGGCCAAAAGCACCTGCAGCTGGTGGTCAACATGGTCATGCCAGGACACCAAGCCACTCCTGTAGTGGCAGTATGAGCCCCAGCACACCACTGGGGGTGCTGTCCACACCACACCACAGCAGGCTTCATGCACGTGGCGCAGGCCAGTCCCAGGTGGGACATGGTTCCAGCGGACACCTGTCATCATCAGTGGAGCGTAGCACCTCAAGGTCTGTGCATTCGCATGCCCATGGAACCCCTGGCAGGCACATTCAGCGTGTCCATGGCCGGAAGCACTGAACTGCACACCCTTCTAGGTATGGTCTGCAGCTTTCCAACACCTGTATAGGCAGCCACATGGCAGGACAGTGTGCATGCATACCCACACACTATACAGCCACACCTATGGTGACCCCATACTGACACACACCACATCACCATGCTCCAATCAATGAACCAAACCCCTCACCCACACACATGGCAACACATGTATGGACCACCCTCGGCCTCTGGCAAACTAGAAACACACCCTGTGCATATGATGATACCTGTGCAACATCCCTGTCATCCATAACATTGATACAGGGACAGGCTAATATGGTTCTGATGCACACGGTGACTGTTATAGAGTGCTGCAATGTACTGCAGTGTAAGATGTCATCAGGGGTAATGTGTAATGCATACATGTCAGGTGGTGTAGCCATGCAGCTATGATGCATTTCAGCTGTCAGTAACACTGATTGTTATCTCCATAATGTTATCCATTTGTATTGTAGGTGTACATGTGTCAACAGGTGGATGGTCTGCAGTCATATTTTACAAGAATATGGCACTGTGGTGACACCATGGTGACTGCCCATGGGTGGGGACCTCAGTCCCACTGTTACCACTAGGGGGCTTGTGGGCTTCCGATATCCCAACACCCCTCCCCATTAAGGTGTTTACCCACCACATGTGTCATATACCGCCCCTGTATGCGTCTTCTGTGTCATGTCTGTTAACCTACCCAACCTCTCTCCCCAAATATACCTAGAATCCCTCCCCAACAACCCACTCCCACCTGAAAAGATAATGGAAAGGCAATCTGTTCACATGAAACAATCTCGCCCCATACATGGCTGTTCATTTCGCACATGTGTCCACTGGACACATGTAATCTGGTCTAATTGGCATCGCAATGAATTTATGTTGTCCTCACCCCTCTCCCAGGGATTTGAGGCTCCAAATCTACCTCAAAATTCAGTGTATATGCACAGCTATTGCTGTAGCAGAAATGGGCCTTTCCTACATCCTTCCTGCACATGCCTAGCTATTTCCCCTACTGTCTTGCCCTCTTTGTACCCCTTTTTCACCACTTTCCTATCAACCCTTTTTTCTTTCCTTTTAAAGAGGTTAGCATGGGGGTAAGCGGGAGTGTTCTGGCCAGCAACAAAATAAACTGCCTCTGCAAGGCTCGTACACAGGACCTTACACACCATGCACAAAACGATTTACCACTAAACCATGGCAGATATACATAACCCTGATGTTTTCCCAAACATATCATCCAGCCCAGTCATTCAACAGTACAGAGAATGTATTGCAATATATAGATGCAATACATTCTCTGTACTGAGAATGTATTGCAACATATAGATGCATGTGTGTGAGTAAATATATTAATGTCTAAACAGGTATATCATATTGATATATGTAGATATGTGTGTGTATATATATATATATATATGTATATATATATATATATATATATATATATATATATATATATATATATAGGAATATATACATATGTACATGCAAATGCCTACATCTATAGATATATATGTCTACATCTACATGTGTAAATATATACAGCAGGTCATTTATATGTCAGTAGATATATACATTTACATATATAGGTGTATGCAGACAGACATCTGGTGATAACAATGGGGATATAACAAAAACATATATGTCCTCATGCAACGTTAATGGTGTTGAGAGGCCCCACACAATATACATCTGGTACGAATAGGTATACTCCCCCCCAGCCAAGCATGTCCCCCCTGTAATACAGTAACAAGTGTTGCAGATCCTATAACCAGGACCACACATGACATGGCCATCCCTAGGATACTTATACACAGACAGACATGCAGATACAGGCATATATATATATATATATATATATAGAGAGAGAGAGAGAGAGAGAGAGAGATGTAAGTACACATACACACACAGAGATATGTACAGTAAGATAGATATGTAGTACATGCACACAATATTTGGCAGCCAGTATTCCTACAGTCAGCACCTTACCAACTGGAGACTATATGAGCCACCCATACGAATGATATTCATAACCTGCAACACATACCCACAGAGATATCAAAGGGTATAACACCACACACAGGTGCCCATAAATTAATGTGAATGCTATATTTGTGTACTATGACAGTTGTATATGTCATGTCATATAGCCATTTAGACACTGCAACTGTGAAACAGTTATACCAAGACAGTAGTCTGGAAAGGTTGACATATGTTGCTGTCCAGGCCAAGGCCTTCTAGTAGTAAAATAGTAATGACAGACTGGCCCACAACATACCAGACAATCAACAGTACGTAATGCAGATGTATAGATCAGCAGCCTCTATCTACACTCTGTACACAATCCTTAGGGTGTACAGACCCCAGCTGACACAGTGGGATGTATCTGTTACATAACAAGGCATAACTGACACCATCACAATTACACTGACAAACAGAACATTCCATATGGCAGGAGGCAGTAGGCCTGCATTTACCCACGGTGGACTGTATGGTAATGTTCATCCAGATACATTAAGGCAGCTTACCCCAGATGCCCACACATGTTGTAACAGCCTAGGTTAGAAATGGTGCACCCCCATACTCACTACTACTGGGCCATATACCACGGTTACATATACTGCCCTCTGCAGTGCATTAGGGCACACATGTATTGTGTAGGTGAAGCCCACACATATATGGCCCCAACTCCCCAGTATGTGTGGGGGACACAACAGCAGTGGAGGGATGGCAGGAATGACAGCATGACATACACACAGCCCACTACATAACAAACCCTGACAGCATGTCACATGTGCAAAGGCAGGTATGTAGGTGGAGGACAGAGTCTGGAACACAGGCACATATGTGTAAAACTGTTGTCATACAGTAGGCAAGATATGTATATGTGTACATATCTATATGGATATATGTATAGTGATATATAAATATATGTTTGCCATATGTCCTGCACATGGAGTGGAACCCTAACTCAGCCCCAATAGTCTCAACCTCTCAGTGCAAGGGGATGTCATGTATGTATTGCAGGTATATTTGTAGACTATTGCTACTGTAATAGGGATCGGCTTCAAAGACATGGTGTGTGTGGGAGGCCACATCTGCTGTGAACATGTGCACCATTGGCTACTGACAGACATCCTAAGGTCATCATAGTACAGTACCACTGCTAGCACAATAATGCCCCTGTGGACTACAGCTACGATATGCCCAATATATGTGGACAGTCTGACACACGCTGGTCAGTCCACGGGTATACACAGAACCCCTTCATGCAAGAAATGTGGACCAGGCCTGTCAATGTGGATGTTAACAGCCATGTAGATGGGTATAACACATAAATACTGGTATACATTTGCCCCCATAGGTTATGCATTCATACACCCCTGTCTGTCCTGACACATAATAACCACTGGTACAGAGGTGCCATGGCCACATACTACCCACTAGTTAGTGACATACATCTGAACAGCATCCCATTACTTTGTCTGATATACATGACTGTCATGCTGGCCCGGCATGGATCGGTACATCTGACAAGTATCTGGACATGACATCTCACTGGATAAGTACAGTAATTTGCTAGGCATGTAACAAAGCACAATGCACGCTACAGGCAGACTGACTCAACACTGGGCTACATCTCCCATGTGAGAATACACATGTACCTGCATAGATAGCAGGCTCTATAGGTATGTCACATCACAGAATAACAGGCACCTGTGTGAAAGTGCATAACCACAACCAATGTGAATGCAGCCACAGCCACATATGGTAAGCTAGCATACTATTACAGTATATGGACTATCTGACCTACACCATCCACATATGAGTCACTCACACATCACCCCTACATATACTGGGCCACTAGACAGTGTGGTCCGATGCCTGTCTGTGGTATGGGACATGTGTGTATTCGTCCCTACAAACATGTAAGCTGATAGGGTGACATACAGTGGAGCAGCATGTAACAGATAGAACAGGACCAGGAACAATGACATCTATCACAGTCTCTACACAGGCCAAGGTACATATTCAGTAACCAAAAAAATGTCCAAAGTGTACCAAAAACTGATAAAAAGAAAACACCAAGTCCAAAGCTAAGTCAAAAGCTGAGACAAAAACTGTACCAAAAGGATAGCGTAACTCAACTTTAATCAATGCTTTAGTCAAATGACTTCTTCAGAACCACATAATAATGCAAGATAAAACCACAATATATACTCCTGTGTTAATTACCATCAATTAATTATCCAATGTAAACCAATAAGAATATAAAAAAAATGTTACTACCACTAAAAAGAATATATATATATATATATATATATATATATATATATATATATATATATATATATATATATATATGAAAAGTTTTGTTCAACCCAATAAAAATCATTCACATTTCTTGACCTGCACTTTCCGTTCTTTTAAAAAAACATTTAATATTAATAGCATCATTCAAGCCCGGTTTTTGATCTGCTTGCACCTTGATTTGCCATCTCGGTTCTCTTTGCTCTAGATAGTTTTAAAAGTTGCCACCTCGAATATCAAAAGAACATTGCTCCAAAATGGAAAACAGGAATTTTTGAAAACCAGGACATTCACACCCATGCCTATATAATGGCTGGTTCTTATCTTTCTTTTTCATATTATATAAATGTTCTCTCATCCTGGTGTTGAAAAGCATTTATATCACATTATCGAAAGATGAAAATAGCGAATGCTATTTCATCAGCCCTAAAACATCTAAACATGAAAATATCGAACATTCAGAACAGCAAAGTTTTTCCCATGGAAAAAATTTGCTGCTCCGAAACACATACACACAACACAAGCACATCAAACAAACAGCAACCACACACATACACTTAAATTCCTACATCTAACACTACACTAAACTAAATATACACTACTATCTACCCACTTACCTTAACCCAAACCCTAACCCTAAGGTCCGACACTATTGCACACTCACTTAACCCGCGCCCTAACCCTAAATCACTTAACTCGCCCCTAACCCTAACATACAAACAATTGCATACTTACCTGAACCCAACCCATAACTTTCCACCACCGTGCAAAGAATAGCGAAGCCACAGAAATGGCCAACCAAATTCTTTGCCGAGGAAAGAGTTTGCTGTTCTGCAACTTTGCTATTCTTAGTGTTCACTGAATAGTGTTCGATATCAGAACATTCGGAGTTTTAATATTTCGATGCTCTGATATAGACCCATTCAAACACCTGGTAGTCATGCCAACATAATATGCTTGGCATACATCGCATACTGCGATGTAAACTACCCCTGCTAGTTTTGCAACAAAAATTACGCGGGACTCCTATGGTATAAGACAGATGAAATAACTGTATATAGGGACCCTCTAAGATATATGTACACATACTACAATCAAAACACTTGTACATACCCCTCAGTTTTTGACTAAAGTGGTTATGGGGGTGGTTTATATCGCAGTATGCAATGTATGCCAAACATATTATGTTGGCATGACAACCAGGTGTTTGAACACCAAGTCATATCTACAAGAATATAATGGAAAATCAATGGATGCGCCTATCTAGGTTATGCACTGAGAAAGATATATTTAAGGAGGAATGTGAATTGCTCAAAGGACATCTTAGAAAGAGAGGCTATAAAGAATCAGATCTGAATAAACCAATAGATCATAACACCTTCAGAAAGACTAAAGGTTGTCCCTACTATTTAACAGCATCTGATGATGAACACAAAGCTAAACCCCAGGAGAACCAGCAAGGGTAGAAGATTAATTGTTTGCTCACCTACAGCTCTGATAATCAGCAAATTTATGAAATTATTAACAAATATTGGCCGATACTCCTGGAAGATGAGAAGCTTAAAGCATTAGTGGGAGACAAACCAAGATTCGTTTATAAAAATAAAAAGAACTTGAAACAGTTACTTTGCCATAAAGATGGTCATCATAAACGATTCCCCAAACCCACAGGAATGAGTAAATGTGGGAGATGCAAAACATGCCCACATATTAATCCTGTTCCAGGATTTAGGTATCCAGTAAATGACAAGGAATATAATTTCAAGGTATCTGCCACATGTAACAACGAACATCTAGTATACTTAGCGACCTGTAAATAGTGTACAGCATTTTATATAGGGAAAACGGACAAACGCTTCAAGGACCGTATTTTAAGGCACCTTAGAGATATTTTACATGAAGAAGTTCAAAATAGTTTGGCCAACCATGTGAAATGTTTTCCTACACATTCTTTCTACTTCCAAGCTGTAGATATAATTATACCAAGTCCCAGAGGAGGAGATGTGAAGAATCTAACAGAAACCCGAGAAATAAAATGGATCACTAATCTTAGAGCACACAAGTATTCAGGGTTAAATTCTGTAGTTCCCCTTAAACCTGTGTTAAAAATAGGCATATATCCATTAGTTGATTATCTGAGGAAGGCTTGCTCTTTAAGTGTTTAATGAATTGAAGCTACTGAAGGCGTATCCAAAATACATGTTCCTGATAGGTACATAGATGTTTAAAACATTCAGCACAAACCTAAAAGATTTACTGAACTGAAGAAGGCCTGAATAGGTTGAAAATGCTTTTCTTCTTTTTTACCCTTTGGTATTAAATTAAGTTTTATGTTTAAATAAAGCCTAAAGTTTTAAATTTTCAACATCAAGGTTTCAATTCTATCTTCTAGTTCCATGGTGGTCAACTCAGGAATATTTTCTGTTTTTTTCTCACTTGTTTGCACCTGGGAAGACCTTTAGCAACTAAGAAAGGTTTTTTCTGCCATTGTTTACATTTTGACTCTCTGTAGTTGCACATGGCTGACAACGCTATCACTGCTGTTAATAATACAAATGACAAAGATGTACCTAAAGGTAAAACACTAATGGAACTTTTTGGAGGTTTAGCTAATCCATTGTTAAATATGAATTTGGAAACTGGTACTTTGACACCTGAACATAATGTAAATGAACATTTTGAAGTTATCTACAGAGAAGTGAAAGATGCTGCCTTTCGTTTGAAAAGACTGTCATGGCAGCGCTTCCACTTTGAAGCATGTTTACACTACAGAATCGTTCCTAGGGGAATGCGGGTTAAGTGTCTGCCTACGTACGGAAACAGTAGACCTGAGCTATTAGCCAGATGGCAGAGCATAAATCTTGATTACAGTTTCAGTTATTTAAATGTATTAATTGAACACTTTAAACTCGAGGAAGAGTAAGCTACTGGACTAATCAGTATGAAACAACTTGAGTTGGAAGGAATGGATCTATCAGAATCGAACTTGCATAAATTGGAAATTTTACAACATTGTCTAACTGCTTATGACACTAGGCTTAAGAATATAAAAATGAAAAAGTTAATGAGGGATTTCAAAGATTTTAAAGATGGCAACATCTTTGAATGGCCGAGAGAAGAACGTTCAAACTATGAACCACACTGCTCTAAAACTGCCTAACCAGCCACCACGGGTGGATACTTTTGCAAATGGGTCAACCCTGGAGGCAGTATCCACAGCCATATCAAATGACTCTCCAATTACTACCTTGACTGTTACTATGGCAAATTTAAAGCCACATTCCACACATATTAACTTAGTGCCCAGTACTTCCACAGGCACTATACTGAAGGTAGGGGCTAACCATACCACTTTTCACTATCAATTTCCTGTCCCAGTATGAGACAGGTTTCAGAGAACTGGTCAAACTCAGAGTCAAGAAAGAAAAAGGAAAACATTTTAATAGAGATTCCAGAACAGTCCTTGGTGATTAACTTGTCAAATGAACACCTGGATAAAGCAAGTATTAGTATTTTGTCTAAAAGACTGACATTTATTCCCTCATTAACGTCTGACCTAAATGAGTTCTATGTTGATATAAAAATGTTTGGTATTAATTTAACTCTAAAATCGATTTTGGGGAATAGCTCTTCTACTAATGAATGGACGTACAGAAAACCAAGTCCATTTGCTCCAGTTAATCATCCCACCATGGAAACATTTGTCCACATATGTGAAAATGAAGAAGGGAAACTTAGGGATAACCAGATGAACAAAAGGCACTTTATGAATATGACATCAGATGAGAGTAAAGCACTATCCAAGTTACAACAAAGGCAGGACTTAGTGTTTAAACTGGCTGATAAGGGTGGAGCCATTGTGGTAATGGGAGCTGAATGGAAAAGAAAAAAGATACTATCCTTGTTACAGGATAACAGAACATATGAATATATATCCCAAAATGTATGGGAAAAAAAATAAAACAATTAAATGATGATATCTATGCATTACTCATGGAGTGTAGGATTAACCAAGAACTGTACAATTTTTTTAGTGTGGACCATCCCATTATTCCAACTATAAGTGGCTTGCCAAATTCCATAAACAGCCGGAGGACCCACCATTAAGACCAATTGTGGCAGGATGAGGTTGGGTGACTGAACCCCTGTCCATGTATGTTGAGAATGAGTTAAAGCAGCAACTATCAAGAATACATTCCATAATCGGAGATACTGGTACTTTTTTAAGACACCTATCAGATAAAATTAAAGCAATCCTACAGGGAATTAAAGTGCTCTTGGTAACATTGGATGTTAACAATCTTTTTAGGGTAATACCTCATGACTATAGGATCAAAGCAGTAAGACCTTGAGCACATGAATTGCAGTTTAATGCTGACATTATTTGTCACATTTTAGATATCATTCTTCACAACAACATTTTTCTTTATGGTGATAAGTGCTACTTACAAACATGGGGGGTGGCAATGGGCACACTATGTGCCAACACCTACTCGAACCTGGTACTTGCATATTGGGAACGGCAAAATATAATATGCATGAAGAATCCATGGAGAAGTCATTTATTATATTATGGGTGCTTTGTGGATGATATTTGTATTGTGTAGACAGGGCAGGTCATAGATCTGCAAGCATTCATAGACTATTTGCACTCTACCACAGAGATCCTTACATTTGCAGTTAAATAGTCAGATAAAGAGATTGACTTTTTGGATGTTAAAATTAGCTATGATGTCATGCAAGGTCTCCGAACAGGAGTACATCACAAGGAAACTTGGCGTAACCATTATTTATATCGCCATAGTATGCACCCAAGTCATATCTACAAGAATATAATGAAAAATCAAAGGATGTGCCTATCTAGGTTATGCACTGAGGAATATATATTTAAGAAGGAATGTGAATTGCTCAAAGAACATCTTAGAAAGAGAAGCTATAAAGAATCAGACCTGAATAAACCAATAGATCATAACACCTTCAGAAAGGCTAAAGGTTGTCCCTACTATTTAACAGCATCTGATGATGAACACAAATCTAAACCCCAGGAGAACCAGCAAGGGTAGAAGATTAATTGTTTGCTCACCTACAGCTCTGATAATCAGCAAATTTGTGAAATTATTAATAAATATTGGCCGATACTCCTGGAAGATGAGAAGCTTAAAGCATTAGTTGGAGAAAAAACAAGATTTGTTTATAAAAATAAAAAGAACTTGAAACAGTTACTTTGCCATAAAGATGGTCATCATAAACGATTCCCTGAACCCACAGGAATGAGAAAATGTGGGAGATGCAAAGCATGCCCACATATTAATCCTGTTCCAGGATTTAGGCATCCAGTAAATGACAAGGAATATAATTTCAAGGTATCTGCCACATGTAACACCAAACATCTAGTATACTTAGCGACCTGTAAATAGTGTACAGCATTTTATATAGGGAAAATGGACAAACGCTTCAAGGACCGTATTTTAAGGCACCTTAGAGACATTTTACATGAAGAAGTTCAAAATAGTTTGGCCAACCATGTGAAATGTTTTCCTACACATTCTTTCTACTTCCAAGCTGTGGATATAATTATGCCAAGTCCCAGAGGAGGAGATGTGAAGAATCTAACAGAAACCTGAGAAATAAAATGGATCACTAATCATAGAGCACACAAGTATCCATGGTTAAATGCTGTAGTTCCCCTTAAACCTGTGTTAAAAAAATAGGCATATATCCATTAGTTGATTATCTGAGGAAGGCTTGCTCTTTAAGTGTTTAATGAATTGAAGCTACTGAAGGTGCATCCAAAATAAATGTTCCTAATAGGTACATAGATGTTTAAAATATTCAGCACAAACCTAAAAAATTTACTGAACTGAAGAATGCCTGAATAGGTTGAAAGCGCTTTTCTTCTTTTTACCCTTTGGTTTTAAATGAAATTTTATATTTAAATAAAGCCTAAAGGTTTAAATTTTCAACATTAAGGTTTCAACACTATCTTCTAGCTCCATGGTGATCAACTCAGGAATATTTTCTGTTTTTTTTCTAACTTGTTTGCACCTGGGAAGACCTTTAGCAGCTAAGGAAGTCTTTTTCTGCCATTGTTTACATTTTGCCTCTCTGTAGCTGCACATGGCTGACAACGCTATCGCTGCTTTTAATAAAAATGACAAAGATGTACATAAAGGTAAAACTCTAATGGAACTTTTTGGAGGTTTAGCTAATCCATTGTTAAATATGAATTTGGAAACTGGTACTTTGACACCTGAACATAATGTAAATGAACATTTTGAAGTTATCTATAGAGAAGTGAAAGATGCTGCCTTTCATTTGAAAAGACTGTCATGGCAGCGCTTCCACTTTGAAGCATGTTTACACTACAGAATCATTCCTAGGGGAATGCGGGTTAAGTGTCTGCCTATGGACGGAAACAGTAGACCTGAGCTATTAGACAGATGGTAAAGCATAAATCTTGATACTAGTTTCAATTATTTAAATTTATTAATTGAACACTTTAAACCCAAGAAAGAGCAAGCTACTGAACTAATTAGTATAAAACATCTTGAGTAAGAAGGAATGGATCTATCAGAATCGAACTTGCATAAATTGGAAATTTTACAACAACGTCTAACTGCTTATGACATTGGGCTTAAGAATATAAAAATGAAAAAGTTAATGATGGATTTCAAAGATTTTAAAGATGGCAACATCTTTGAATGGCTGAGTGAAGAATGACAGACGTAGTTCAAAGTATGAACCACACTGCCTTAGAAACACCTAACCAGCCACCACGGGTGAATACTTTTGCAAATGGGTCAACCCTGGAGGCAGTATCCACAGCATATCCAATGAGTCTCCAATTACTACCTCGACTGTTACTATGGCAAATTTAAAGCAGCATTCCACACATATTAACTTAGTGCCCAGTACTTCCACAGGCACTATACTGAAGGTAGGGGATAACCATACCCCTTTTCACTACCAATTTCCTGTCCCAGTAAGAGACAGGTTTCAGAGAACTGGTCGAACTCAGAGTCAAGAAAGAAAAAGGAAGAAATTTTAATAGAGATTCGAGAAGAACATTCCTTGGTGATTAACTTGTCAAATGAACACCTGGATAAAGCAAGTATTAGTATTTTGTCTAAAGGACTGACATTTATTCCCTCATTAACTTCTGACCTAAATGAGTTCTATGTTGATATAAAAATGTTTGGTAGGAATTTAACTCTAAAATTGATTTTTTGGAATAGCTCTTCTACTAATGAATGGACATACAGAAAACCAAGTCCATTTGTTCCAGTTACTCATCCCACCATGGAACCATTTGTCTGCCTATGTGAAAATGAAGAAGGGAAACTTAGGGATAACCAGATGAACAAAAGGCGCTTTATGAATATGACATCAGAAGAGAGTAAAGCATTATGCAAGTTACAACAAAGGCAGAACTTAGTGTTTAAACTGGCTGATAATGGTGGAGCCATTGCTGTAATGGGAACTGAATGATACAGAAAAATATGTTATCCTTGTTACAGGATAACAGAACATATGAAGTTATATCCCAAAATGTACGGGAAAGAAAAATAAAACAAGTAAATGATGATATCTATGCATTACTTATGGAGCGTAGGATTAACCAAGAACTGTTCAATTTTTTTAGTGTGGACCATCCCATTATTCCAACTATAAGTGGCTTGCCAAAGGTCCATAAACAGCCCGAGGACCCACCATTAAGACCAATTGTGGCGGGATGAGGTTGGGTGACTGAACCCCTGTCCATGTATGTTGAGAATGAGTTAAAGCAGCAACTATCAAGAATACATTCCATAATCGGAAATACTGGTACTTTTTTAAGACACCTATCAGATAAAATTAAAGCAATCCTACAGGGAATTAAAGTGCTCTTGGTAACATTGGATATTAACAATCTTTTCACGGTAATACCTCATGACTATGGGATCGAAGCAGTAAGATCTTTAGCACATGAATTGAAGTTTAATGCCGACATTATTTGTCACTTATTAGATATCATTCTTCACAACAACATTTTTCTTTATGGTGATAAGTGCTACTTACAAACATGGGGGGGGTGGCAATGGGCACACCATGTGCCAACACCTACTCAAACTTGGTACTTGCATATTAGGAATGGCAAAATTTAATATGCTTGAAGAATCCATGGAGAAGTCATTTATTATATTATGGGCGCTTTGTGGATGATATTGTTATTGTGTGGACAGGGCAGGTCATAGATCAGCAAGCATTCATAGACTATTTGCACTCTACCACAGAGTTCCTTAAATTTTCAGTTAAATACTCAGCTAAAGAGATTGACTTTTTTGGAAGTTAAAATTAGCTGTGATGTCACGCAAGGTCTCCAAACAGGAGTACATTGCAAGGAAACTTGGCGTAACCATTATTTATATTGCCATAGTATGCACCCAAGTCATATCTACAAGAATATAATGGAAAATCAATGGATGCGCCTATCTATGTTATGCACTGAGAAAGATATATTTAAGGAGGAATGTGAATTGCTCAAAGGACATCTTAGAAAGAGAGGCTATAAAGAATCAAATCTGAATAAACCAATAGATCATAACACCTTCAGAAAGACTAAAGGTTGTCCCTACTATTTAACAGCATCTGATGATGAACACAAAGCTAAACCCCAGGAGAACCAGCAAAGGCAGAAGATTAATTGTTTGCTCACCTACAGCTCAGATAATTAGCAAATTTACGAAATTATTAATAAATATTGGCCGATACTCCTGGAAGATGAGAAGCTTAAAGCATTAGTGGGAGAAAAAACAAGATTTGTTTATAAAAATAAAAAGAACTTGAAACAGTTACTTTGCCATAAAGATGGTCATCATAAAAGATTCCCTGAACCCACAGGAATGAGAAAATGTGGGAGATGCAAAGCATGCCCACATATTAATCCTGTTCCAGGATTTAGGCATCCAGTAAATGGCAAAGAATATAATTTCAAGATATCTGCCACATGTAACACCAAACATCTAGTATACTTAGCAACCTGTAAACAGTGTACAGCATTTTATATAGGGAAAACGGACAAACGCTTCAAGGACCATATTTTAAGGCACCTTAGAGATATTTTACATGAAGAAGTTCAAAATAGTTGGCCAATCATGTGAAATGTTTTCCTACACATTCTTTCTACTTCCAAGCTATGGATATAATTATAGGAAGTCCCGAAGGAGGAGATGTGAAGAATCTAACAGAAACCTGAGAAATAAAATGGATCACTAATCTTAGAGCACACAAGTATATGGGGTTAAATGCTGTAGTTCCCCTTAAACCTGTGTTAAGAAATAGGCATATATCCATTAGTTGATTATCTGAGGAAGGCTTGCTCTTTAAGTGTTTAATGAATTGAAGCTACTGAAGGCGTATCCAAAATAAATGTTCCTGATAGGTACATAGATGTTTAAAATATTCAGCACAAACCTAAAAGATTTACTGAACTGAAGAATGCCTGAATAGGTTGAAAGCGCTTTTCTTCTTTTTACCCTTTGGTTTTAAATGAAATTTTATGTTTAAATAAAGCCTAAAGGTTTAAATTTTCAACATTAAGGTTTCAATACTATCTTCTAGCTCCGTGGCGGTCAACTCAGGAATATTTTCTGTTTTTTTCTAACTAGTTATTACACTACAGCACTACGCAATTATAGAACATGCCACAGAGATTACTGGACTACTCTTTCCCCACAGGTTTATTTTACAGTGAGTGACATTAGCAGGAGTGCCAAAGTAGGGCGAACGAGTTGCAGTGAGTGTGACTAGCCAAACATGCATTGGTAACTACACAGGCATAGAAACAGACGCAAAAGCATCCACAACTCCACAAACCCACACAAACCTGCTTACAACTGCTTTAAAGTGCCTTAATCACTCTGTATCCATCAGCCCTTGTACTGCCTAGCAACAAAATAAACCACCTCTGCTAGGCTCGAACCCAGGACCATGCACACCCTAGACAAACTCATGTACCACTAAGCCATGACAGATACACATAAAGTCAGTGTTGTCAGAAACATATCAGCCAGTCCTGTCATGCAACAGTACAGAGAATTTATACCAACACCTAGATGTCTGTGTGTGTAAACATGTTAACATCTGAACAGATACAACATATCTATATATGTATGTATATATATATATATATATATATATATATATATATATATATATATATATATATATATATATTATATATATATATATATATATATATATATATTTATATATACATTTTGTTCTCTTAAATCTATATACATATATATATATCACTATACATGCACATATATACATGCATATGGCTAATTCGACACATATATGTCAGCATATACACAGCACGTTACATATGCGTACGCAGATATATATCTATGTAGTTATTCATATGTTAGCATATATATATATATATATATATATATATATATATATATATATATATATGTATATATGGCCATACATCAGTAGATAGCAATGGCAGATTAACAAATAAACGTGTCCACATGCACCATTGATGGGGTTGATAGGCTCCACACACTATACATGTTGTACAAATAGGCATCCCCCCCACACTCAAACACATGTGCCCTGCAGTACACTACCAAATACTGTCTGCCTCCCATAGGACATGTAATATGTGGAAAACATTAACATCCCCAGGATACAGATACACAGACACAGATATACATATACACACACACACATATATATATATATATATATATATATATATATATATATTTATATATATATATATATATATATATATATATATATATATATATATATATATATATATATGTGTGTGTGTGTGTATATATATATATATATATATATATATATATGTATATATATATATATATATATATATATATATATATATATATATATATATATATATATATATATATATAGATACATGTGACTACACATGCACATAAAGAAATATGAATAGTAAGATACATATGTAGGAGGTGCACACAATATGGAACAGCCACTATGCCTACAGTTAACACCTCAACGACTGAACAATGTATGGGCCACCCCATACCAATGTCTGTCATTGCCTGCAACATCTACCCATAGAAAGGTCATACAAAAGACACCACACACAGGCTTGCAGAAATGGGAATCCGTTAACTGTGTGTGATAACAGTTCTATATGCCATGTCATATAGCTGTTCAGATACTGATAACCATATAAACAGAGTACTGCAACTGTGAAACAGTTACACTGATACAGTAGTCTAGAAAGGTTCACAACTGCTGCTGTCCAGGCCAAGTCTTTCAAATTGTACAATAGTGGAGACAGACTGCGCCACAGGATACCAAACAATCAACAGTTTGTACTGCAGGTGTGTCTTTCAGCAGCCTCTATCCACACTCTGTACAAACTCAGTAGGAGGTAAAGTCATTTGGTAGTAAAATGAGTTGTAATTGGTACATAACAAGGCATACCTGACACCATCATGAGCACACTGACAAACTGAACAGTCTGTATGACAGGGGTCAGTAGGCTTGCAGTAGCCCAAGTAATGTGAGTAATGTCAATATAGCTGACATATGCAGTACTGTACATCCAGATACCTTGTGGCAGCTCACCCCTGATACCCCCACATTTTGTAACAGCCTAGGTCATTTATGGTGTTCCCCACCAAGACTCAATGCCACTGTTACATACACTGGCCTCTGGAGTGCATAAGGGCACACAGAGATATTGGCCAATATATGTGGGATTCCGGACACACCCTGCACAGTCCAGAGGTATACACATAATCCCTTAGTGCACAACATGTGTGCCAGGCCTGACAATATGGATGTAGCCAGCCATGTAGATGGGTATAACACATAATGACTGGTATACATTTGCCAGCATTGGTTTTGAATTCACACACTCCTGTCTGGCATGACACATAATGACTGCTGGTACAGGGGTGCCATGGACACATACTACCCACTAGATATTGACATACATCTGTACAGCATCCCACTGCTCTGTCTGACATACATGACTTTTAAGGGAGGCCCGGAAGCAGTACATCTGGCAGGTATCTGCACATGACATCTCACTGGGTAAGTACACTAAGCTGCTAGGCATTAACAATGCACTGTGCAGGCTACAGGCAGACTGGCTCAACACTGGCAACATCTCGTATGGGGGAATGCACATGTACCTGCATATATAGCAGGCTCAATGATCATGTCACAGCACAGGGTGTGATACACCTGTATGACAGTGCATAACTACAACCACTGTAAATGCAGCCACAGCCACATATGGTAGACTAGCATAATATTACTTTATATGGACTATCGATTCTACACCATCCTCATATGTGCCACTCACAGAATGTCCCTACATCTACTGGGCTGCTACCCAGTTTGGTTTGATGGCTGTCTGTGGAATGGGACATGTGTGTGTATGGCCCTACAAACATATATGGCAAAATGGTACCATAAAGTGGGGCAGCATATAACATCAGATAGAAGGGGTCCTTGAACAATGACATCTACTACAGTCTGTACACAAGCTAAAGTACATATTAACAATGCACACACTGCTGACATTCACCATCACTACACAGACCTCAGTACTGTACAATCATCCATAGAATGTCCAGGTGATGTCATGAAATATAACCTCTACTGTACATAACATGTGTAGCAGTCTGAGATATCACTGGCTTGTTATCAGATATGATGACACTATTTATGGTGTACAGCACATATACACCACTTCATGCACAACATATGTACAGTGGTTGACAAAGGTGTGTATGACAGCACATGCACAGGGCCAACATAGACATGTTGCTGTGATAACCTCATAAATTTACCACTGTAATGGGGTTTGTTGCAACATATGTCCTATGAGGGATATGAAGTCAGTAACTGTCACAGCTTTCACCATCTACAGAATGCATTCCTCACACTACCTTCTGCATTCCACAAATAGTTGCACTGTGGCTGACACATGAAACCAAAGGCACAACACTGCCCAGTCTGCGGATGACCCTGCAGATGGGTATTCATCATATACATGGAACTGACATGGCAGGTATTGCAACATGTACGACAGGCATATCCAGACAAACACTGTTAAACCAACATTACTCCACATGCATTATAGCAGCACTTACAGTCTGTAGTCAGGTTAGGCACATCCCCCTCCTGTTTGTTGCTCTCTTTCCACAGTGTATGTTGTTAGAGGTAAATCCACAATCCATCTGAGATGCTGTTTGCCAAACAACAGATCAAGTTTCTGCTCACATTGACTGAAAAGGGCCAACACCACCATGTTGTTCCTAGGTATTGGAGTGTGTTTCCATGCAATTAGCTATGGGACTGTTACCACAGCTGTTCCATATGCAATCAGCTAGGGGAGGGCTGCAATTCATGCAGAGGTCATCAGCTGATCATGAGCATTACTTAAAATACACATGCTGCTCCCTAAGCATAGCAGGTGTGGGTCTCTAAATCCACCAAAAATGGAGTGGGGGAGGCAGACAGAGGCAAATACATGTCAGGGAGGGGTGGTAGAGTAAAACAGAAGCATGCTTGTGTCACACACCTACCAGCATAGGGTATCAAACCCCTGACAACTATGTAGTACTATCACAGTTTGATGCAGTTATTGGATGTGCCACATGGGTTACCCGCTGTGCAGCACTCAGAGCATATACGTGATGGTGAGTGACATCTGCAACAGGGATATGGTAGATACATGGCAGGTGACATACATGTGCCTGTCTGCATGAACAGCTGCCAGCGTCAACACAGGCACACTCACCAGGGACACAAACATATTGACACACTTGGCAGGGCCAGGAGTGCAACTCATCACTAGTGGGATTGCCACAACACATCGATGTGCAGGTATCACATGCACCACACAGGTCATACGGTGGTCGTATGGGCATAGCGTATGATGAGGTGTCAGACATCAAACAACATGCTTCAGTATGCCCTGGGGGGTTGTAGTGAGTGTGGATGTGGTTAGTTGCACCATACAACACACACACGAACACACAGGGTGCCAGTTTTGACATGCATGGGTGCATGTCTGCACAGGTGTGTGGTGGTCAACTGTGCCAGAAGGATGTACAAGGGTAGGGGATGGGTATAAATTGGCATCTGGCCACATGACAATGGTCTGCATTGTGTCTCAGACCTGTAGTTTCTGTATTTTCCCACACAGGTGGGTATTTCATCCCCCACCCAGTCACCTGCATGACTATTGTGTGTGGCCAATGCTGTGCACAACTTGCCATGTATATGTTCCTTACTCCATGACATGGATGGTGTCTGGGATGTGCACACCTCCCACATGCATGTACAGTGACATGTGGAACTGTACCTGGGGTGTCTGGCCCATGTAGTGAACACAGATTATTATCGGATGTGCCAGTCTTGCCCACCTGTGGCAGGAACTGGTAATGGGTAGCAGGTTACCCTGCACCTACATTGATAGCATGCTAACAGCATTCGCTGATGTCAGTGTCATCTGTCCATACAGGGCATGTTATCAGGCATGGTATGTCCGTTGGGTGTCACATGTGAAGGCACTACAGGTCGTGCAGGTGTCCATTTGGGAAGATGGTGGAGGTGCACTGTCTGCATGTATGTGCATATTGGACAGATGGGCAGGGTGACATGCCCATTGTAGCCCACTGCTATCACTGCAGAGTTACTATCAGTGACCAATATGCAGTATACTACCCACATATTGGCTGTTGCCTAGGCATGTGTGTGTGCTCTGGGTAATAATGGGGTTGCTAACCGTGATTGGCTGGCCTTGATGTCACATGTCTGGGTATGGCTTTGCATTCCAGCCTCTCAGCTAATTTACATCTGTTATCGCTGTATGGCTGACATGGTGATATATAGTAGGGTCAACAATAAAAGAACTGAGCAAACCCCCCCCCAATTGGCCACAGGTGTCACACACTTGCAACCACCTCTACATAGGATATGAGTTACACACACACCTATCATGTCTGGGGGTAGAACCCCTACTTAACTAGTTCATTACACAATAGCCCTATGCAGTTATAGTACACACCACGGACATTACTGGAGTACTTTTTCCCCAAAGGTGTATTTCACAATGTATGACATCAGCAGGGTTACCAAAGCAAGGCATTTCAACTGTACTATGAGTGACTAGCCTAAAATGCATTGCACCCTACACAGACAATGAAACACACACAAAACATTCACACCTGACATGGGTGGGTATAGAACCCCTGACTAAGGTCTATATCACACTAGAGCATGGAACTGTCATAGGATGCACAACAGGGATTACAACAGAAGCCCTTCCCCAAAGGTGTATTTCACAATGAATGACATCAGCAGGATAACCAAAGTAGGGCATTTCAACTGTACTGCAAGTGACTAGCCTAAATTGCATTTTTCCCTACACAGACACTGAGACACACACAAACCATCCACACCTGACATGTGTGGGTACCCAACCCGTGACCAAGGCCTATATCACACTACAACATGGAGCAGTTATGGCTCGCACCACAGGGATTACTGATGAACTGTCTCCCCAAAGTTGTATTTCACAATGAATGACATCAGCAGGATTGCCACAGTAGGGGATTTGAAATGTACTGCAAGTGAGTAGCCTATAATGCATTGCTCCATACACACACATTGAAACACACACAAAACATCCAGAAGGTTGGAGATGGAACCCTACCACAGTTCTAAATCACACTACAGCAGTACGCAGTTACATGATGTGCTATGGAGATTACTGGGCTACACTCTTCCCAGAGGTGTATTTCTAGGTGAGTGAAATCAACAGCCTTGCCAAGGTTGAGCATATGAATTGTACAGAGTGTGAGTAGTCTAAAAAGCATTGCTCTGTATTCAGGCAGCCGCACACACACACTTGCCAGGTTTGGGGTTAGAACACCTACCTAACTACTTTATCACACTACAACAGTGCACAATTACAGGATGTGCTATGGAGATTATTGGGCTGTGTTTTTCCCAGAGGTGTATTTCTAGGTGAGTGACATCAGCAGGCTTGCCATAGTTGAGTATATGAATTATACAGAGTGTGAGTAGCCTAAAAAGCATTGCGCTCTATGCAGTCACACACACACACACAGAGATTCACACACAAACACACAATTGCCAGTTCTGGGGTTGGAACACCCACCCTACTACTTTAGCACACTACAGCAGTATGCATCTACAAGCCACGCTACAGAAATTAATGGGCTATAGCTTTCCCAGAGGTATATTTCTAGGTGCGTGACATCAGCAGCCTTGCCAAAGTTGAGTATATGAATTGTACAGTGTGTGAATAGCCTAAAAAGCATTGATCTCTATTCAGTCAGATACACACACACAATTGCCAGGTCTGGAGTTAGAACACCCACCTTACTATTTTAGCACACTACAGCAGTATGCAGTTACAAGACACACTACAGAGATTAATGGGCTAAGGTTTTCTCAGAGGTGTATTTCTAGGTGAGTGACATCAGCAGCCTTGCCAAAGTTGAGTATATGAATTGTACAGAGTGTGAGTAGCCTAAAAAGCATGGCTCTTTACTCAGTCAGACACACACACAGTTGCCAGGTCTGGGGTTAGAACACCTATCTAACTACTTTATCATACTACAGCAGTATGCAGTTACTAGACACCCTACAGAAATTACTGGGCTATTACTTTCCCAGAGGTTTATTTCTAGGTGTGTGACATCAGCAGCCTTGCCAGAGTTGAATATATGAATTGTACAGAGTGTGAGTAGCCTAAAAAGTATTGCCCTCTTCTCAGTCAGACACACACACATACACAGGTGCCAGGTCTGGGTTAGAACACCTATCTAACAACTCTGTCACACTACACAGTTAAAAGACATGCTACAGAGATTATTGGGCTATGATTTTCCCAGAGGTATATTTCTAGGTGAGTGACATCAGCAGCCTTGTCAAAGTTCAGTATATGAATTGTACTGAGCGTGAGTATCCTAAAAAGCATTGCTCTCTACACAGTCAGACACACACTCGCCAAGTCAGGTGTTTGAACTATTACCTAACTAATTTATCACTACAGCAGTACGCAGTTATGGGACACGCCGTGGAAATTCTTGAGCTACAACTCTCAAAAAGGTGTATTTCACATTGGATGACCTCAGCAGGCTTGTCATAATACTACTATGGAGAGGGCAGTGTGTGCATGGGCCATAACTCATGACACATGCAAGCACACATGGGGTCATAAGTCACAGGTATGTGTATACAGCTACTAGATGACTTCCTTGTACAGTCATGTTGCACAGCTGGCACGAGCCCCACATAGTCTATCATACTGACAGATGCTAATGGCTAGTATTTGCAGTGAGTGACATCTGCACCTCATGTGCTTGTGGCCCTTTGACTGTGTGCTGGGTGGGACAGTCCCAGATGGGTCCTTGTCACGGTGGCCCTCTTCCACACATCTATGTCCAACTACCTTTGACTTATTATAGTGTGTTGTCCTTACATATATGTCTGTATTCCTATCCAGTGTGTGCAAGGCAGGAGTGGTGCATACTGACATGTGTCTGCACTAAGAACTGTGACTGCCAGATATGTCTAGTCCACTGGTGTTTGCAGTCATGGCCTTCATGTGTTTAAGTGTGTGAACATGCCCAGTATGACCTTTCAGTATGTTGTTGACTGACATTGCCTTCATTCCTCTAAGTGTGTGAGCATGCCCAGTATGGCCATCTGTATTGCATGTGTGGAGTAAGTCCAGGTTGTTTGTACTGCGGTGCTGACCTTTGTGTTGTACACCGACAGGTAGCATGCTGTTTCTGCAGGGTATCCATTGGTCATTTGGCATGTACTATTGCTACATTTCTGCATAGTGTGGGGGAGACACCTGACTGTTTCTACATTTCTACACAGGAGTGGGGGGGGCACACCTGACTGTTAATATAAGTGTACATAGGATGGTGGGGGCACACCTGACACTTTTCCACATTTGCTAGGACTGTACTGGCATGTCAGGTACTCCATTTCAGTCTGTAGTCTTACCTATTGTGCCAGCTAGAGGCATACCAGTGTACTACTGATCCTAGCTTTCACTGCCTACATATTAGTTTCTGACTTTCTAACCTTCACATCTTACATCTAACTGCCTGGTCTGCTGTAGTCTGTCTTTGTAGGCCTGGGGGGGTTACACATACGGCTCATTCAGAGGCCACAGTACAGCATTTGTTTGTGTTTGTCTACACCTATCCTGCTGGCTGTAACAGTTGTTGGGTATGTGACCCCCCAACTGGCATGTGTGAGTCACTCACCATGTGGGTGTCCCAGTATTGAGGGTGGTGCTGCAGGGCTGCCTATGTCAGATGCACAGAGTACACTCCCTATACATGGTTGAGCACAGGTAGTGTCATGTTTGGCATCCCTTTTACTGTATGTGCAAGTCGGAGAGAGGTGACCTTCCCTGGGTCTCTACTGTGTCAGTGCATGTGCTATGCATTGCCTCTTTGCCAAGGCCAGGGCATACTGGGCATGCCTCCTTCTGCCTACTGGGGCATGCTCAGGTTGTTCCTCCTCCAAGTCACTCTGTGCCTGTGCAGGCCTTAGCAATGTTGGGGGTCTGTGTGGCCCTGCCCCATACTGTTCCTGCTGCAACTGTTTCCGTAGGATCATATTGTGTAGCATTATACATACAAGGATAATTTGGGTACATGTAGTTGGTGAGTACTGCAAGGCTCCACCAGATGTGTCCAGACACCGGAACCATGACCTGAGCACACAAACACATGCTCTATTATGATTCGTGTTTGTGCATGTGCCTCATTATGGAGTTCTTGTTCGGTTGTGTGTGCATTTCTGATGGGTGTCATCAGCCATGGCTCCAGTGCGTATCCAGCATCTCCCATTAGGTGACCGTGTGGGATGTCCCCATTGGCAAATCTGTGGTACAGCCGCATCAGATGCCAGATGTGGGAATCTTAGTAGCTTCCAGGGCAGCCAGCACACACATTCATTGTTATGCCCTGGGCATCGTACACAACCTGGCAGTTGATGGAGGGGAAGCCCTTGCGGTTGATTTAGACCCTACCCCACTCACCGGGTGGTGCTTTGATGCATATTTGCGTGCAGAATATTGTGCCCACTACCTCAGGGTATTCTGCTATTTGATGGAAGAGGTGCATATTGCTGGCCAACAACTCACGGGTGATGGGGAAATATACATGCTCACCGACATGTGCTGACATGGCATCCAGGAACTGGTGGAGTACCCTGGATGCTGATGCCTGTGATATCCCCATCATATCCAAGAAAAACGAATAGAGTAAGAAACGCTCACTTTATTAAAACCAAAGCTTTTGGGAATGTCCCTTCTTCAGTGATTAATTAATGCATTTAAATTCAAACGCATATATATGTTCATTGAAACACAACCACATGACACAGCCATCCTATAAGAACACAGTATAAACACTTAAATCAATTTAGGTAATATACTATCATTAAAAAAACAATTATTAAAAAACATCCAGACAAAATATATAGCAAGCCCATATCTTTCCCTGAGGGAAGAATTCTTTAGAAAATTCATGTTCAATCAGCATATAACATATACATCAAAATATGAGCATTAAAAATAACATATATATCAGAGTATGAGCATTAAAATTAGAAGTTAGTGAAATTGTTTCTGTCTAAACTCTAGCATTGGCTTAACAGTTGCCATATTATTTAGCCCTGGAGTTTTATCGGCATCAAGCCTTATGACCCATTTATATTCAGATGTATTTAATTTATTATTTATATCACCAAGCCTTAAACTTCTATTTATTACTTCCAAGACTTTAAATTTAAAGTTATGTGATAGCCCTTTTTCAATTTTATGTTGTGCTAACGCATTGAAAGAAATAGTTCTTCTCATCTCTGACTTATGCTCAATAATGCAATCTTTTAATGTCCTTGAACATTTTCCCACATAAAACCCTGGGCATTGTGTGCAGGTAGCTAAATAGATGACCATTGTAGTTCTGCAGGTTGCCTGACATTTTATTTCATATCTTATTTTGTTTATTGGTTGTTCAAAAAACTTCTGAATACAAATGTCAGTGCAACAACTACAGGCATGACATGGTGATGGTCCCACATTATATATTGTTGACTGCAATAAATTTACTTCAAAATCTTTATAACATAGCTTTTTCTTTAAATTATACATGTTTCTATATGCAAACCTGGGTATATGTCCCAGTATTGTGCATAACTCAGGTTGGGCCATTAGAACCTCCCAATTCTTTCTAATTATTGCTTCAATGAATTTAGTCATGTTATTATATGTGGTAATATATCTCAGTGTAACTCATGTGTTATTAACTTCTCCTTTCAAAATTGTACAGTTGCTAAAGTATGGGCAAGGATATGCATTTCTATTTTTCAGTATGCTATCTCTTACTCCCATGACGTATCCCATATTATACCCTCTACTTTGAAACTCATTGCATAATACATCCATTTGTTGTTTGCATTTACTTTGATCTGTATTTAATCTACTAATTCTTAATAACTGACTCTTAATAATTCCACCAAATACATGCTTTGCATGCATGCTTTTAGCATGCATGTATCTATTAAACTGTACATTTTTTCTATACACACAGGTTCCAAGTTCATTATTACAATCCTTATATATTTCAGTTACATCAAAGATACAAATGATTTCCTAAGAAAATTGTACCGGTGGTATGATAATAATAGAAACTGTGAATATATTATGGTGACTATGGATATAGCATCATTATTCACAGTCATAGCAAATGAGTATGGCGTTAATGCTATCCGTGAATTTTTATGTCAGAATTCCAAGATGAAAGGGAGAGAAATTGAGGTTTTGTGTAGTATAACAGAAGTTGTTTTAGAAAAGAACTTCTTCCTGTTTAATAAGCAGTCCTACCTACAAATATCAGGTGTAGCCATGGGTACGCCCATGGCAAACAAATACGCTAATATTGTACTAAGCCAATGGGAAAAACAATACATTTTTAATGATGTGAATTTATATAAGAACAACATACTCTTTTATCAGCGCTTTGTAGATGACTGTTTCTTATTATGGGAAGAAAATGAACAACAATTGAATGAATTTATGCTTTATTTGAATAATACAACTGATTTTTTAAGGTTCACAATGAATTCATCTAAGATTAAAATGTTTTTTTTTTTGACGTAGAAATATATAAGGATTGTAATAATAACATATACCAAGGTTTGCATATAGAAACATGTATAATTTAAAGAAAAAGCTATGTTATAAAGATTTTTGAAGTAAATGTATTGCAGTCAGCAATATATAATGTGAGAACATCACCATGTCATGCTGTAGTTGTTGCACTGACATTTGTATTCAGAAGTTTTTTGAACAACCAATAAACAAAATAAGATATGAAATAAAATGGCAGGCAACCTGCAGAACTACAATGGTCGTCTATTTAGCTACCTGCACACAATGCCCAGGGTTTTATGTGGGAAAATGTTCAAGGACATTAAAAGATTGCATTATTGAGTATAAGTCAGAGATGAGAATAAATATTTCTTCCAATGAGTTAGCACAACATAAAATTGAAAAAAAGGGTATAACATAACTTTAAATTTAAAGTCTTGGAAGTAATAAATAGAAGTTTAAGGCTTGGTGATATAAATAATAAATTAGATACATCTGAATATAAATGGATCATAAGGCTTGATGCTGATAAAACACCAGGGCTAAATAATATGGTAACTGTTAAGCCAATGCTAGAGTTTAGACAGAAGCAATATCACTAACTTCTAATTTTAATGCTCATACTCTAATGTATATGTTATTTTAAATGCTCATATTTTGATGTATATGTTATATGCTGATTGAACATGAATTTTCTAAAGAATTCTTCCCTCACAGAAAGATATGGGCTTGCTATATATTTTGTCTGGATGTTTTTTAATAGTCGTTTTTAATGATAGTATATTAACTAAATTGATTTAAGTGTTTATACTGTGTTCTTATAGGATAGCTGTGCCATGTGGATGTGTTTCAATGCGCATATATATGTGTTTGACTTTAAATGTATCAATTAATCACTAAAGGGACATTCCCGAAAGCTTTGGTTTTAATAAAGTGAGCATTTCTTACTCTATTCGTTTTTCTTTGATATTCTTTGTACTGAGAATAGAAGGAACTTAGAACCGTGGTTGGAATTTGATGTTATATCCCCATCATATCCCCAGCTGGCCTTTGGAAGGTACCTGTAGCTAGTATTCGTAGGCCTACACATACCTTGGTATGCACTGGGATGGGTTCCCCTCTGTTAGTTCTGTGTGTGATGCGTGACCGGCACAGCTCAACAATCTGCTGTAGGAGGTCCCTGTCTACCCTACTCCACTATCTCCAGCTCATGTAGTCCTCGGTAGGTTACCCTGGGTCTGTACACTCTTCTCCGTCTCCTCACTGTGGGTTGCTCAGCAGCATTCACATCCTCACCACCTTCAGCCTCTTGCACATGCTGGTTTATGATAGCAAATGCAGCCCCTAACATTATTTCTCTTGCTTTTGTTTTGTAAAATTTCCCCATTTGTATACACCGGTGGTGCAGAGTTATTGGGAATAACAAGGGGGAAAGGTGTTTGCATTGTTTATAGTGGTGTGCTGGGCTGGGCTGGTCTGCTGCCTGTGTGATTGGCTGCATCTGATACATTTCACCTGTCAGCTAAGCTAGTTCTCCTTGGTTACCTTCTTACTGCTGTTTTCCCCTCACATTACCTTCCTGTTTAAGCCCGGGGGCAAGCCACGCAAACGGAGTGCTCAAATGTGCACAGAGCTGCTATTTCGTGGTTTAACTTCTTTTTTCTTCCTGTAAAACCCAGTGCACATTGTGCACACCTGCTCATATTTTGTAAAGAGTGCTAGGCAGGTTTAGACACACCCCTAGCTTAGTTGTGCTCAGCTAGGAGCAATCCAGAGCCACTGGACTCCAATCCGCTTACAGTATGCCCAACAACCCCCCATGATGTCACCTATATCCCAGTCTTGCACCCAGCTATTCATACTCTTACACTGATGGGACCTGTCTCACATGCTGGGGAAAACTGGGATTCACTATCCTTCCCCTCATTTGCATAGGATTGCCTGCTAATGCATAGTTACATGTCACACACTGAGCCTCCCCCCTTAGCAACCACTACTCACTGGCTAGGTTGTCTTCTGCCTACCATTGACTTGCATGGCAGAATACTGATTTTAGTTAGAATGCCCATTTTAAGTTTATTTTCTTATTTTTTCCCCCGATCCCATTTGCGCACTGCTGCCCTATGCTTAAACAGCAGAGATCGGTGAAAAAAATATATAAGTTGTTTTTTTCATTTTTTTTTATTGTTTGCAATGCCAATGGCCTTCTACTTGGCCATTGGCATGCTTGCTCAGTGATATGCAGCCTTGATTTTGAGCTGTCATAGCTCCATTTTTGATTTTGCTGAAATGTACTCGGTTACTAACAGAGTACATTTCTGCAGATTGCACTACTCTTGCACGGACTATTGCGAGCTTCCTGGATTGCAAATTCACCTCATTTGCATGGATTTCTCGTGCAAATGAGGTGATTTGCATACCAGGGCTTAGTCCGTGCAGGATTAGTGCTGGAGCTCTCGTGTACGCCCCTGCCGGCTGTTCCTGGATCACACGGCAGACATATTGCCTGCATGGGCTCCTGCACTCATCTTACACTCTGTGCAAGCTTTTGAGAATCCGGAGGATTGTTTCAGGCCAGGAATGGTGTACCGGACCACTTTCTATCTTTATTGACAAGAATCTGAGACCATTACTTGATAGCAATATTTACATTTTAAGAGATTTTAAGCATTTTTTGCATGATTTATATATGTTTACTGAACATGAGCAGAGGTCAGTGGATTGTTTTCTGTTAGTAATGCATGATGTTTGGTCCTTATCTACTGTAATATCTAACTCTATAGGCATAGATATGGGGTGTGACTATCTGACATCACACAGTGCACAAACCAGTTGCAACACTGATCTGGTATGCTCCCTGTTAGAGATTATTCTAGAGAACAATGTTTTTGTGTTCGACCAAGAATTGTATTTGTCAGTAGAAGGAGTAGGCATGGGTACATCCATGGCTAACAGCTATGCCAATTTAGTCAGGGCTCAATGGGAGAACAAGACGTTTTTGAATCAGAACATGTGGCAAGAAGTGATTTTCTATGGACATTTTGTAGACAACCTTTTTTTTTTTTTGCTATGGAATGGTAGTAAAGATGAGTTGAAGTTGTTTACAGATTATTTGCAGCATAGTATATCTTTTTTGGAATTTGACATTAAAGTAGAGTCCAGTCAGATAGATTTTTCTGGACATCAGGATTTTTAAGAAAACCAATAGTAGGGTCAGTACTACCTTACATCGCAAGGCATGCACTAGGAATAACCTTTTACACCTCAGAAGTATGCACCCAGGGCACAGTTTTAAAAACATTGTGAAAGGTCAAGGCATGCGGATGTCCAGACTCAAACCTGAACAATCAATTTTTGGCAGGTTTCTTGATAGGGGGTATCAAAAGCAGGAAGTGGACACTACTTTGAGTAATGTCATGCACCTATGGTTCACTACAGCTAGATCCTATTTTTCAGCATTTACTGATGATTCTTTGGGTTTAGTTAAGGATTACAATAATACTCAGATGCCAATGTTTTATAGTAGTCATGTGAATAAATCTGCAAATGTGGTCAAGAAATATTGGTCCATATTGACCAGCAATGATGAGATCAGGAAAATAGTGGGAGATAACCCCAGTTTTTCATTTAAATCAAAAAGTCTCTTAGGAGCATTTTATGTTACTAAGATGACAACAAGGCTAACACAGGGCATACATCAGGTACCATGCAACCCTGTAATAGTTGCCGGTACTGCACTTCTATAGATACCATAGGCATATTCACACACCCAGACACTGGTAAGGTCTACAATTTTAGGATATAAGCAGACTGTAATACAGACAATTTGATATACTTGGCTGTTTGTCAGACATGTTTCAATTTCTACGTTGGCAAGACCAGCTGTAGGCTAAAAGACAGTATTCGCGAACACATATATGGCATTAACACCAGTTCAGAGAATAATGCATTGGTGAAGCACTATGCCCTTGCTAGGTCATCACATGAGTTCAAATTCACGGTCATGCAGAGAGTGTATGGCAGTAACGGGGGTGGTGACATAGGGAGCTATACAGAAACACAGGAGGTTAAATGGATGTTGAGGTTATAAGCAGATAGGGGTAAGGGTTTAAATGAAAAGATTTCATTAAAGCCCTTTTTGAAACAAAGGGGGCTGTACAAGTAGTTTTTGTTATGGTTACTCAAAGCTATATGAGATTTTAATGCAATTGGTTTTAATGTTTTTTATATGTGCCTGTCACTTTTTTTATAGTACACACCCTATTGGATGCAATGCTTTCTCTTTACTATTTAAACAGTGGTGTCAGTTGTTTTGCTATGTCTGATGAAGCAGTACTTACACTGCGAAAGCACTCACACTTTTTACTATTAAAAGTACTGTATATTTTATTCATTGCGTTGACTCAAACCTTTTATGAGTTCTCAGTTTTTTATGTATGACTGAGGGCACTATTTCTGATCTAGCATGCAACTTTTATGCCATTATAAAAGATATTAATTTATTGCCTTGTATCATTCAAGGCTTTCTGACTTGAGTCATCTGTAAAGATGGCCTTTGACCAGGATGTTAATCCAGTTTTTATGAACATAAAAAAGTGGTAGTGAAATAGAGCAACTAAAGGAGGATAGTGAGCAAGGATTGATGAGGAGATGATAGTGAGTAAATGCAGATAAAGGAGGTCAAAGAAAATAAGTGAAGATGACAGCGAGTAAGGCTAGTGTACACTGGTTATGAGAGGTGGGGCAGACTACCCTGTTTGGGTGGTAGAGGCAACAGGTAAAGGTGTATATGTTTAGTTTGATACTAACTGTTTGATAAAGAGAGGTAATGGATAAGGTAGGTGAAAAATCATGGAGATGGGGAAGAGGTAATCTGGCTGTGGTATGTAAAAAAACATAGAACCGTATGTCATTGGTTAGTCAGTATGGATGTATACTGTTGTTTAATAAGGGAACTTGGTGAGATGTGGTGAGAGTAGTGCTTTCAGGGCTACAGAATATTGTCATTTTCAGACTGGACATAGTGCCTAGCTATTTTTTTAAACTGCATGGAGAAGTAGAGTTTAGCAGTTGGCAGCATTTTTGCAAAATGTGATAAGGATATTTTTCTGTATGACAGAGAAAGGCCCATCCAGTGGGCTGAGTATAGAAATAGGTTCATAGGTTCATAGGTTCATACTAGGCTATCTGCCCGAGGGCATTTACAAGCCTAGCCCATAGTTTTGTGGCTTACGCCACCCCTTTAGTATGGGGAACTATACCCATTATTTTGCTGTGCCTCTGTTGAGCAGTGACACTGAGGTAATCCCTGGGGTATATCTGCGATCTCCCATCCATTGGTCAAGATTTCTCTTGAACAAGGCCAGCGAGGTGCTCTGCCTCACATATACCGGGATTTTATTCCACAGCATAGGGAGTCTTTGGGTGATGAATCTATCCCTCCAGCACGTCCTATTAATAGCCGTGTCGAGGTTTAAGTCTCCGCCCTTGTGGCTCTGACGGATCTAGATTTTTGAGGTGAAGCATATTCATCAAATCTGGGTTTGACATGGCCTTGTATGTTAGGCAAAGGTCACCTCTGAGCAAGCGGTGGCGACTGAATAGAGCTGGAGTTCTTTCAGTCGGGCAGCATAGGACAGATGTTTGAGACCCTTTATCCTTTTGGTGAGGAACTTTGTGGCCTCTCCAGCTGCTGCAAGTGTCGGGTCAGATACATTCCGAATGGGGCATTGTACTCAATCATTGGCCTGATGAGTGATGAGTATAGGGAGACTATGACCTCCCTTGATCTAGATGAGAATCCCTTCATGATAAGGTGGGCAATGTAGAAGGTCTTCCTAACTACTTTAGCTACATGGGTGTCGAATGACAGACTACTATCAACCTGGGTCCCCAGGTCCCTGATAACTTCTTCTGTACTCAGTGGATTGCCACCTATTTGGTAGCTAGGGGTAACCTTGTTTTTCCCGAAGGGTATGACTATGCATTTTTTGGCATTTAACTTTAGGCCATGGCTCTGGCACCAGTTATCCGTTTCTGTGAGACCCTTCTGAAGGATATCTGTGTCAGATGTGTTTTCTACTATGGCCCAGTTTGCAGTCATCTGCAAACTTTGTCAGCCATAACCCTCCTGTGTTTGCTTGTACTTGGAAAAGTAGATGCCAAACAAGAGTGGGCCCAGGACTGAGCCCTGTGGTACACCACTTGTGACAGGCTTTGAGTCTGACATGGCGCCAGCAACTCTGACCCTGTGGGTTCTGTCACTCAGCCAGTTTGCAACCCATCTTGTGATGTATGGGTTAACATTTAAGCTGATGAGTTTTTCAATGATACCCGAGTGGGGTATTGTATCAAAGGCCTTCGCCAGATCGAGGTAGGCTGTATGGACTGCCTTTCCTCATCAATGGCTTTGGTGACTGTTTCAAAAGTCAACCAAGTTTAGAAGGCATGATCTGCCTTTGACAAAGCCAAACTGGGATGGATCCAAAGTCTGCAAATTCCTATGTCTTTATTTATGAGGTCCATTATGATCCTCTCCATGACTTTGCAGATAAGGCTTGTCAAGCTAATGGGCGGTAATTTCCAGGGTCGGTGGAGGCACCGCCTTTGTGAAGTGGGACCACAGTTGCAGTGCGCCACTCCTGGTGCGTATCCAGAGGTAAGACTATGGTTAAACAGCTGTCCTAGCTGTGGGTTTAATTCCTCGTTGAGTTCGTGGAGCACACAGCCGGGGACACCATCAGGTCCCATGGATGCTGTGTTTTTGCTTTGGAGAGAGCAGTTCTCACTTGGGCGTTGGAGATGTTTGGGGGCTGCAATCGCTTGGTATAGATATCTTTCCTTTTGGGGAGGGGAGAAGTTTGCACTGAACCTGTCAGCCAGTATGTTGGCAATGTCTGTAGGATCAGTAATCTTCACATCATTTTGAACTAGTTCTGAGCATATCTGGGAGTTTCCTCCCAGGTTTCTAACATAGCTAAAGAAGGCCTTATGATTGTCTTTTGAGTCTTTAGCTATTTTTCTCTCAAAATTTGCTTTGGATGATTTTATGAGAGCTCTTAGTTTTTACTTATAGTGATCAAGGGTGTCTTACCTTTTAAGGATTTTGCTCTATCTTGTAGTAGCTTCCTCCTTTTGTTGTAGAGTTTGTTTATGGCTGGGGTCCACCAGAGTGGACGCTTGCCTTTGGTACAAAGAGTCTTTGTTTTGCTTGGGATTGCCTTATCCATGCAGTCCTGCAGGTGCTGGTAGAAGGCATTTGTAAGTGATTCAGCGGCTTGAGTACTGTTTTCCCGCTCGGGGCCTTAAAGGAGACCACACTAGTCTTTAGAAGTGTGAAGTCGGCTTCGAGAAGTTCTTTACTGTGGTCTTTTTATTTCAGGTGGGGTGGGATGAGGACCTCCAGCGAGATTAGTTTGTGATCTGATCTCACCAGTGAGGGGTATACTTCCGGTGTTGAACATTGTGCTCCCATGTTCGTGATGATGAGATCAAGTATGTTTTCTCCTCTTGTAGGATGGTGACTAGTTGTTCCATGGCATTTGAGTTTATGAATTCCAGGAACTTTTGGGCTAGGGTGTTTGAGCTTGAGTAGTGTTCCCAGTCTATATTAGGGTAATTGAAGTCACCTAGTATGATGGTGTTTGGTGATACATTTATCCCTCTAGTGTTTTCAGGAAGGCCATGTGAGGTTCCTGAGTTTGTGAGGGTGGCCTGTAACATGCTACAATTTGCAGAGCAGTCTTGCCTATGGTTAATTGCACCTGGATGGTCTCCGATGCATCGTGCGTTGCCACCAGTCTTGAGGTGTGGGTGTCCTTGATGAATATGGATACCCTCCTTTCTTGGTATTTTCTGGATTTTGGGGCGGAACGCATGATAAGAGGTAAAACCTGATAGTGCTGGGGTGCTCTCAGGAGCCTTGAACCAGGTTTCTGTCACTGCACAGACATCGATGTTCTCCATACTGAGAAGGGCCTCGAGTGCGTGCATTTTGAGATTTAGACTTCTGGCATTGAGCAGCATTACCCTTAGTTTTTTTTCCTTTTTGTGTTCTAGGGTGGTAGGTTTAGAATTTGAGCCTTGCCTAAAAAGGCACTATGGGGTGGCAAGAGCCTTTGCCAATATCCGGAATCCCAGGGTGACAGGTGCAAGCCGTCCCTTGCGAAGCAGTGTGGCTTGTCCAGCATGTCATCCCAGGCAGACAGACATTGGATCCCCTTTGAATGACACCAGAGTTTAAGCCAATTGTTAAAGCTGATCATCTTATCTCTGTATTGTGGCATCATTCTTGGTGAAGGTAGGATACTGCTCAAGGTCAGGGTCATACCTGCCTGGGCTACATAATCAGAGAGCTCCTCAATGTCTCTTTTCATGTAGTCCAAGGAGTGCGTCTCAGGTCGTTTACACCAGCGTGGACAATGACTGAGTCATATTTGTACCTGCTGTTGAGAGACCTGAGTGCTTGCATTATGTGGCGGATTCTAGCGCCCGACAGGCAGCTTACTGTGACCTTCTCCTTACTCAGTCTGGTGAGCGGGACGTCAGTGTGTCTGACTATGGAGTCACCAATGACTAGTGTGTCTGGCATTGTGTTTGGCCTTAAGGGCTGTGACTGTTTGACACTCTGACTGTGAGGTCTATGTGTTGCAGGTGTTGTGTTCTGAGGTGCTGGTTGTTTGGGTGTCTGCTTTGGTGGCCTCTGCTGTTTTGGTAGATTTTTGATCAGAGCCGAGTATGTCTTTGTGTGTTTATGTGTATGATTTGAGGTTGTGATGGTACTATGTGAGACTGGGTCTATAGTGTGTGTGGTAACCTTCTCCTCCTGACTGGTCTTGCCAGTCCTATGTTGAGAGAGCTCAGCCTCCAGTTTGGCCGTATAGTTGCATCTCTCGCATGTATTTGTGTTTTGTGGAAGGAGGAGAGGGTTGTCTGTGTACATGAGGCAATTGTAACATCGCCTCAATATTCCCAGGTTCACCAGCTGAGCAGGAGAGGACACTAGCAACTGATCCCTCGACATGCTAGAAGGACTAGACAAAAAAACTTTAAAAGAGATTCCGGGGAACGTGAGTGACCGAGAAATGGGGGTTTGCCTTTTTGGGGTGCTATCTATAAGAGTGCCGTATCAAGGTAATAAGTACTGTAGGAGCAAGTGCTAGGTTTAACAGATAGAGAAAAGTCTACTTGGAGTCAAGTAGAGATGATCTTTTTAGGTATTAGAGAAAGTGCTAGTAACAGGGATGCTTAAAGGTAAGATTGAAAAGAATGCACTCTGCAGTGTGCACTAGAGAAGTTAAAAGGTTAGTTTGCTGTTATTTTTTGTATTTCTGTATTGCCTTTCTATATTTTGAATACTGTAGTTTGTTTTCTTTACCTTGTGTTTTGCTTGCATTCTGTTTAACAGCATATTAAAACTTCAAAAGAGACCACAGCTCTCTCTGTTCTGAGTCAGGCAGAAATAAGAACTGATTAATTAAGGACTCATTCATAAGACAGAAAAGGTCACTTAAGGTTAATCACTTGTTAACAGAGGGGGTGGAGCTAGGAACTAAAATTTCTATTTAAGGAGTAAACTAAAACATTTCAGAGCTTTACCAGAAAGGCTCATCCAGACTCTGCTACACTTTGCTGTGAAGGAAAGGTTAGTTTGCTGTTATTTTTGTATTTCTGTATTGCCTTTCTATATTTTGAATACTGTAGTTTGTTTTCTTTACCTTGTGTTTTGCTTGCATTCTGTTTAACAGCATATTAAAACTTCAAAAGAGACCACAGCTCTCTCTGTTCTGAGTCAGGCAGAAATAAGAACTGATTAATTAAGGACTCATTCATAAGACAGAAAAGGTCACTTAAGGTTAATCACTTGTTATCAGAGGGGGTGGAGCTAGGAACTAAAATTTCTATTTAAGGAGTAAACTAAAACATTTCAGAGCTTTACCAGAAAGGCTCATCCAGACTCTGCTACACTTTGCTGTGAAGGAAAGGTTAGTTTGCTGTTATTTTTGTATTTCTGTATTGCCTTTCTATATTTTGAATACTGTAGTTTGTTTTCTTTACCTTGTGTTTTGCTTGCATTCTGTTTAACAGCATATTAAAACTTCAAAAGAGACCACAGCTCTCTCTGTTCTGAGTCAGGCAGAAATAAGAACTGATTAATTAAGGACTCATTCATAAGACAGAAAAGGTCACTTAAGGTTAATCACTTGTTAACAGAGGGGTGGAGCCAGGAACTAAAATTTCTATTTAAGGAGTAAACTAAAACATTTCAGAGCTTTACCAGAAAGGCTCATCCAGACTCTGCTACACTTTGCTGTGAAGGAAAGGTTAGTTTGCTGTTATTTTGGTATTACTGTATTGCCTTTCTATATTTTGAATACTGTAGTTTGTTTTCTTTACCTTGTGTTTTGCTTGCATTCTGTTTAACAGCATATTAAAACTTCAAAAGAGACCACAGCTCTCTCTGTTCTGAGTCATTCAGAAATAAGATCTGATTAATTAAGGACTCATTCCTAAGACAGAAGAGGTCACTTAAGGTTAATCACTTGTTAACAGAGGGGGTGGATCTAGGAACTAAAATTTCTATTTAAGGAGTAAACTAAAACATTTCAGAGCTTTACCAGAAAGGCTCATCCAGACTCTGCTACACTTTGCTGTGAAGGAAAGGTTAGTTTGCTTTTATTTTTTGTATTACTGTATTGCCTTTCTATATTTTGAATACTGTAGTTTGTTTTCTTTACCTTGTGTTTTGCTTGCATTCTGTTTAACAGCATATTAAAACTTCAAAAGAGACCACAGCTCTCTCTGTTCTGAGTCATTCAGAAATAAGATCTGATTAATTAAGGACTCATTAGTTTGTTTTCTTTACCTGTGTTTTGCTTGCATTCTGTTTAACAGCATATTAAAAACAAACTCTGTTCTGAGTCAGGCAGAAATAAGAACTGATTAATTAAGGACTCATTCATAAGACAGAAAAGGTCACTTAAGGTTAATCACTTGTTAACAGAGGGGGTGGATCTAGGAACTAAAATTTCTATTTAAGGAGTAAACTAAAACATTTCAGAGCTTTACCAGAAAGGCTCATCCAGACTCTGCTACACTTTGCTGTGAAGGAAAGGTTAGTTTGCTTTTATTTTTGTATTTCTGTATTGCCTTTCTATATTTTGAATACTGTAGTTTGTTTTCTTTACCTTGTGTTTTGCTTGCATTCTGTTTAACAGCATATTAAAACTTCAAAAGAGACCACAGCTCTCTCTGTTCTGAGTCAGGCAGAAATAAGAACTGATTAATTAAGGACTCATTCATAAGACAGAAAAGGTCACTTAAGGTTAATCACTTGTTAACAGAGGGGTGGAGCTAGGAACTAAAATTTCTATTTAAGGAGTAAACTAAAACATTTCAGAGCTTTACCAGAAAGGCTCATCCAGACTCTGCTACACTTTGCTGTGAAGGAAAGGTTAGTTTGCTGTTATTTTTGTATTTCTGTATTGCCTTTCTATATTTTGAATACTGTAGTTTGTTTTCTTTACCTTGTGTTTTGCTTGCATTCTGTTTAACAGCATATTAAAACTTCAAAAGAGACCACAGCTCTCTGTTCTGAGTCAGGCAGAAATAAGAACTGATTAATTAAGGACTCATTCATAAGACAGAAAAGGTCACTTAAGGTTAATCACTTGTTAACAGAGGGGTGGAGCTAGGAACTAAAATTTCTATTTAAGGAGTAAACTAAAACATTTCAGAGCTTTACCAGAAAGGCTCATCCAGACTCTGCTACACTTTGCTGTGAAGGAAAGGTTAGTTTGCTGTTATTTTTTGTATTTCTGTATTGCCTTTCTATATTTTGAATACTGTAGTTTGTTTTCTTTACCTTGTGTTTTGCTTGCATTCTGTTTAACAGCATATTAAAACTTCAAAAGAGACCACAGCTCTCTCTGTTCTGAGTCAGGCAGAAATAAGAACTGATTAATTAAGGACTCATTCATAAGACAGAAAAGGTCACTTAAGGTTAATCACTTGTTAACAGAGGGGGTGGAGCTAGGAGCTAAAATTTCTATTTAAGGAGTAAACTAAAACATTTCATAGCTTTACCAGAAAGGCTCATCCAGACTCTGCTACACTTTGCTGTGAAGGAAAGGTTAGTTTGCTGTTATTATTTGTATTTCTGTATTGCCTTTCTATATTTTGAATACTGTAGTTTGTTTTCTTTACCTTGTGTTTTGCTTGCATTCTGTTTAACAGCATATTAAAACTTCAAAAGAGACCACAGCTCTCTCTGTTCTGAGTCAGGCAGAAATAAGAACTGATTAATTAAGGACATTCATAAGACAGAAAAGGTCACTTAAGGTTAATCACTTGTTAACAGAGGGGGTGGAGCTAGGAACTAAAATTTCTATTTAAGGAGTAAACTAAAACATTTCAGAGCTTTACCAGAAAGGCTCATCCAGACTCTGCTACACTTTGCTGTGAAGGAAAGGTTAGTTTGCTGTTATTTTTTGTATTTCTGTATTGCCTTTCTATATTTTGAATACTGTAGTTTGTTTTCTTTACCTTGTGTTTTGCTTGCATTCTGTTTAACAGCATATTAAAACTTCAAAAGAGACCACAGCTCTCTCTGTTCTGAGTCAGGCAGAAATAAGAACTGATTAATTAAGGACTCATTCATAAGACAGAAAAGGTCACTTAAGGTTAATCACTTGTTAACAGAGGGGTGGAGCTAGGAACTAAAATTTCTATTTAAGGAGTAAACTAAAACATTTCAGAGCTTTACCAGAAAGGCTCATCCAGACTCTGCTACACTTTGCTGTGAAGGAAAGGTTAGTTTGCTGTTATTTTTGTATTTCTGTATTGCCTTTCTATATTTTGAATACTGTAGTTTGTTTTCTTTACCTTGTGTTTTGCTTGCATTCTGTTTAACAGCATATTAAAACTTCAAAAGAGACCACAGCTCTCTCTGTTCTGAGTCAGGCAGAAATAAGAACTGATTAATTAAGGACTCATTCATAAGACAGAAAAGGTCACTTAAGGTTAATCACTTGTTAACAGAGGGGTGGAGCTAGGAACTAAAATTTCTATTTAAGGAGTAAACTAAAACATTTCAGAGCTTTACCAGAAAGGCTCATCCAGACTCTGCTACACTTTGCTGTGAAGGAAAGGTTAGTTTGCTGTTATTTTTGTATTTCTGTATTGCCTTTCTATATTTTGAATACTGTAGTTTGTTTTCTTTACCTTGTGTTTTGCTTGCATTCTGTTTAACAGCATATTAAAACTTCAAAAGAGACCACAGCTCTCTCTGTTCTGAGTCAGGCAGAAATAAGAACTGATTAATTAAGGACTCATTCATAAGACAGAAAAGGTCACTTAAGGTTAATCACTTGTTAACAGAGGGGTGGAGCTAGGAACTAAAATTTCTATTTAAGGAGTAAACTAAAACATTTCAGAGCTTTACCAGAAAGGCTCATCCAGACTCTGCTACACTTTGCTGTGAAGGAAAGGTTAGTTTGCTGTTATTTTTGTATTTCTGTATTGCCTTTCTATATTTTGAATACTGTAGTTTGTTTTCTTTACCTTGTGTTTTGCTTGCATTCTGTTTAACAGCATATTAAAACTTCAAAAGAGACCACAGCTCTCTCTGTTCTGAGTCAGGCAGAAATAAGAACTGATTAATTAAGGACTCATTCATAAGACAGAAAAGGTCACTTAAGGTTAATCACTTGTTAACAGAGGGGTGGAGCTAGGAACTAAAATTTCTATTTAAGGAGTAAACTAAAACATTTCAGAGCTTTACCAGAAAGGCTCATCCAGACTCTGCTACACTTTGCTGTGAAGGAAAGGTTAGTTTGCTGTTATTTTTGTATTTCTGTATTGCCTTTCTATATTTTGAATACTGTAGTTTGTTTTCTTTACCTTGTGTTTTGCTTGCATTCTGTTTAACAGCATATTAAAACTTCAAAAGAGACCACAGCTCTCTCTGTTCTGAGTCAGGCAGAAATAAGAACTGATTAATTAAGGACTCATTCATAAGACAGAAAAGGTCACTTAAGGTTAATCACTTGTTAACAGAGGGGTGGAGCTAGGAACTAAAATTTCTATTTAAGGAGTAAACTAAAACATTTCAGAGCTTTACCAGAAAGGCTCATCCAGACTCTGCTACACTTTGCTGTGAAGGAAAGGTTAGTTTGCTGTTATATTTTGTATTTCTGTATTGCCTTTCTATATTTTGAATACTGTAGTTTGTTTTCTTTACCTTGTGTTTTGCTTGCATTCTGTTTAACAGCATATTAAAACTTCAAAGAGACCACAGCTCTCTCTGTTCTGAGTCAGGCAGAAATTTTTCCCTCCCTCCCACCCATTTAAGTTGTCTTGTTAAATACCACTGTCTTTCTAGTTGCCCGCCTCTTATGTTAATCTGACCGTATATCTCATTTCTCTCTACTTTCACTGGCTTATGTGAGTAATCACAAAACCATCACTTTTGAAATCCCACCCCTTCAATTATTTAAATTTATTGGCCATCCTACAGTATTTCATAGTACCAAAATACAAAAGTAACCACCCCTTTCAGTCCATCTTGCTGTTTTAAAAATAGTAGCTCTCCACTAAACCTTAACTTTTTAAACAGGTAAAACTCAAGTTACCTACTTTCATATTGTATACTACATTCTGTTACAGGATGCTCTCTTTTAAAGCTTTTATTACTATTTATTTTTAATTATTTCATTAATGGCATTTGATTACTGGGAAAGTCCAACTGGGCAGGAGCTCATTTTTAGCCCAGGGAGAAAAGCTCCAAAGTATTACAAAGCATTTTAAGAACAGTAATTGTACAGACTTAAAAAGATAAATACAAAAAACAAAGTCTAGATAATATACCAGATTAGACATGATATGAAAACATTGGTTAAGATTAGATTACATACAAGTTACATGACAATGATTTAATAGTTGGAGAAATTTTAGCCAGTTTATAGACGATGATTTAATAGTTAGAGAAAATGTAGCCAGTTTATAGAGAAATGAAAGGTAAGTGAGTATAATACAAACAGAGATTGCAATACAAAGTGAGTGAAAAGAAGGCTTATGATATATTTAGAAAGAAAGCCAGGTGAATAAAACTGATAGAAGTTAGGAAGTGAGTGAAGTAGGGAGAGTAAGGAAATGTAAGGTATGAATAGGTATTGGTTCACATTTAGGAATATAGTTTATCCTGGTGTTGAGCAAGAACAAAGCCAGCTTTTAGATAGGATATCTTTCAGAATGTTTTTGAAGGATAGGAGGGAGGGTATTGACCTGATGGATAGAGCTAAGGAGTTTCAAGCCTTAGCAACATGTTATAAGTGCAGACAATGCCTAACAGATTTGATAGGTTTGTGGACAGACAGGAGCTTTTGGTCACTGGATCTTATGACCAACTGGGAATATAGCTGCATAGAATGTTATTTAGTGCCAGAAAAGCAGATGGATTCTGGATAATTTTTATAGCTGGTAAGAAGCATTGTATATATTAGCTGGAGTATTTTTAACCAGTTTAGGCCGTTACTGCTATACAGTGGTAGGTTCTGAAAGCAGTATTTGCTGCAAATTTAGCAATTTTGTTATAGCATTGCTAAAATTTTGATTTTTGTGATACCTGAAGGTTAGTAAGGATGGGAGTGCCATAAAGAAGTGTGTGGAGGACATAAGTAATGACAACTGTAGGTTTAGCTGTGTCAGTGAGAAAGGTTTTTGCTCTATAAAGCTTCTCAAGTTTTTTAATTTTTCTTGCGCAATTTTATATAGCAGGCTGATTGTAAGATTATCATCCACTATCATTCCTAATAATTTGCTATGAGATGTGACTTCATTGGTTGCATTATCAAGAGAGAGGACTTTAAATCTTGTTTTTTTCCATGGGAGAGGGATTTTGGGGGAAAAGTAATTTTCTGGGGTTGAGCATGAGTTGTAAGTTACAAAGCCATGTTTCAGTTGATGTTAAAGCTTCTGAGTAATTTTTTTTGAGCTGTGCCAGATTGTCAGATGTGCAAATGAGTGTGAAGTCATCTGGGTACTGTATTTGTGAGGCCAGTTAAATGTATGTGTGGAGGGTGCTGGTGAGAATGTTAGAGGAAGGGACCAAGGTAGAACCTTGTGGTACACCGGTGGTAACTGGAATGTAAGGAGAGTGGGTGGAGTGCCAGTTTACTGACTGATAGCTATTGGATATGTAGCCTTTGAACCACAGAAGACTGGGCTGAGAGAGACCAAATGAGTACATTTGAAGAGGTTTACTGTGACAAACTGTGTTGGAGGCTTCAGACAAGTCTAGAAATAAGGAGGAGACTAGTTTGCCATTATCTCTAGCTTTACTGGCAGTATCTGTATAGGTTAGAAGCGCAGTGTTAGCATTATGGGAAATCATGCTGTGTGGGGGGATAGGAGTTCTTCCTTCAGGAGCTAATTTAGAAGTTAGTTTTGGAATGCATTTTTCCAAGTTATTTTTTTTTTGGGGGGGGGTAAGATTGCTATAGGACTAAAGTTAATGTCTGTTAAATTTCCTCCTTTGTACAGAGGGATAATGTATGACTTTTTCTAGAGAGAGGGGACATGGAATTTCTGTACTGACCCGTTTCTAAGAACTGAGTCAGGGTAGGCAATGCTACTGGCTGCTATTTTAAGGTATTCTCTTGTAAGGTCATCAGCTGAAGTACAACATGGTTTGTGTTTGGTTAAGAGTAGTTTTAAATAGGATGTGCGCACAAGTTTTTAGCTGAAAGTGGATGTGGTGATACACGGCTGCTGGGTAGGGTTAGGGCTAACTGTTGGGGAATCCTTGGTAAGAGACACTATACTATCTATGAAATGGGGGTTAGAGCTGAATTTATGGCCAGGATGCAAGATTCTTTTCATGTATATCCAGAATTTTTTAGTATTGTGTTTTCTATTCTGCTGAAATCTATTATAGTATAGTCTTCATTATTTTGCTTTTTAGTGGGATTATGAAGGATTCGGAATTTTTCCAAGATATTGTGATGTTTTATATTTTTGCCATTCTTTCCATATTTTTTCTCTCTCCTGCATTAGCATTCTTCTCTTTTTGGATAGCCAAATTGCATTATTTGTTTTTAGTCTCTTTCTTCTAGGAGATGCAAGGCTTTTAGGATATTCAGGAAAGTTGAATTTAATTCATTTACAGTATCATCTAAGGCCGGATTTTTAGAAAGTTCCAGCTAGTGGGTGAAAGGTTAGTAATGAACATTTCCTGGTTAAACTTGGGAAGGTTGTGCTGTTTTATAAACATGCTGCTTAAGTGGATGTGTGAGATGTCTTATATAGATTGGGAGATTTATCACTGAGACAGTCAGACAATGTACCTGAGGTGATGAATTTGCTAGGATCTGATACTAGGATCCAGTCTAATAGGAAATTTAATGTCTTGCTATAATGTGTGGAGCTATTAATTAGTTGTGTGAAACTAAATAAATTTACACTAGATGTAAGGGAGTTAGAGTTAATATCCAACCAATTGACATTGACTACTAGTATAATTTTTCTTGTGAAATTGTTATGGATATCCATGGTAGGCTATCTTCCAGTATAGCTGTATTGTTTCCAGGAGGGATGTGAAGAAGAGTAATACATATGCGTTTATAATTATTTAATTTCAGAAAAGTAGTAAGTTCTGTTGAATTGAATTTTGGTATTTGTTTGTTGTAAGGGGAAATGTGGTGGCTGTTTGTAAATATTAAAGCAATACCACCACCTTTCCTTACAGATGATATTATAGCAGGGAAGTATAATTTTGGTGTCTGCTATGCTGGGTTTAAGCCAAGTTTCAGTTAGTGAGAATATCAAGTTTATGATGGGTAATCCAGTCATGTAGTTCAGCAATTTTATTTCTTATGCTTTGAACATTTATGGCAGCAAAAGTTCAAATTGTGCCAGAGAATAATCAGTTTATAGACAATACAAAGCAATTAGCAGAGCGGTATAACGTACAACAGGTTTTCATTTCCTGAATGCAGCAACCTGTCAGTCTGGAAGACTAGGTTACTGGCATTTACAGTGTAATCTACTGGTCAAGGGAAAGTAAAGGGGCAATTTAGTAAGTGGTCCTTAGAGTGCAAGGACTACTCTGTCAGAGGTAGGGGTACTAGGAGTGGATATTTAAGAGCTTGGTTGAAAGCACATATAGCAGTTTTATGATACAGTATTTGTCTTTTTCTAATAGCTGTGGTAGAAATGTGTATTTATTTATTTATTAAGTTTGTTTGTTTACTATAGGTAGTACACTGATCACAATAGACCATCTGCAGTCACAGCCCGGGGCATAGTGCTTATGAAGAAGCAATAGCCATGGAGCATTTATAGTAAATGAATAGCTGTGACTAATCTGATTTTAATTTTGTGATTAGAAACCTATTTTGCACAATAAACACTGCTTGCCATTTCCTTAATGCTGAATATGAATGTTGAGTCTGACAGTGTGGTCTGAAGTTAGCACTTAACTGTTTACTGAGTCTGGCTTGGTATTGTATTCTTTTCTGTGTAGTAAGTTAGAGGAGTTAAGATCTCTCCAGTCTATTCATTTTGGAAATTTATGGAGAAAAGCAGACCAGTAAAACACACAAATGCGTTCTAGTAAAAATGTGGATGATGATACATGGCATTCTGTAGCTATATATGCATGGCATGATACTAGCAATAGTAGGCCTAGATCAGAACATATATTCATATGCAGAGCTAGGAAGTGAGCAGGTATTTTAGCATTTCTGACAAATTGGTTTTAGTAAACTCCATTCTTCTTTTCCCGGTTAGGGGTTGACACAATGGATCACCTGTCCGCTCATGATTGGTAGTGGAGTTTTATGGTGTCAAGTTGCCAGCCCAGCACCCAACCTTTCACTGAAGGCACACACACACACACACACACACACACACACACACACACACACACACACACACACACACACACACACACACACCTAGGGCCAATTTGGAGTGTCCAATCCACCTACAGCATGTCTTTGGGATGTGGGAGGAAACTGGAGCACCTGGAGGAAACCCATGCAACCACAGGGAGGACATTCAGACTCCACACAGAAGGCACCCCAGCTTAAGATCGAACCGGAGATCCTCTTGATGTGAGGCAACAATGCTAAGCACTGCACCACCGTGGCTGCCCATTTTAGTAAACTCCATTGATTATTGAAATAAAAGCAATGATTCTTTGTGGGTGCATTGTTAGATCCAGAGGGCCAAAATTGTAACATTCACAACTTGATAGCACACTTTTGGTTTCCTTGTGATGAGCTCTGAAAAAAATAAAATGCAATGCGATGAAGAAATATATAACCAGAAATATATTTTTCAAGGAGAAATGTACAAAATACAAATAAAAATCCAACAATTGACATAAAAGTACCAAGGACATATTTGCAAAATTTGCAGAAGGAAAAATGTTCTAGAAATGTATACTACATACGTCAAAGTTTAAAATTTTTGAACTACTTTGCAATTACCACAAATTTAACTAGAAATAAAGGTATAACTGTGTCATATTTTAGATGGTTTAGCAAAGAATGTGATGAGAGGGACCAAGAGAATAGACTATGATCAAGTAGGGACTAGGCTATATAAAATAAGTGAGATGGGTGGGTGGATTTGACATAATACTTAAGGCCTGCATCTCATAGACACAAGATACAGAATTTGAGTCTGACCTCAGGCAGTTACCCTAGTATTCACATATGAAAAAATTGTTTGCGTTTATGTGTGTGTTTTTGTGTGTATTTGTGTGCGTGTTTGTGTGTGTTTGCTTGTGTGTGTGTGTTTGTGTGTGTGCTTGCATGTGTGTGTGTGTGTGTGTGTGTGTGTGTGTGTGTGTGTGTGTGTGTGTGTGTGTGTGTGATAGAGATATAGATGCTACCCACTACAATACTGTGGTGCCCTATGTGCATTGTCACCTCAGAACAAGAGGTCGTCTGGTTCGATTCTCAGCAAGGTGCCTTCTGTGTGAAGTTTCCATGTCCTCCATGTGTTTGTGTGGGTTTTGTTTGGGTGATAGGGTTTCCTCTCACATTCCAATGATCTTCAGTAGGTGGATTGGGCACTGTAAATTGGCTGTAGGTGTGGGTATACATGCAAATGTGTCAGTGCTACACTCCTGTCAGTGTAAAACATTGGTCTTTTATGTAAAAATGAGGGGGTAAGATGTATGTCTGTGTGTGCGTGTGTGTGTGTGTGTGTGTGTGTGTGTGTGTGTGTGTGTGTGTGTGTGTGATATATATATATTATACACACGTGTGTGTTTATAGAAATAATATATATACATACACACTGTTGCGTGTGCATAAATAATATATACACACACACATGCACACACTATAGATATAAAGAGAGGAAGATTAAAAGGTCTTTTGGAAGGTTTTACTTCATAAAAGAGAAAACCTATGCATATGAGCAATATGTCACTGGAAAAAGGACAGCTGCCCAGTACTGGAGGAAATCAGCAGTAGAGACATCACATAGTGTTGTAGTCTTAAAGTTAATTATAGGCCAGTCAATATAACTGTTAGCAGCTCAGGATGTCTCTGAAACATCAACATATGAGAGACAAACAGATGTGCTAGAAGATCCTGTAAACTGAAGTCAACAGATATGTTTCTGCTTGCATTCGGAGTTATGAAGCAGACAATTTTGCGTTCAGTATTATGAAGAAAGTGTTTGCCTGCTTTCATTATGAACCATTTCCTAGCAACTGCAGTGTTTGTAAGCTTGAGAAAAAATTTCAATTCAAAAGGTAGATATATACCTTGCAATAGGAATCTGAGGGCTACAGGATAAGTGCTATTTAATGAAGTAGAAGGTGTTCTCTTATAAGTGTACAGATTCTTTTCAACATCTGGATTCATTGTGATTTTTAGGTGAAGCTGAAATAATGGTAAATGGAGCAGTGAACCAAATTATGAAAGACAGAAGTGTACAAAGGCTGAGAAAAGATGAAAAAAGTCAAACCAAATATGGTTTTGATTACAAAAGGAAGAAACTGTTGCAGAAAAGAGGAAAATCCCAATATGCAAAAAACTCCCTTACCAGCCTCAGTACGAAGCTGAGATCCCTCATAAAATCCTCCAAAGCTAATTATGAAAATAAAATTGCCAAAGATTCCAAAGACAACCACAAGGCATGCTATAGCTATGTCAAGAATCTAAATGGCAATGCTCAGATCTGCTCTGAGCTACAACAGAATGGCATTAAATATACTGATCCCAAGGATATTGCCAATATCCTGGCAGATCAATTCAGTGCAAACTTCACCCCCCTCTCACCCCCTAAAGGGCCCATCTCAATACCGAAAGATTGCCAAATTCCAGTAATAATGGCCACACAGGTAAAAAACACACTCTCCAAAGCTAAGAATACAGCATCCATGGGACCAGATGATATCCCGAGCTGTGTACTACATGAACTACAAAATTAACTGGCACCTCAACTAAGTGCCATGTTTAATCATAGCCTCACCTCAGGCTTTGTGTCCACTGAGTGGCGCACAGCTACAGTTATACCACTCCACAAGGGGGGAATCCACCTTGGATCCTGGGAACTACCGCCCCATTAGTCTGACGAGCCTGATCTGCAAGGCCATGGAATGTATTATCATGAAACTTATAAACAAAGATATTGGTAACCTTCAAACACTGAACCTCACCCAGTTTGGGTTTGTGAAGAGCCAATCTTTTCTCCTGAACCTGATTGACTTCTTCAAATCAGTCTCCAAAGTGGTGGATGACGGTAAGGTGGTCCACACAGCCTATCTGGACCTCGCCAATGCCTTCAACACCATCCCCCACTCTGGAATCATAGATAAACTTACTAAGCTGGGCATTAATCCCTATATCACTCGATGGATTGCCAACTGGCTTACTGACAGAACTCACACTGTAAAAGTAGCCATCTCCAAATCCAGCTCCAGACAAGTGACAAGTGCAGTACCTCAGGGTTCAGTCCTGGGGCCGGTGTTGTTTGGCATATACTTCTCTGAAGTACAGGCCAACACTAAGAGACTCTGGCTAACAAAGTTCGCAGATGACTGCAAACTGGAAGCCATTATTGAATCCCCAAATTATGTGGATATTCTACAAAAGGGCCTTACAGAAACAGATGCTTGTTGCCAGAGCCATGGGCTCAAGCTCAGTGCCAAGAAATGTATAGTTATCCCATTTGGGAAAAAACATGTACCCATGAATGACCACATAGGTGGCTGTACACTAAACACTGAAAGTGTGATAAGAGACTTAGGGACACAGGTGGACAGTGGTCTCACCTTCGATAACCACAATGCCACAACAACAGTCAGGAAATCCTTCTATGTGGCACACCTCAGCACTAAGGGCTTTTCATCCAGAAAAAAGGAGGTCATTGTCCCACTGTACTCATCCCTCATTAGACCCATTATAGAATACAACATCCCATTTGGTATGTAGTACCTCTCAAGACATCTGCAACAACTGGAAAGGCTGCAGAAATACCTCACAAAAAGAATCATAGGCCTAAAGCAGATGCCCTATGCTGAACATCTAAAAAGTCTCCAGCTATACTCTGTCGCATATCGTGTACTCAGAGGCGATCTCTGCTTAACATACAAGGCCATGTCAAACCCAGAGCTGTTGGATATGCTACACTTAAAGAAATCCCAATCCCTCAGAGCCACACGCTCCAGGGATCTAAAACTTGTCATCACAATGAACAAAACATGTTTGAGGGATAGGTTCCTGACCCAGAGACTCTCCAGACTCTGGAATAGACTGCCCATACATGTCAAGCAGAGTGCCTCTTTGGCCCTCTTCAAAAGGAACCTTGATGATTGGATGGGAGATAGGAAATTCACCCCGGCGATCACGTCAGTCGCCCTGCTAGACAGGGGTCCAGGGAAGTAAATATTGTGGGAAGAAATAGCCAGGAAATGATAGCCTAGTACCAACCTATGAACCTATTAGTTCCTGTAACTAATAAGTTCATGATATGAAGAATGCGTATAACATAGCAAAAAAAATCCAATCTGATTAATATTGGAGGTTTCTCATAATGAAACAAAGTAATACAAATTGATTATTCAGTACAGATTTATAATGGACCAGCTTGTCTGAGTAGTATACGTAGAGACAAAGAAATGTGACTGAATAGAAAAGGGAGTGTTGGAATAGGTATCAGAACTTAATATGAATGTGAGGAAATATTTGTGCAAGACAATAGTAGCAGATGAGTGGGATAAATTGTCACAATAAAAAAATGAATATGAATAAGCACTCAATAAATATTTGTTCAAGATGGGGTGAATGGATGGGATTAAGAGGGGAAAATTTATAGTAGTATCTGCAACATTTGTTTCCTTGCATGCCCACATAAAGAATTAGATTTTTTTTAAAGGAATTATTATCTTAGGCCTATGTAATAAAACATAGACATTTCTTCTGTGATGATTTTGATTTTTCTGTGAACCTGAAATCTAAGACTATCTGTTGTTATTTTATTGTGCTAGGATGGGATGCTTAAGCCTGACTGCTGTCTGTAAGCAGTTGTCATGTGGCTATGAGCATTGGACCATATTGACATGTAAGAGAGGCAGGATGATGGAACTTGCAGCACTATAAAATTAGGGAAAATGCCAAGCCCTGCATTTACAGTCTCACAAAGATCCATGATTTTTGTCTCTAAGCTCAACAGTTGTGAAGAAAATACAATGCCACTTCAGGAGGATATGGGTTATCACTGCATTGTGGTCCTTCTTTGGCCAGTGCCACTTTAGACTTTCTCTGCTCTCATCAATAGGAACATGTCCCTCCAGGACTAGCATCACTGACTAAATAATTAGAACAAGCTAGAGGGAAAACGCAGTACAACGCAATTCTCAAAGGAGAGGAGGAGAATGCTTTTAATGTTGAAGCATGATGCCGTCTGTGTCAGTTTGCCAAGAATAGTTACTAATACAAAAATGTTAAACAGGTTAGGCTATAATTTGCAGGCCCTGCTATTAGCTCTTACTTCTAGCATAACTGAAAGAGACCTTGTCTAATCTCTTCTGTGACCTTCAATCAAAATGGGCTTTCCACAGTGAAACAAGTGCTCTGGTATTCTCTCAAATACCACTTGTCAGGAATGAATTGGCGAGCTTCCAAACCTACCACTGTTGTGTGCAGTGTGTGTTGTGCACTTGTACATGAGTGTGCTTTTGTATAGACTCGCATCCAATTCAGAATTAGTTTCTGTGCCTTAAACCTACCATGTTCAGAGAGACGCTGCACCTCCACCACAGCCCAACAAAATATGTATCTGAAAGTTAATGAATGGATGAAATATGCAATAGCTTAGAGCAGATGTATAAACAAACATACATTGTTCGGCATCTGCTTTTCAGAAGTACAGGCAAATCCAGGAGGATTATGGCTGACTAAGTTTGCAGATGACTGCAAACTGGGCGCCATAGTTGAAAACACATCAGACACAGATATCCTCCAGAAGGGTCTCATAGAAACAGATAACTGGTGCCAGAGCCATGGCCTAAAGTTAAACACCAAAAAATGCATAGTCATACCCTTCGGGAAAAACAAGGTTACCCCTAGCTACCATATAGGTGGCAATCCACTAAGCACAGAAGAGGTTATCAGGGATCTGGGGACCCAGGTTGACAGTAACCTTTCATTTGACACCCACGTTGCCAAGGTAGTTAGGAAAACCTTCTACATTGCCCACCTGATCATGAAGGGATTCACATCTAGATCAAGGGAGGTCATTGTTCCCCTGTACTCATCACTCATCAGACCAATGGTTGAGTACAATGCCCCATTCGGAATGTATCTTACCCGACACCTGCAGCAATTGGAAAGGCCCCAAAAGTTCCTCACCAAAAGGATAAAGGGTCTCAAAAATATGTCTTATGCTGCCTGACTGAAGGAACTCCAGCTCTATTCGGTCGCATACCGTCTGCTCAGAGGTGACCTGTGCCTAACATACAAGGCCATGTCAAACCCAGAATTGATGGACATGCTCCAAATCAAAAAATCTAAATCCACAAGAAATACAAGAGGAAGAGACTTAAACCTTAACACAGTTATACATAGGACGTGCTGGAGGGACAGATTCATCACCCAGAGACTCCCTATGCTATGGAACAAAATCCCGGTACATGTGAGGCAGAGCACCTCGCTGGCCCTGTTCAAGAGAAATCTTGACCAATGGATGGGAGATCGCAGGTTTACCCCGGGGATCACCTCAGTGTCACTGCTGGACAGAGGCACGGTAAACTAATGGGCACAGCACCTTTCAAACTTAAGGGGTGGTGAAAGCCACAAAACTTTGGGCTAGGCTTATAAATGCCCTAGGGCAGACAGCCTAGTATGAACCTATGAACCTATGAACCTATATTCTTGTAAGAGGTAGAAATTAGGTTCAGGTCATATATTGTACTTAAATTTAAAGGGAGCAGAAACTACTGTTTTATAATACTTCCCCAGTACTTTGTATACATGAGATTTCTGTGCATGTGCAATAGAAATCCTGTGGGAATATGTAGTTACAGGCAGAGTTGTGTAACCTTTACAGTGCGCAGATACTGAGTTGTACCACAGCTATTAAGTGATTCATATTTGCACATGCCCAGTAGTACTGCATCTAATTAAGAGACTTTTCATGCATACAAATAACTCAGCTGGCAGGTTAAAAACTGCTCAACTGACTGCCTCCACAGAGCTGAACTAATAGGTTGTGCAAGCACACACAATTTCCATCCAGACAGAAAAAGACACACAGGCACATGCTGCACCCCACACACACACAGAGGAAACCACATGGGTCGACCGTGCCCTGGCCAAGCAATCAAGGAGCCTCAATCCTCACCACTAACACCAGGGAGGTCATCTCCTAGAAGAGGAAAGAATAACTAATACACACAGTAAAGTACAATTTCCCTTAAGTGCACACAGAGATCACAGTCAGTCTGAGGCTGGTTGCTCCCTTGCTCACCAGGTCCCTAATAAGACTCCCCAATGGCACAGCTATAGGGTCCAGGTCTCAGCCTAGCTGGGCAAGCTAAAACCTCCAGTACCCTCTCTATCCAACCAGTGCTTCATGTCCCTACCAAGTAGCTGAAACACCACACACACACTTTGAGATAAGTATTTATACAACTTCACAGAGACTCCTGGGAAAGGCTGACACAGATTCTCCAGCTGTGCCCCTTTACCCAGACTATACGGTAGTAATTACTGTCACCACCCAGCTAATAATATCAGCTACTAAAAGGCCCTTAAGAGGGTGTCCAATTATTACTGTGCAATATTATTATCCAATGGTAGTATGACTAACAGTCAAGGCTTACTTTAGAGTGGCCTATTACAATAACCTCTATAAATATGCAATGCACTCTAGAGCTTATCTCTACACAAACCAGCCACAGGTAGAAGGTTTTAAAAATATTTAATAATAAATAATTAAAACACAAGACAAAACTACTACACCACAGCAGACATATCTAAGAGTTTCAGAGATCACACAGAAACTTAAAATAATACAATAGGACAGGTTTGATTTCAAAGAAAAATACCTAATTAATCTTTACTAGCTTTAACTATTCTTACAAGAAATCACAGTGCTAAAACTTACATGTGAGTATAAGGCAGAGTGCTGATAAGTTGGACATCCAAGATCAAAATGCTCCCAGCCTCTTGTGAGAAAACTTACTAACAAACATGTCTCGAAGGCTATCCCAAATTACATCATGTTGACACTTAGGTTTTCCCCGGCAAACAAACTGCATTATCTAACACCTACTCAGGAACTTACAACAATAGAAGACATTTCACATGTATATTCTAACAGAAACTAGAGCAATAAAGCACATTCCACATCTAAATTCTGGTCATAAACTTTAGCCTTAAAACAATGGGCATGAAACCTTCATCCAGCCACACTGGAGCCGAATTCTAAAAGTGCAATATTGTCACATATTTTGCAGTTCCACATTTCACAGTATTCTTTACACTCAAGAAACATGCCTGTATTTTACATTTATTTATCAAGAAAACATGCCTGTATTTTACATTTATTTACAAATGTCAGAATTATATATCAAATTCTATTTGACTAGGCTGGCAGCCTTCGCCCATCTCTTCCCAATCATCACATCTGCCCCTCCCCCGGGGAACTCAAGCAAGTTTTTCAAGTGCCCCTTGAAAAAAAAAATTGCTTGAGAATGTCAGGTCTATCTGGGTGTGCCTCACCCCATTCCCTGTCTTGAGAGCCCATCTGCATTGGCATTGCTACTCCCACTGGGGTGCTGCACTGACATATCATATGCTTGCAACCCCAGACTCCATCTTAGCAACTTGGCATTTTGCTGACTGGCTCTGTTTAACCATGTTAGAGGGTTGTGATCTGTCATTACAGTGAATTTTCTTCCATATAGATAAGGCTGAAGTTTTTGTAGTGCCCACAGTATGGCTAGACATTCCTTTTCTACCGATGCATAGCATTCCTCCCTGGGTTGGAGCCTACGACTGAGATAAACCACTGGCTGCTGTTCTCCCTCTGAAGAAATCTGGCTAAGTACAGCCCCCAACCCATAGTTTGAAGCATCCACCTGCACAACAAATTCATTGCTATAGTCTGGACTGGCTAACACAGGGGTCCTCCCAAAGCTTTCTTAAGCTTTTGAAATGCCTGCTCACATGCTGGGGTCCACACTACCTTATCTGGCCTGTTCTTCCTTGTCAGGTCTGTGAGGGGAGCAGCTATGGTACTACAATTAGGAACAAACTTTCTGTAGTACCCTGCTGTCCCCAAGAATGCTCCCTCACCTGCTTTTTGGTAACAGGTGCAGGCCATGCTTGAATGGCTTCCACTTTGGCAGGTTCTGGCCTTATCTTACCACTCCCCACTCTATGTCCTAGGTAGGATACCTCTGCCGTACCCATCTGACATTTGCTCGGCTTAATGGTCAGCCCTACCCTCTGTGGTCTGCCCAGCACTTCCCTGACATGCTGAAGGTGCTCTTGCCAGGAATGGCTGTAGATAGCAATGTCATCCATGTAAGCAAGGGCAAGCCCTCCTGCTCCTGCTAAGATATGATCTACTAGCCTCTGAAAAGTTGCTGGGGCATTCTTCATCCCAAATGGCATCTTTGTGAACTCATACAAGCCAAAAGGAGTTACAAAGGCTGACTTCTCTCTAGTACTGGGAGTCAGGGGCACCTGCTAGTAACCCTTGGTAAGATCAGTGGTTGTAAGATACTTAGCCCCACCCAGCTACTCTAGGGCCTCATCTGTCCTAGGCATGGGGTAAGCATCCGACTTTGTGTGGCTATTTAATTTCCTGTAATTCACACAGAACATGTTGCTGCCATCCATCTTTGGCACCAACACCACTGGTGAGGCCCAGGGACTGTTGGACTATTGAATCACCCCTAGTTCTAACATCTCCTGTACCTCTTCCCTCAGAGTCTGTTTGACTCTCTCAGGCACCCTATAAGGGACCTGCCTGATAGGCCTTTGGGATCCTGTATCCACCTGGTGCTACACCAGGTGGGTGCTCCCTGGTTTCCCGGTGAACATGCCCCCAAACTCCTGCAACGCTGCTTAGATTTCTTGAACCTGGGTAGGAGATAGCTGCTTGGACATTGCTACCCCTCCCACTGAGGTGTCATCCTGAGCCTCACTGAGGAGATCAGTCACAAGATCTCTCTCAGACTCTTCCTGCAATCCACTGCAAATGCTCAGTACAAGGGTCTCCCTATCATGGTAAGGTTTCATCATGTTAACATGGTACAATTTGTTCCCCTGCCATCTGCCTAGCACTTCCACCATGTAGTTAACATCACTTACTTTTCTTACCGCCTTGTAGGGTTCCTCCCAAGCTGCTTGCAGCTTGTTGTGTCTAACAGGAATGAGAACCATTAACTGCTGCCCTACAGCATACTCTCTAGCTCGAGCATTCCTATCATACCACACCTTTTTCTGTTGTTGGGCTTCTGCCAGGTTCTCCTGGGCCAGGGCCATGAGCGCCCTGAGCCTTGTCCTGATGTTCAGGATATATGCCACAACAGACTCCTTGTGAGACTCACACTCACCTTCCTACTCATCTCGAATTAAATCTAGAGGTCCCCTCACCCTATGCTCATACAGCAACTCAAAGGGTGAAAAACCTGTGGATTCCTAGGGAACTTCTCTGCAAGCAAACAACAGATGGGGCAAATATTTGTCCCACTCCCTCTTAAACTGATCTGCAAATGCCCGTAGCATGAGCTTGATTGTAGAGTTTAACCTCTCAGCAAGACCATTAGTCTGGGGATGGTAGGGGGGGTTCTCCATGTGCTTCACCCCACAGGACTTCCACAGACAAGCCAGCAGGTCTGATATAAAATTGGCACCTCTGTCAGACAGTATTTCCTTTGGGAAACCTACCCTGCTGAAAATCTCTAGCAAAGCATTTGCCACCTTCTCGGCCTCAATGGAGGTCAAAGCCACTGCCTCAGGGTATCGTGTAGCATAATCTACAATCACTAGGATATACTTTTTCCCGTGGAACTTGGGGTACACAGAGGACCCACAATATCCATAGCTACCCTCTGAAATGGCTCCTCAATCACAGGCAAAGGCATCAAAGGAGCTCTCACCTCGTCTCCTGCCTTGCCTACCTTTTGGCACTGCTCACAGGTCCTGCAGTACCCTGTTACATCTCTAGAAATTCCAGGCCAATGGAAGTTTTGCATAATATGCCTCTTTGTACGTTTTATGCCCATATTACCTGCAAAGGGAATATCATGAGCTATGGCTAGAAGCACCAGATGGTAAGCTCTAGGCACTACGAACTGCTTTACTCTCTTACCTTCTAGCCCTCCCTCAGGGGTCCACTCTCTGTACAGTAACCCTTTGTTCCAGTATACAGATTCCCCCTTCCCTAGAGAATCAGGTGTCTCCCTAGCTACCTGCCTCAGGTCTTACAATTTAGAGTCTGAGAGCTGAGCCTGTTTCAAGTCTCTCCTTGTAACCCTTCCCAGCTTCCCTTCCACAGGAAGTCTGGCATCCTCTGACAGTGGCGCCTCACTGTCAGCCTGGGTACTACTACTCACCTCTACCTTTGCAGTTACCCTGTCCAAGGGAACATCAGTACCCACAAGCAGCTGTGGCTCACATTCAATCTCACTACTACAGTGCAGCTCACTCCCTGAAGTAACCACCTCATTAGTCCTGGCTGCAAGTATGCAGTCTGTCTGGGTCTCCCCCAGGCTACCAGACCCACATGCTTGTCTCCTAGCCTTAGCGCATGTAACTGCATAAGTACATAGTACTGCCTCATCCAAATCCTTCCCTCTCAGGACATCTGCAGGATGGTAGTTCCATACCCCTGTTTTCTCAAGACAACCCACTTTTGGCATTTTGTCTTTCCTACTTACTGGATCCCTCACTTTTGGTTCCCCACCTTGCCTCTGTGGACATCTGTATGCCACATTGCCCCACTGGTTGCATTCAAAACATTTAACCCTAGCTCCTGGATGTGTACCTGGACTAGTAACTTCCCTTGCTACTGGTGGATTCCGTTGGGGCAGTCTGTGCTGCCCACCATGGGTTCCTTTAGTCCCATGAGCAGTACCTGGGGGTCCCTTATCTGTGCAGGGCTGCCCTGCTTGCTAGGTATAGGTCTCCCTTCTTCCCCAACTCCTCTGAAGTAGCACACTGTCTATTAGCTAACCAGATCCTCATGTCCTCAGGCAAAGTGCTAAGGGTTTGTTCCCTTACCAAAAGGTCTGCCATCCCTTCAAAAGGGGTGACCTGATATCCACTCACCCATCTATGAAAATAAGTGCTCAGTTCAACAACATATTCACATACATTTTCATTTGCCTTGCTTCTATGCTCATGGAACTTTTTCCTATACATTTCAGGTGTTAGCTTAAAACATTCTAATAAATGTCTTTTTACAGCAATATAATCAAAACAGTCAGTGTCATTGATTTTTGCTAAAGAAGTTATAGTTTTAGTAAGGGGGTCAGGAACCGTACCTAGAGCCTTTGGTCAACTTCATACTGTTAACATACTTGCTCAAACATATGAATGAAACTATCAAAATTATCCCCCTCTTTAAACTGTGGAAGAAATTTACTGACCTTTTGTGCTTCTGGGGTCCGGTTACTCCTTTCCCCATTACCTCCATGACTCTGGCGAAGAGTCAGCATTTCCCTCTCATGCCTCCTCTGCCATTCATTTTCCTCAGCTTGTAGACTCCTCATTTTTTTGGCTGCTTCTAGTTCCATACACCTGGCCTCCAACTCAAGTCTCTTTAGCTCCAGCTGAATTTTTAAGTCCACTGCAGAAAGGTTGAGCTGTCCATTCTCTGAGGATATTGTATCTCCACTGTCAGTTTGATTGTCCTGAAGGCTGCTGTTTTCTGATGCAGCTGTAACCAAGGCTGCAATCAGGTCTGCTTTAGTCTGATTTCCATGCACCAGTCCCCTAGCTTGGCACATCTCCACCAGCTGTCTCCTTGTCAGCTTTCCATACTCTTCTGCTGACATGCTGCCTTCTCACCCTGACTAACACTAAGCTAACAAAAGAAATAAAACAATTGTGATCTGAACTCTGAGTATACATTGCATGGCTGTTTTAGAGTACAAAACACTTTTAGAGATCACTGTACATAAGCTACAGGAATTTGTTCCGTCCACACCACTACAAGCCAATTAGTATATGAAGTAGATCCCGCCACTGCCAAACACTTGTGATGACCATGCCCTGGCCCAGCAATCAAGGAGCCTCAATCGTCACCACTAACACCAGGGAGGTTGTCTCCTAGAAGAGAGGAAAGAATAACTAATACACACAGTAAAGTACAATTTTCCTTAAGTGCACACAGAGATCACAGTCAGTCTAGGGCTGGTTGCTCCCTTGCTCAACAGGTCCCCAATAAGACTCCCCACTGGCACAGCTACAGGGTCCAGGTCTCAGCCTAGCTGGGCAAGCTAAAACCTTCAGTACCCTCTCTGTCCAACCAGTGCTTCGTGTCCCTGCCAAGTAGCTGCCACACCACACACACACTTTGAGATAAGTATTTATACAACTTCACAGACACTCCTGGGAAAGACTGACACAGATTCTCCAGCTGTGCCCCTTTACCCAGACTATACTGTAGTAATTACTGCCACCACCCAGCTAATAATATCAGCTACTAAAAGGTCCTTAAGAGGGTGTCCAATTATTACTGTGCAATATTATTATCCAATGGTAGTATGGCTAACAGTCAAGGCTTACTTTAGAGTGGCCTATTACAATAACCTCTATAAATATGCAATGTACTCTAGAGCTTATCTCTACACAAACCAGCCACAGGTAGAAAATTTAAAAAATATTTAATAATAAATAATTAAAACACAAGACAAAACTACTACACCTCAGAGATATCTAAGAGTTCAGAGATCACACAGAAACTTAAAATAATACAGTAGGACAGGTCTGATTTCAAAGAAAAATACCTAATTAATCTTTACTAGCTTTAACTATTCCTATAAGAAATCACAGTGCTAAAACTTACATGTGAGCATAAGGCAGAGTGCTGATAAGTTGGATATCCAAGATCAAAATTCTCCCAGTCTCTTGTGAGAAAACAGTATTTAAACATTACTAACAAACATGTCTTTAAGGCCCTCCCAAGTGACATCATGTTGACACTTAGGTTTTCCCAGGCAAACAAACTGCATTATCTAGCAATCTAACAGCTGCTCAGGAACTTACAATAGAAGACATATCACATGTATATTCTAACAGAAACCAGAGCAATAAAGCACATTCCACATCTAAATTCTGGTCATAAACTTTAGCCTTAAAACAATGGGCATGAAACCTTCATCCAGCCACACTGGAGCCGAATTCTAACATGAAAGGGTCACAACATGCTTCACTGGGCCAGTAGAGTGCAATGTTGTTACATATTTTGCAGTTCCACATTTCACAGTATTCTTTACATTCAAGAAACATGCCTGTATTTTACATTTATTATCAAGAAAGCATGCCTGTATTTTACATTTATTTACAAATGCCAGAATTATATATCAAATTCTATTTGACTAGGCTGGCAGCCTTCGTTCATCTCTCCCCAGTCGTCACACTGCATGCATGTCAGAAACCTCTACACCCATGAGCAATGACTTGCAGCACCATTCCACACACACACATGTCTCCCTGCAACAAGCATGCATATGCAGGAACCCTTCTCACACATGCATAACCCCCTCCCCTATACAAACATAAAGAAGCAGATCCCTCATCCATATCAATTCAGGCACATGAAGAACCTGCTAAACATGCATGCAGGCCCCAACATGTACAGCATGCAGACTCGCATGTGTGCCTGTGGATAGGTGCATGAATGTGGGGCTGGCTGTGCATGGGAATACACAGCACCCCCCACAGACATGCATATGCATGTTTAGGCACACACAGGCCTTCATACACACAAGCACAGGTGGACAAAGTCCCCCACCTACAATCATACACTTCTGCACATGCAGGAGAATGCAGCACCACTCCTTAGAACCTCCTCATCAGGGTTATGCTGCAGTACTGTGAAAAGAATAAGCATTCTGTCTATAAAAAACTTATTGTAACTATGTGGAGGTTTTTCACAAAGCTCATGCTGCCATGCACACTGTAGTTGCAGTGGAACAGTAGGTAAGTAACAATGCTATGCCACACTTTGTGCTACCACATGAATAGGCAACAAGAATAATTCTCATCTAAGGGTCCCTGATTTTTGGTTTAAAATGTTGCAGTGTCTTTCTGGAAACTGATGATTATTTGAGAAAAGCTGGCAGATTAGGATTAACAAATATTGACTATATTGCTATCACAAACTTTTTTTTTACTTCAGAAAATGCAAGATAAATTAATTTCTCTTATAGTGGCAACTTTCAACATCAGTACTTTAAGTGTTTAAAGTTGTCCCCAGTTAGCATTGGTTCTGCCCTGTCTTTATGAAAAGAGGTTGAGACTTAAGAATGAAGTACTTTCTTAAATCACCCAAAAAGCTTTAAAAGGTGTTAGACATCTTACACTACCACTACCATGTTTTTTAACTAGAGATGCATCAGGGCTGCTAAGCTCCACACACAAACTAAATTTATGATCAAGTTATATGTGCTTTGAAATGTGATTCAAGAAACTCAGCTTTTGAGCTTTGCAATCAAGTTGAATTTTTGGAATGTATTTGTCAAACACACAAACTAATTATAATCAGTGACCTGATCATTATTTTCTGTGTCATATTCACAGATGCAGTGTGACACACAGTGCTAACTTGGTATGCTTATAGTAGGTTCTGCAGTGAAAATCTAGTGCAGAGAATGGTTGAGATCCCCCCTCCCTCTCCATGTGGCCTTTATACAGTCCCACACCATTTAACAACCCTTCCACCCTCATCCCTGTTCTACTTTATTTGTCCAACCATTAACCACTATTATTCATGAATGAATTAATCATTAACCATTAACTTCTCAGGAAAGCAGAGGGGCATTAAGAAGTTAATGGTTAATGATTAATTCATGAATGAATTAATCATTCACCATTAACTTCTTAATGCCCCTCTGCTTTCCTGAGATTCCTCCTGTCTCTGCTCACCACTTCTTCTACCCTACCACTTAAAGAGCCTTGTATTCAACATCTCTTCTTCTCCTTCATCCTCATCTGTGCACCTTTGTACTGTCCATTAAGCAGTAGTCTAACTTACTTGCTAGCTTCACCTCATTGCTAGTAAAGATAAACACCTATGTTTTACCCTCTATATATGTCCAAGTCTCTCATCCTATGCTTCAAAGTCGTTTTGACTTTTCTTGTGAAATCCCACTGCAGTAAATATACAGTCTCTTCTGGATCAAGGACCCAAGCCCCCCCCCCCGCCCGAAAAAAAAAATAATTAAAATAATGCTATTAACCTCTCTTTCTCTATCTCAATCCTCCATGCAACCACTATACCACCTTACTTTCCTTCTTTTCCATTCTGCTGTTCAATTGCCCATTTACCTACCCCACCTACTTCATATTTTGTTTTCCTATCTGTCACATCTTTCTGTGCTTCTCTTTCCCCTTATACATGGTAGCATCGTGACAACTGTATGAGCTTGGTCATCCAATAAAATAGTCACTTTTTATGCAAAATGTGTGGGGTCTAGCCATTGCACCCTCCTTCAAACAAATTCAGATATTATTATAGTTCCTATTACTACCATCATCTAATCTGGCCTTAGTAAGTTCTCACTTATCTCTGCATGCTCACTTAAAATAAGTTAGCATTGCTCGATCATCTTTTGTTACAAATAAGTGTAGCCTTCTGTTCTGTTTTGCTACGTTTATCACAACTACCTGTAAGGCTTTAATAGCCTGAGGTATTGCATAGCACAGCCTGTATTAAACAAGATGAATGGATGAGGGAGCCACCCACATATTGGTATGGTGATGGGTATGAGCTGGTGGATGACTGACATTACTTATTGCATCCAATGAAATGTTAAACCATAACTGGTGAGGAAAGTTGTAGTTCAAGAAGTGAACAATCTGCTGTGGTTGCCTGACTTGACAAATTAAGGAAACATCCCATCCAAGAATCTGTAGTTCTTTTAAAAGTACGAAAAAACATGGAATACAGATGGCAGTCAGAGAGCCATAATTTTTAGGTTTAGGCAGTTTGTAAGTGTGCATGCACACGCCTAAATTTGTAAAAGTATCTTTAGTGTGTTTCATGTTCACTGTTCTGAATTAACTGAAGTTGTGCTAGAAAACTGTGCTTGGACCAGTTGGGTGTTGTATTAAAGCATGCCAGAAGAAAAATGTTTATACTGGTTGGTTAAATCGAAGTTGATTTTATCTCTGACTTAATGATCAAAGATCCTCACTGTTGTCTCACTGTCTGGAATCCAGTCAATAAACTGCTGATTGAAAGGCAAGCTAAGCAAAGCATTTTAATTTGCTTCTCAAAAATAGATGCATGCAGTCATACCCCTCATGGGGGAGGGCTGCACCTCTTAACTCAAACAACTGACTCTGTTGCAACTTGGAGCAAATGGTAAACCCAGATTGCAGTGCCATCGTAGAAAAATTATTCCCTGTTTGCTGTCTCATTCCTTTCAAATTTTCAACATTTCATCTCCTGTTGAAAAAAAATCCTCTGAAGCCTGCTTCGGGTATAAAAATAGCTGTGTAAACATTTCCATGCCACTATCCCAAATCTTCTGGATTTGGTAATAAACCTTGGAGTCTTACATGCTTCCTTCCATTCCTGTCTTGTAAATTGTTATGCTAACCTTTCCACCCAATCAATTTTAATCTGCTCTGATAGGTTTTTATAGTCATGGTATGACAGTTTATATGCCTTACTCACTATGCCTTTCTTGTAGCCTCTTCTCATTTTGGTTCCACTAAAAATCCTACCAGAGCTGGTCTTTCCCTCAATACTTGCCTGTCTGTATTCTGCAAAAAATCCCTGATTTATGGAAGCCATGCTTTGCCCTACTTTTTCGAACACCTGCTTGGCTTCTTCCATTTCTTACTTTTTGCCTCCCAAATTATTGGCTCCCAATGGAGTAGCTCTTTTGTTTTTTAGTTTCTTCGTGTTACTTCCTGCACCTTTGGCCTTTTTTCTGAACCTTTGGTTATACTTCCTACTGGCAAACTTTCCTTTCTCTAGTCCCTCACTGGTTTATTCTGTTATTTGCCACTGATTTTCTATTCTACATGAGGCTTTCTACCAAAACACTAATCTCTCTGAATTCCTTGTGCTTCCACCTTGCTCCACCTTAATCATTTTCTACATTGATTAATAGCCATCTGTTTGCCTTATATATATAAAGTCTCAGATGTGTAGCACAAAAACATCTTTTCAAATCAGGTAGCCCTAAATCAGTCTATTCAGTTGTAAGAATCTGCTTATCCCACTTAACTGTTGCCCTCTTCCCCACCCAAATAAATTCCTTCAACTTTATTTTTTTTTCTGGCAGAAAAAAGTATGCCTAATCCATTTACAAATCCAAAGAATCTAAAACACTTTTGCCACCTGTATCTTAGTCTCCATGGCCATTAATTTCCAATCTCTCATTTTTTAATAGTTTTCTGCTTGGTCTCTCCCCACCTATCTTTATCTACCACAGTCTAGCCTGTTTTAATCCATTTGCCTAAATACTTTCTTCACCTATAAATAGTAGACATATGTTTCACATGCAAGCATGTAATTTAATTTCATAGCTTGCTCTTGAACTCTTGTAGGGAGGGGGTATTGATTAACTTTTCCCTTGGAAATGTCATTAAAATTGAGGCCAGATCATCTAGAAACATGAAGGGGTATGCACCTTGTACATAACTAGTGGTATTGATTACTATTGCCCCAAGTGAAAACAAGTTCCAAGAGACCAAGGCACTATGGTGGACTCATTTATACACAGAATTAAAAAAAAATAACCATAGCAGCCGACTGACAGACCGCATATGGAAAATGTTTGTGACATTGTGTGTAACAGAGGGCATTAAGTGAACCTCCTGACAAATCAAGTATGCAGAGAATTCACTTGCCAGTTGTAATTCAAAACCTGCACACTTGTGCACGTTGTCTACCTGACACAAAATGCAATTACTTTAATCCTGAACGGCACAACAAGTAAGATGGCATGTAGCCTAGGAGAGTATATCTTATTGGCAATTATCCAAAACATTACAACTTCACTCTTGGTCTTTGAGCACATATTGCTCTTTTTACAGTGTGCCATGATTTGACTAATTACACTTGAACAAATCTAGCCCATTTTCATGTTGCCTTTTGGGGCATTTGACTAAAAGCCTTCATGCTGGTTAATTGCTGTCCATGCTAAATTGCCATTATTGTCTAGTGCTGTGTGGCTTTTGTCTCACTACAAATGGACTCTTCGGTAAACTGCAAGCACACATTTGTGTATCTTTTGGCTGTAAATATTAGTCATATATTTATGAAGTATTAGATGTTTCAATCAAATGGACATTTTCTAAAAGTTATTTTTTAAATGTTAGTCTTTTTTAATTAGAAATTTACAAATGTATACTTGTGTTTATTACAATATAATATTTTTGTAAACTTTTTTCTTTCTGTACACCCCTCCAAGAAACTCACAATTTGATGATAGTCAAGGAATGTTTGACCCATAAGCTTTAAGCAGTCCATTAATTTCTGACTGCTAAATTTAGACACTTGGTTCTGCATTTTCCACTGTATGAGCCTTCTTATGTCACATATGACAGCCTGTAATCAGCTTCCTCCTTTTAGATGTGTCCCATTTGGCAACTGCTGTGTTACAGCTTTTGCAACAAACAAGAACTGACAAATGTGAAGATAAACTCTTGTTGCTTAGTATTTAATACTTGTGTGTGACGACTACTTAGTTTACAGCTTATCCTGTGTTTTTCCACGTCATTATCTTTCTTTAATGAGTTGCTTTCTACTGTTGTGTGTTCAACAGCTCTGTTATGAATGCTTTTAAAATTAAAAATGAAATACCATTCAGGATATTCTTCCATTTAAATAACTTATTTTTATACATACAAGAACATCTGATTTAAGTGAGTGTGCACAATGAGTGCCCTCTTCTATTTGTTTCACCTTTTTAATGAAAATTGCACAGGCTGAATTATGGATCTGATTTGCTATCTGATTCACACAGAAGTCTTGGTAATAACATTGCAGCTGACAGATAAGCATCAGAACAAGACTTTGTGAGCAGACACATAGCTATAACATGCTGATTACTGCACAGAACTCTAGCATGCTGTTATCTGAATTAGCTGTGCCGATAAATACTTGAGGAAGACCTTCATGCTATGAATGCTAAGCGTGTTGTCCTTAAAATTATAGTATCTTCCATATTTCTGCAAATGTGCAAAGGAAGGGGCTTATGCTGTAAGAACACTCCTTGTTTGGCTAAAGAAATGTGATTTCAGTAAATTCCTTTTGTTTTAGGATGCTGCATGGGACTTCACATGAACCTTGTCAAAGTCTGTAATATGTCAATAACTGCTATTTGGACATCTCTCTAATACTGATAGCATATCCAGCCTGGTATCCAGATCACTACGAGAGAAGTACAAGTCTTTGTTTTGAAACTTTGTGGTGGTGGTCTGTCTTGAAAAAATATGGCAACTGCTACAGTACAAGTGGAAAGTATGATCATTATATCAAATATGACACTTGGTACTGTTATCATGCTCACTTTGACAAGGACTAATTAATCACTAAATTTGTATGTTTATGCATACTGCTGAGTCTGTAAGGTGTTTTTCTAACTGACCTGGTATTTTATAGGAACATAAGAAAGTAGCATTTCTTGGAACATATTAATAATTTTGCTATGTCTCCAATATTGTTGATTGTTTGTTTTTTCTGTGTGACCTTGTTATTCATTGTTTTAGTATTTCTCCAATATATGCATGTTACTACATAACAGTATTGTGAATAACTGGCTCACTGTTTTCACTATCAGTTGTACTGTACATTTTGGGGCTTAAAATGCATATTGCATTGCACTGCTTGTTATAATCCTTCCTGCTGACTCCCTCATTTCATTCAACTTGCTAAGATTCCAACTGCAATCCTAAATTCCCGCTGTTCTTTCTACAACTGGCTTTTCTTTCTTCCCACTCTCAGTTACATCATCCCTCCCTCTCTCTCTCTCCATTCCGTCCCTGATACCCTATCCATATATACCTACACAGTTTTAACTGAATAACTTCCTCTCACTCTTCCATGTTTATAGGCAGTAATATGGACATACCAACAGTGAGAAAGTCACCTCTGCTCAGCCTGAAGCTAGTTACGCCCACTCAACTTCACCCAAATGGTCATCAAACCTTCAACTTCAATTAATGTATGTTTCTGTTTTACCCACATTCTTGTAATTAATCTGTACTGTATACGGCTGCAAGCACATCACCGAACCAACCCTCCTGCTGTACTCCCATCCCCTATCTAGCCTCTACAATTCTTCTAGCACTACATTTAATCAGTTAGTTCTCCTCCTCCTTGATCTCTCTTTTCCCTTTACTGTAGATAGCCCCCTATACCTACCTACTTAAAATACTTACCAGTAGTTAGCCCATTTTACATAGATACTACTTTACATTAAAGAATTACATCTCTAGCTGCTGTCCCATCCCATAAGCTTAACAGTAGCTCCCCATTATCAATAATTATGGCTCACTGACTGATTGTTTTTCCTTCTAGTCTGCTACATTTTCTGGTTCTTCCTGCTTTGTTCGCCCTCTCTATGCTTGGGCTCACTCTGAACCCCTACCCTATTACCATTCCCACCCATCCCCACTTTCCTTAAACTTATAGTCCCATAGACTGCTCGTCTTTGACTCATCACTAATCAGCTACACAATACCCACAAACTCCTACCAGAATCATCAATCAATCAGCCGCACAATAAACACCTCCATTAATTAACTTATTCCAACCAACTGTATTCTTCAATTCACCTTATCTTTACATACCTCATTAATATTAACTTATCTCACTCATATATCTAATATACCTTACCCTACAAAATGACCAACACCTTTTTATCACTTCTACTTGCCTTCACATACACTACTGCTCTTATTGTACTATCTCATGCCACCACTTTTCAAAATATACACCTCTCACTATCCGCAACAATTCCCACACAGAATACATTACTAGAACCCAAGTGCACTAGCTTCTCAAATATCTCATCTTCCCTATATAATTGTAACAGTTTATCTACTGCTAGATTTAAAATTATTACAAATAATATGAACTTCAAAATAACACTCCCTACTGCAGCTGAGTCTCCCTCTAAAACCTAGTACTTTAAACCCCTGAGAACTCATCTACTGATATTGTCTCAAAGCTATGACATTCATCCAAATTCTGTCCCTTTCCTTTCAACAAATGTAATTAATAACCCCTCCCCTTTCTCTAGCTTGACTACCAACACTTGCAACCTATTTATTACAACTATCAACATATGTAGTATCTGCAATAAGATAACAGAATTTCAACTCTGGCTCACTCGATACTCACCAGATATTATACGTGTTACTGAAACATGGCTAAAGCCACAAACATCAGATACTGAAATAATCCCACCTGGCTATAATATTCTTTGTCATGACAGATCAAATAGGAAAGGCGGAAGAGTAGCATTGATCTTCTGCAATTCCTTAACCATTACGTCTTATCCCAAACCTATCCCAACTTTTGGAAACATTGAATTCCTTTTGGTATCATTGCAAATAAACAAAACTAAATCTTTTTGAACTGCTTGTCTCATTTGACTTGTATTTTATAATGAAGTTCTCATTTTTACTATTAAAGAACAAAAACTCTAGAATAGGCTCCCCGTCCATGTGAAATAGAGTTCTTCCCTAATCCAGTCCAAGTATAACCTGGACAATTTGATGGAGCACAGCAAATTCATCTCTGGTTTGGCATCTTGTGTCTCTAATGGACACAGGCAGCCTGTAAATGATTCATCTCACTGGTCCCTGCTTGTAAATATTTAATCTCCCAAGCACCCGTTTACACTTATCAAGGGTACCAGAACTTGTCAGAGATTGGGGATGCATGGCTGGGCTGAAAAAAGGCCTCAATGACTGGTAGCCTAGTACACAACTATGAAACTATGAACTATTTATAGCAGTACTCTATACCCCCCCCCGGCCACAATATCTCTTTACTCGAAGGCTTCTTATACAGGATGAACCACAATATAACTCAAGAAACTATCATAACTGGTGATATTAATTAGCAAAACATAACTTCAAACAGCCTTGATAACAGAATCAATCTATATAAATACAGCCACATGGTTACAAACCGTACTAGAATGCAAAACAATCAACCAGAGTCCACATTAGACTGGATCCTTGTATCAGATGCTCATAAATGATCCAATACTGGTACCCTCCCAAACATTTTGAATGAACACCTGCATATACATAGAGAAGCCATACACAAATTCCCAAATCCCACACTTATAGAATATCATGAAACTTAACCAACTTCTCCCAAACAACACTAATAAATTCTCTTAAGTTCCAAAACTGGAACCCACTTAAAATATTACCCTTAGAAGAAGCTGTACACTATTTTAATCAGGTCTTTCTGGATACCCTGAATACTCTAGCCCTCATTCGGTATCAAAGAACAAAATTTAAGCATGCACCTTGGCTTACAAAACCTACCAAACAAATTCTTACTTCCAGGGATCAGGCCTGGAAGGAATAGTATAAAAACAAAAATCTAGAAAATTAAATTACTTTAAACAACTTCATAATACAGCAAAAAAAAAAAAAAAAAAACTAATAAAAAGTGTCAAAAAATAAACTTTACAGAAAACTATCCAACCAAAAAAACAACTCCCAAAAATGTTGGAAATCTGTCTCTTCTATCCTTAACCCAGGAATTATACAAACCCCATCACCATTCCCTGACAAAAAAACAAAACAAATAGCTCAAATTTTTAATTCTCGCTTCATCGATAGCATCCTTAAACTTGTAAAAGAACCACCAGCAGCAACAAACAGCTGTCCTAACAATAAGAATACTACCTCAAATCGCCATCAGAATAAACCTACTCAGGATTGCTCACTCAATAAAGATAACACTAACAATCTCCCAGAAATTATACAGTTCCTACTACAACCAGTGCCAACCTCTCTAATTTTTAAACTACTATCTAAACTACGACCATGCTCCCCCTCCATAGATAACCTCCCCTCTGAATATTTGAAACTGAGTACAGACACAGTAGCATACTCTGTTAGCATTCTAATTAACCAATCTATCTCTGAAGCCACAATCTCACAAGTCTGGAAAAAGTCCATAATTACCCCATTACATAAAGGAGGCATTACCAATGATTTAACAAACTATAGACCAACCTCCATTCTCTCACCTTTAGCTATAATTCTAGAAAAATCTGTTCACACTCAACTTCTAAAATACCTCACTAATAACAATCTTCTCACCCCTACTCAACATGGATTTCAACCTGCACATAGCACAACCACAGCTTTACTCTCCTTTACTGACACTGTGAATGGTGGTTTGGACACTGGTCTTTTAACAGCTGTAGACCTACTAAACCTATCCAAAGCTTTTGACACAGTGCCACATACTAAATTAATACAACTGGCAACACTAGGATGCTCCAAACAAACCCTGACTTGGTTTGCCAGTTATCTGGACAACAGATAACAATCAGTCTGACTTCCTGGTAAATAAAATAGGCATCACCAAGGCTCCATTCTGGTTCCCTTACTTTATTTATTTATTTGACATTTGTTAACTGGGTTAGTCTAACTGGGCAGAGACACTTTGCAGTGGACACCCAAGGAGAAAAGCTCCACATACTACAGTAGAACATTACAGTAGATGCAATTGACAATGATTACAGAAGTAAACAAGATAATAATATCCTAACATGAGATATCCAACTTAGAATAAAAAGGTCAGCTTCTTTTTATAGGTGATTACAAGCTAATTGAAGAGAAAAAGAATGTACATAGGACAAATATGTCAATAGTAAGTTATAAAAAAGACAGCATAAGAATACAGACAATTATGAGAAAGGACAGGAAGATAGTTGTAGGGAGAGGACAAGTGTAGAGTGAAAACAGAAAAAAAGAAAAAGCCTAGGTAACAGGTGAGAAAAGCTTCTTAAATAGAAAAATTAGTGTAATAATACCATAAATGAAAGTTGAGAATCTATCGTTATGATAAGTAAAGTTTCATATATAGGAGACGGGCAGAAAGTTGTGGGGGACAGGAAGATAAGCTATGCTGGGTCATTGCAAGGGTATGACCATGACTTGTGGGAGGTTTCATTTAGTGCTATTTTAAAGGAACTGAAAGTAGTGATAGTTCTGAGTTGTGGTAGTTTGTTCCAAACATTTGCGATAAAATAGCTGTAAAGTAATTTGGCAATTTTTTTACTAGGCTTATAAACTTGCAGTAGGTACTGTTGAGAGCTACAGAGAGCATGGCTGGGAGTGTATGGGTAGATGAGATTAGAGAGAGAGGTGCAATATGATGGATCATGTAAAATGGAGTGAACTGTGAGAAGTTGGGGTAGCAGAATTTGGTGATGAAATTCAAGCCATTGCAGGTGTTTTAGGTCTATACAGTGATGGATGTGATTTTGTAGGTTACAGGCAAATCTTGCTATTTTGTTGTAGATAAGTTCTAATTTTGTAAGGAGATTAGACTGGAGGTTTGTGAGAGTAGGGTAGTAGAAAGGCTTGTGAAAGGGAGAGTCTGAAGGAGTACATGAGAAATTTATTATGTCTCCGTAGTAGTCAGAGCTTTTGATGAGTCTTTTTTAATACATTGCTAAGTGTGAAGATTGAATTTTAGGTGGTCTACTGTGATAATTCTGAGGAGTTTTGTGTGAGATTCAGTGGAGATAGCTGTGTTGTTCAGGGAGGTGACAGAAAAGGTAGTTTTATGATGCTGGAGAGTTGTAGGGGGAAATAAGAGATGTTCAGTGTTCTTAGGATTCAGTAGCAGTTGGTTGGAAGCAAGTCATCTTTCAACAGAGTTTTGGGACTCTTGCATGAGGGTATGAAGGTTCATTATGTTGTCAGAACAAGAGATGATTGTGGAATCATCCGCATATTGAATAATAGTAGAGAGACGACAAGAAGAGTGAAGATCATTGATGAAGATATTGAAAAGTAGGGTCCAAGGATGAAGCCTTGGGCCATCCCAGTTTCAATGGGTAGAAAGGGAGAGAAGCTAGATTGCCATTTTACAGCCTGTAATCTGTTGGAGAGATAGCTGGAGAACCAAGATAGGGTAGCATTAAGTTAAGTGAAGCAAGTTTGGATAGAAGTAGTTTGTGGGAAACAGTATCGAATGCTTTGGATAGATCTAGAAATAAACTGGAGACTTATTGTTGCAGTGGTATTTATGAAGGATGTAAGAGCAGTGGCAGTTCTGTGTTTTGGCCGAAAACCACGCTGAGAGGGGGTAAGAATATTTTCTTGAAGAAGGTGATCAAGGAGCTGTTTGTGTATGCATTTTTCCAGAATTTTAGACAGGAGAGATAGGATGGCAATTGGTCTAAAATTAGAGGGATCGGTTACATTACCACCTTTGTAAAGGGGAATGACATAACATTTTTCCCAGATATTAGGCATAGTGTTTTCCTTAATAGATCTATTGAGTAATATGGAAATGGGGAAAATGATGGAATTTTTAGGAATTGTGGAGGTAAGTTATCAACTGATGGAGAACAAGTGTTAAGTTTTGAGAGAAGGGACTCGATGTAGGTTGTAGTGATAGGTTTAAGAGAGAAGGCAGTAGAATGGGAGGGCATAGGTGTGGGGTTGCTGATGTTGTTGTTGGTCAGGGTGTGGGTAGAACCAATGAAGAATGAATTAAGGAAGGTAGCAATGTCAGTGGGGGAGCTATTAGTGCAGGGGTCAGTGAAAGGTGGGCATCCATGATTTAGTAGTTTGTTTATGGATTGCCAGAATTTTGAGGGATAGAGTGATTTTTATTGAGTGTTTTTTGGAAAAAGTTTTGTTTGTCAAGGGTGATCCTTTTTTTGTTAAGTTACGGAGCTTATTAATAAGTGTTTGGGTGGCTTCAGTAAGCCAGGGGGCAAAATTAATTTTTAAGTATTAGTTTCCTAATTGGTGCCAGAAAGTTGAGAGAAAGATGTTGTTAAAGGCTAGGACTGCTTCCTCTAGAAGGAGATTATGGAGGAAGGACCAGTTAACTGAGAACAGATGGTTAAAAGTGTCAGGATTAAAATTAGAGAGTTTACAACAGTCTTAGAAATGTTGTGGCTTGTGTAGCTGGGGAGAATGTCTAATAATGTAGGTGAGATGATGACACTAATGGTGTTGAGCAGTTGAGATGGATTGTGGTAGACATTAGGATTGGAGGTGAGGATTCAGTCAATAGTGGAACCTAAACTGGTGTGTTTGTTAAATCAGGTTGGATCTGTGATAAGCTGGATGAAGCCAAAGAGGTTAATGAAGGAGTTTGGGGAATCAGTGTCAAGGGTGTTCCAATCAATGTTTACATTGCCCATGACAATAATTTCATAGAAGATGGCCTGAGTGATCCAAGAGAGAAAGTTTTCTAGGATAGGGAAGTTACGTCCTGGGTGAATGTAGATGATAGCTAACTTTTAATAACTTCACAGGTAGGTACTAGGCTATCTGCCTGAGGGCATTTATAAGCCTAGCCAGAGTGTGTTGGCTTTCGCCGCCCCATTGATTAATTAACTGATCCTCTGTCAAGCAGAGCCAATGAAGTGATCCCAGGGGTGTATTTTCTGTTACCCATCCACTTGTCAAGGTTTCTCTTGAAGAGTGTTAGTGAGGGGCTCTGCCTGATGTAATTTGGAATTTTGTTCCAAAGCATGGGGAGTCCCTGTGAAAGGAAGCTATCCCTCCAGCATGTTCTATTTATTGTTGTGGTGAGGTTTAGCTCACTAGAGCGTGTGGCTCGCAGTGACTTGGATTTCTTTAGGTGGAGCATGTCCATCAATTCTGAGTTGGACATGGCTTTGCAAGTCAGGCAGAAATCACCTCTGAGTAAGCGATATGCCACTGAGTACAGCCAGAGTTTTTTAGTTGGGCTGCATAGGACATATGTTTGAGGCCAGTAATCCTCTTGATGAGGTACTTTTGTGGTCTTTCCAGCTGTTGGAAGTGTCTTGTGTGGTACATCCCAGATGGGGCATTGTACTCTATGATGGGTCTAATGAGTGACGAGTAGAGGGGCACTATAACCTCTTTATTTCTAGATGTGAACCCTTTAGTAATTAGGCCACATAGAAAGATTTCCTAACTACTTTGGCAATATGACTGTCAAAGGAGAGATTACTATATACCCGGGTCCCCAGATCTCTTATTACCTCTTCTGCATTAAGGGGGCTGCCACCTATGTAGTAATTCGTGGGTGTTTTGTTTTTCCCAAATGGGATGACTATGCATTTTTTGGCATTTAGCTTGAAGCCATGACTTTGACACCACGTGTCCATCTCTGTAAGGCCCTTTTGGAGGATGTCCGTGTCAGCCAGAGAGTCAATTATGGCTCCCAGTTTGCAGTCATCGGCGAACTTGGTTAGCCATAGTCCTCTTGCGTTTGCCTGTACTTCTGAGAAGTATATGCCGAACAGTAGGGGTCCTAGGACTGAGCCTTGCAGGACACCACTTGTGACTGGTTTAGAGTCTGATCTGGAGCCGTGTAAGTTCTGTCTGTAAGCCAGTTGACAACCCATCTCATGACATAGGGGTTTATGTTCAGGCTGGTGAGTTTTTCTGTAATAACCGAGTGAGCAATGGTGTCGAAAGCCTTGGCAAGGTCAAGGTAGGCTGTGTGAACCACTTTTCCCTCATCTATGGCCTTGGTGACTGTCTCTAAGAAGTCAACCAGGTTTAGTAGGCATTATCTACCCTTAACAAAGCCGAACTGGGTCAGGTCAAGTGTTTGGAGGTTCCCAATGTCTTTGTTAATGGGTTTCATGATGATGTGCTCTATAGCCTTGCAGACCAGGCTAGTCAGGCTTATGGGGCAATAATTACCAGGGTCAGTTGTAGCCCCTCCTTTGTGGAGTGGAATAACCATTGCTGTGCACCACTCTATGGGTATGTAACCTGTGGAGAGGCTGAGGTTGAACAGTGCATTTAGGTGGGGAGTTAGTTCGTTCTGTAGTTCATGCAAGATGCAGCCTGGGACACCATCTGGTCCTATTGACGCTGTGTTTTTGGCTTTTGAAAGGGCTGTTTTCACCTGTGCGTTTGTGATTTTTGGGACACTACACTTTTCTGGTATTATTGTGGGCCCTTTTGGAGGTGAGAGGGAGGTGAAGTTTGCACTGAATCTTTTTGCCAGGATGTTGGCAATATCAGTAGGTTCAGTATATTTTGTTCTATTTTGCACTAGTTCAGTGCATATCTGCGAGTTGCCACTTAGATTCAAGAAGGCTTTGTGGTTATCTTTTGAATCCTTGGCTATTTTGCTTTCAAAGTTAGCCTTAGATGACTTCATGAGGGACCTTAGTTTCTTACTGATACTGATCAGTGATGTCTTTCCTTCTTGGGATTTGCTTTTTTTCTGAACTAGTTTCCTCCTTCTATTGTATAGCCTGTTTATTTCAGGGGCCCACCAAACTGGTTTCCTTCTATTAGAGGAGTGTGTCTTGGTTTTGCTAGGGATGGCACAATCCATGCATCCTTGTAGGTGCTCATAGAGTGCATTTGTATAGGTTTCGGCATCTTGGGCAGCATTATCTTTTAGCGTGAGGATAATAGTAATAAGTATTAACTAGACAGTTTGCTATGAGAATTTCAGCTGGCTGAAAATCTGGAATGGAAATTATGACAGGGTGAAGGGTGAGATGGTTGGAGTAGTGAGTAGAAGCACCTCTCCCTTTCTTTTTAAGATGATCCTGTTAAACTTTTTAATGTATTCATAAATAATCTTTACATAGTCTCCCTTCAGAGCTTACTTATCGAATACGCGGATGACTCTACCATCATATTCTCTTCCAGTAATTTTCAAGACCTCCTAAAAATAACAAAATGCTTTGCCAGAAAAGAAACCTGGTTGCATGAAGCACAATTACTTCAAAACCCAAACAAAAATCAAAGCAAATGATATCTTCATCCAAACCTCCCCTACAAGATTTCAAAAAATTATTCCTAAACAAAACTGAAATACAAGTGGTATATACTGCAAAATTAATAGGCATTACTATAGATGACAAGCTATGCTTTGAACAACATGTACTTAATATAATAAGAAAACACATTTCAAATTAGGTGAGCTTTACAGACATAAGTCATAAATAGATACTCCCACAAGAACAAAATCAGCTAGCACTGCCTTGCTTCATTCCCTCCTTTATGGCTTCCTCATTTTTGCAAACCTGCACACATCCCTGAGCAACAAATTACACTCATACTATTACAAAATTGCAAAATTTGCCTGTGACCTACCATACTGTGCACACCTTTGTCAAGCCATTGATACATTAAAGTGGCTCAAGTTCCCCCATTTACCTGCAGTACACTCAACTCACCCCTGCTCACAAATTAATATATAACCCAGAGAACTGTCCCACACTCTCACATATCATCCAGTCCTACTTCCCCTCTTGGAAGCTTCGGTCTTCAAACAAACAACTTTACAGGTGCCCAAACCCAACAAGAGAGCGGGACAAAGTTTATATTCCTACACCATTGCAAAATTATGGAATAACCTACCCCCCTCTATTACTTTACTTGATTCATTAAAGTCCTTCAAATATATCTTAAAACACCACTTTCTTGAAAATCAAACTTGCCTATGTGGCCCAAATCTAATTCCATCTTAGAACTAATCCTAGGCCTCTGTAACTGGACTTTATTCTTAGCCAACAATGTTAAGCCAGCTAACTTTCATTACTCTGTATTTCTACAATGATTTTTATACTAATATAAATAACTTTGTTTTTAGCCTCTAATATATAATCTAATATAAAGATGAACAGATTGCCACTAAGTGAATATCCAATGCCTACACTTAACCTGACTGTATATTTTCACATATTTTTGTTTATTACTAACTACTGAAATTGTATAAATCATTCTTTTTTAAATAAGGTAAAATGTATGCATCTGTTATATGATTTACTGTGAATGGAGCTTTTCTCCCCGAGCCTCAACTGAAAATGGGTTTCTGACCAAGTGGACTTTCCCGGTCAATAAATAAATAAAGAGTCTCAAAGGTTTTGTTGTTTCAGTGTTTTAGTGTTATGGGCAGGCCTCTGATCTCTTGATGTTTCTTGCGAGATCTTAAGAAGACTATCTCCATTTCTGGGTGTCCTGGAAAACTTTTTCACCAAAATATGTCGTATTCCTTTTTTTGAATGCTGCAGTGGTTTTGACAGAAGGGAAGTTGCATGACAGGCACTGTGCTTCTGATGTTAAATCTTTCAACTTTTGTCTTAAGTTCTTAGTTGTCATTCCATCAGCAAAACTTATTCTTTGTGCCATTCTTTGAATTTATAAGATTGTGACGTAGAAGATAGTTCTTCATTGCATAAAGCCTTAAAATACATATAAGGTCACAGTCTGTGATGTTAAAATGAAAACAGAATTTCTGCTCATATCTCAAGTGTTTTGTGGATCTTATATTTTGTTAATCCATTTTGTATCCTTACAAGTATCAATAAATTATTAACATTGAATGAACAAACAGCTCCACCACTTTCCAGTATTGATTTAACAATGCTACTAAATATTGGGGTCTATATAATTTTGTCGAAGTGACTACCCATCAAAAACTTATTTGTTAAACTTTATCCATCAAACACCAAGTCTGTCGAATGTTCAATGAGTCAATTTCTTCCCAGGGGAAAAAAACAGTCGGCCAACTTAGTGACCATCATAAAAAACACATTATTTAAAACCAACCCATGTGTGGGCTTGCACCCTCCACAAATCCTCCAAATAAATATATCAACTCCAGTATTGCACAACAGTGGGGAAAGGGCAAATTCCCAATGATGGCCAACAATTTTTTCCCATGGGAAGAAATTCACTTAAATGAACATTCAACAGACATAGCAGTGTGTCAGCTGCATCAATTACTTTGAGGCCTATGCCAAATACATGAATTACTTCTGTGTAAAAAGTAATTGAATTAGTCAAACATATTTGTTTCATGAACCTATGCTAGTGTACATCAGCTAATTTCAGATATGAAACATTTTCTACATATGTTAATAATGACCTTTCAAATGTTTTGCATAGTTAGTAAGGCTGATCAGTCTATAATATAGAATCTATTCAGTCTACCATTGCAAAGGATGGGTATAACATGGGCATGTCTCCATATTTGAAGGTATGTAATGATTGCTCAAAAGGGAGATGGGGCAAGAGTTTATTCTATCCTTATTTGAGGATATAAAAATATCCATTTATAGCATCAGGTCCTGGGGCAGAGGAGTCTTCATCTTCTGGGCATCTGTCACCCATTCCTATATGTATTGGGCAAGTTTCATCTGTTCTTCTACATAAGAGCATCCATAGATTTTTTTTTAAGACTTAATAGCGATTTGTATTTTATTTTAACCAAGTTACTGAAAGAATCTTGAGTGACATCCTGAAGTATTGGAAGGGATGGAGCAACACACATAAATGTTGGGTCATTTGCATATAAAATTATGCTAGCAAGGTAGGTGATAGTATAGTGATTGTTTATACAAATGTTGAATAACAAGGGGCTTAATATTGATCCTTCTTGGCCACCAACAGTAACTGGAAGAAAGGAGAAGAGCTTTTGTTTCCGTCTGACTGTTTGCAGTCTGTCAGTAAGATAAATATGGAACCATGAGGGGGTGAGGATTGAGTGAGGCAGATGGAAGAAAGTTCAGTAAGATGTGATGGGATACACTTGTCAAATGCATTTGATGAAACATAAGAATAGTGAAGTTCACAGATTGACAACATTCCTATGCTTGCTTGTGATACTGGAGAAATTCAGGAGAGCAGTGGTAGTACTATGGTGAGGTCTAAAACCAAGCTGAGTTTTGGGAAGAGGGTTTTTGGAGCTATTGTTCTGTATGACTTGCTTACATTTTTTCCAGATTGATGTGAGACATCTCTCTGGATTGGTTTATCATTATCAAAACATGAAAAACCATGTCATCAGCTGTGGTTTTACATATTCTGTATGAAGTTGGTCAGAAGCCAAAGAGACTGACATTAGTTTTAGTAGAAATTTTATTTATGGTGGAGGTGGAGACTGGGAGGGAGGAGAATGAATGAATGGTTAGGACAGGATGAGGGGAGAAAGGTGTGTTGGTGTTGGTGATGGTGGTGGTGGTGGTATTGGTGAAGAGTAATATCTGTATAAAGCAGGAGTTGAACTGAAATGGCATTTAGTCAGTGGTATTTAGAAGAACAAGGAGTGGGTTTGATGATTTGACAAAGATGTATTAGTTTGTGTAATGCCCAAAAAAGTTTTGGATTTGTTTGTTTATATTGAATGTTGGTTAACAGATCTGTTTATCCATTTTAATGTCATCCTGAAGATATAGCAAACCTACTGGCTGATAAATTTAGCTCTATCTTTACCCCTCTCTCCCTCTGTCTGTCCCTTAATATATACCTGAAACTGGCTCACTTCCAGCAACAACACCAAGTCATAAAAGTGCTGTCAAAAGTTAAAATTACTGCATAGATGGGTCCGGACAATATTCCTGGATGTATATTAAATAGTATGAAGCACTATTTAACCACATGCCAAACAACACTGTTCAATCTCAGCCTGCATACAGGTTTTGTAGCAAGGAAATGGAGAACAGCTACATTCATTTCCTTGCATAAGGGAAGACCTTCCACAGACCCAGGCAATTACACACCCTTAAGTCTGACCACCAATGTAGGCAAATGAAAACATTTATCATATAATTACTCAAGACATAGGCAATGTTCAAAGGCTGGACCCATCTCAGTTAGGATTTGTCGAGGGCAGGTCATGCTTAGTCAACCTGGTAGATATTTTTGAAAAAGTCTCCAAAGCAATGGATGAATGCAAAATGGTACACACTGCATACCTTGACCTGGCCAAAGGTTTTGAAGCAAATCCCCACTCAGGCATAATAGAAAAGCTAAATAAACTGGGAATAAAACCCTGTGTCACCTACTTAATTGCCAACTGGCTCACAGATAGGACACAGATAATCAAAATAGGGGAAGTTACCTCCACATAGAGACCGGTCACTAGTGATGTTTCCCAAGTTTCTGTGATGGGACCACTCCTGTTTGGCATCTCTTTTCTGAAGTAAAAGCCAATACCATAGGTCTCTGACTAAGTTTGCAGACAGCTGCAACATAGGAGCAGTTGTTGAATAGCCAAATGACTTGGCCATTCTGCAGGAAGGTTTGTCTCAAATAACTGTTGCCAAAATCTTCCATTGAAATTAATTAAGAAAAATGCATTATTGTATCCTTTGGGAAGTTGCATACCCAACTGATCTACCACATTGACAATATGCCCCTTAGAATTGACCTAATTGTTTGGGATTTGGAAACTTATGTGAACAGTGACCTAATGTTTCACTAACAATTGTCTGTCATAAGAAAGTCCTTCTATATTGCACAGCTTATAAACAAAAGGGACTGTGTCTAGATCTAGGGGGTCATTGTCCCCCTTTACTCAGCCATTTCATACCTCTCAGCTGTCCAGATTTTCACAGAATATCCAGATTTTAGCCTCATATTTTTGGTCTGTTTCTCATAAAATTTGTGGTTTTCTGGCAAATCACTGGGATGATCTGAGGACTAAAAAAAAAGAAAACCGAACGGATAGAAAAACGTTCACTTTATTAAATAACAAACAAAGCTTTTGGGAATCTCCCTTCTTCAGTGTTAAAGTTGAACAAGTTGTCTTATAAATGATATGCCAATAACCCACATGACACAGCCATCCAATGTGAGAATAAAAATCATTAAGAACATAAGCTCTTCTAAAAGACACAATACTTATAAAATATAAAATATACATTCATCCTATCCAACAGAGAAAACATGTTCTTCTAAAAGTAAAAATTAATCAACTAAACACATTTCTAATTATATATATATATATATATATATATATATATATATATATATATTTAAATAAATATTATATAAAATAAATTAAATTAAATTAAGATAAATTTTACTTAACATTTTTAAACTTCACAAATATTAGCATAGATGCCAGCTATAATGTTTTATTTTATACATATGTAGTGTGTCATGTATTTTTGATATTCTAAACATCAAATAGAAGTGTAAAAATATATATATACCTAATACAAATACAAATAGTGAAAAATATAACTATTTGTATTGCTTCTGTCTAAAATCAAGCATAGGTTTAAGTGTTACTCTATTATTTAACCCAGGTGTACTTTCTGCCGCAAGTCTTACTATCCATCTGTACAGTTATAATGAAGAGAGTTTATCCCCCATAGTGAGATATGTTACTACATATAATAGTATGACTAAATACGTAGAAACAATAATTAAAAGGAACTGGTGAATCTTGATGGTTCAACCGGAATTAGGTACATTATTAGGTAATAATCCTTATTTTACATATAGAAATATGAATAATTTAAAAAGGAAGTTATGTTTTAAAGATTTTTAAGTGAATTTAGTCAATCCAATAATGCACAATACAGGAACAGTTCCTTATTATAATTGTAGCTGTTGCTCAGACATTTGTGATAAAAAATATTTTGAACATCCAGTAAGTAGACTAACATATGAAATAAAATGTTCAGCAACTTGTAAAACTATTATGGTTGTTTATTTAGCTACATGCACACAATGCCAGGGTTTCTATGTTGGAAAATACTCAAGATGCTTAAATGATCGCATCATTGAGCACTGGTCAGATATGAAAAGGAATGTTCCATCTAATGCTTTAGCACAACATAGAAAGGTAATTCACATAACTTTAAATTTAAAGTGTTGGAAGTTATACATAAACACTTGAGACTGGGGGATCAAAATAATAAGCTTGAGATGTCTGAATACAGATGGATAGTAAGACTTGCAGCAGAAAGAACACATGGGTTAAATAATAGAGTAACACTTAAACCTATGCTTGATTTTAGACAGAAGCAATACAAATAGTTATATTTTTCACTATTTGTATTTGTATTAGGTATATATATATATATATATATATATATATATATATATATATATATTACACTTCTATTTGATGTTTAGAATATCAAAAATACATGACACACTACATATGTATAAAATAAAACATTATAGTTGGCATCTATGCTAATATTTGTGAAGTTTGAAAATGTTAAGTAAAATTTATCTTAATTTAATTTAATTAATTTATGTTATGTACTATTTAGTTTTATATATATATATATATATATATATATATATATATATATATATATATATATATAGGTTCATAGGTTCATAGGTTCATACTAGGCTATCTGCCCGAGGGCATTTATAAGCCTAGCCCATTGTTTTGTGGCTTACGCCACCCCTTTAGTATGGGGAACTATACCCATTATTTTGCTGTGCCTCTGTCGAGCAGTGACACTGAGGTAATTCCTGGGGTATATCTGCGATCTCCCATCCATTGGTCAAGATTTCTCTTGAACAAGGCCAGCGAGGTGCTCTGCCTCACATGTACCGGGATTTTGTTCCACAGCATAGGGAGTCTTTGGGTGATGAATCTATCTCTCCAGCATGTCCTATTAATAGCCGTGTCGAGGTTTAAGTCTCCGCCCTTGTGGCTCTGATGGATCTAGATTTTTGAGGTGAAGCATATTCATCAAATCTGGGTTTGACATGGCCTTGTATGTTAGGCAAAGGTCACCTCTGAGCAAGCGGTGGCGACTGAATAGAGCTGGAGTTCTTTCAGTCGGGCAGCATAGGACAGATTTTGAGACCCTTTATCCTTTTGGTGAGGAACTTTTGTGGCCTCTCCAGCTGCTGCAAGTGTCGGGTCAGATACATTCCGAATGGGGCATTGTACTCAATCATTGGTCTGATGAGTGATGAGTAAAGGGAGACTATGACCTCCCTTGATCTAGATGAGAATCCCTTCATGATAAGGTGGGCAATGTAGAAGGACTTCCTAACTACTTTAGCTACATGGGTGTCGAATGACAGACTACTATCAACCTGGGTCCCCAGGTCCCTGATAACTTCTTCTGTGCTCAGTGGATTGCCACCTATTTGGTAGCTAGGGGTAACCTTGTTTTTCCCGAAGGGTATGACTATGCATTTTTGGCATTTAACTTTAGGCCGTGGCTCTGGCACCAGTTATCCATTTCTGTGAGACCCTTCTGAAGGATATCTGTGTCAGATGTGTTTTCTACTATGGCCCAGTTTGCAGTCATCTGCAAACTTTGTCAGCCATAACCCTCCTGTATTTGCTTGTACTTGGAAAAGTAGATGCCAAACAAGAGTGGGCCCAGGACTGAGCCCTGTGGGACACCACTTGTGACAGGCTTTGAGTCTGAGATGGCGCCAGCAACTCTGACCCTGTGGGTTCTGTCACTCAGCCAGTTTGCAACCCATCTTGTGATGTATGGGTTAACATTTAAGCTGATGAGTTTTTCAATGATACCCGAGTGGGGTATTGTATCGAAGGCCTTAGCCAGATCGAGGTAGGCTGTATGGACTGCCTTTCCCTCATCAATGGCTTTGGTGACTGTTTGAAAAAGTCAACCAAGTTTAAAAGGCATGATCTGCCTTTGACAAAGCCAAACTGGGTTGGATCCAAAGTCTGCAAATTCCCTATGTCTTTATTTATGAGGTCCATTATGATCCTCTCCATGGCTTTGCAGATAAGGCTTGTCAAGCTAATGGGCGGTAATTTCCAGGGTCTGTGGAGGCACCGCCTTTGTGAAGTGGGACCACAGTTGCAGTGCGCCACTCCTGGAGTGCGTATCCAGAGGTAAGACTTTGATTAAACAGCTGTCCTAGCTGTGGGTTTAATTCCTCATTGAGTTCGTGGAGCACACAGCCGGGACACCATCGGGTCCCATGGATGCTGTATTTTTGCTTTGGAGAGAGCAGTTCTCACTTGGGCGCTGGAGATGTTTGGGGGCTGCACTCATTTGGTACAGATATCTCTCCTTTTGGGGGAGTGAGAAATTTGCACTGAACCTGTCAGCCAGTATGTTGGCAATGTCTGTAGGATCAGTAATCTTCACATCATTTTGAACTAGTTCTGAGCATATCTGGGAGTTTCCTCCTAGGTTTCTAACATAGCTAAAGAAGGCCTTATGATTGTCTTTTGAGTCTTTAGCTATTTTTCTCTCAAATTTGCTTTGGATGATTTTATGAGAGCTCTTAGTTTTTACTTATAGTGATCAAGGGTGTCTTACCTTTTAAGGATTTTGCTCTATCTTGTAGTAGCTTCCTCCTTTTGTTGTAGAGTTTGTTTATGGCTGGGGTCCACCAGACTGGACGCTTGCCTTTGGTACAAAGAGTCTTTGTTTTGCTTGGGATTGCCTTATCCATGCAGTCCTGCAGGTGCTGGTAGAAGGCGTTTGTAAGTGATTCAGCGGCTTGAGTATTGTTTTCCGGCTCGGGGCCTGAAAGGAGACCACACTAGTCTTTAGAAGTGTGAAGTCGGCTTTTGAGAAGTTCTTTACTGTGGTCTTTTTATTTCAGGTGGGGGTGGGATGAGGACCTCCAGCGAGATTAGTTTGTGATCTGATCTCACCAGTGAGGGGTATACTTCCGGTGTTGAACATTGTGCTCCCATGTTCGTGATGATGAGATCAAGTATGTTATCTCCTCTTGTGGGGATGGTGACTAGTTGTTCCATGGCATTTGAGTTTATGAATTCCAGGAACTTTTGGGCTAGGGTGTTTGGGCTTGAGTAGTGTTCCCAGTCTATATTAGGGTAATTGAAGTCACCTAGTATGATGGTGTTTGGTGATACATTTATCCCCTCTAGTGTTTTCAGGAAGGCCATGTGAGTTTCCTGAATTTGTGAGGTGGCCTGTAACATGCTACAATTTGCAGAGCAGTCTTGCCTATGGTTAATTGCACCTGGATGGTCTCCGATGCATCGTGCGTTGCCACCAGTCTTGAGGTGTGGGTGTCCTTGATGAATATGGATACCCCCTCCTTTCTTGGTATTGTCCGGATTTTGGGGCCGGAGCATGATATGAGGTAAAACCTGATAGCGCTGGGGTGCTCTCAGGAGCCTTGAACCAGGTTTCTGTCACAGCACAGACATCGATGTTCTCCATACTGAGAAGGGCCTCGAGTGCGTGCATTTTGAGATTTAGACTTCTGGCATTGAGCAGCATTACCCTTAGTTTTTTCCTTTTTGTGTTCTACGGTGGTATGTTTAGAATTTGAGCCTTGCCTAAAAAGGCACTATGGGGGTGGCAAGAGCCTTTGCCAATATCCGAATCCCAGGGTGACAGGTGCAAGCCGTCCCTTGCGGCAGCGTGGCTTGTCCAGCATGTCATCCCAGGCAGACAGATACTGGATCCCCTTTGAATGACACCAGTGTTTAAGCCAATTGTTAAAGCTGATCATCTTATCTCTGTATTGTGGCATCATTCTTGGTGAAGGTAGGATACTGCTCAAGGTCAGGGTCATACCTGCCTGGGCTACATAATCAGAGAGCTCCTCAATGTCTCTTTTCATGTAGTCCAAGGAGGTGCGTCTCAGGTCGTTTACACCAGCGTGGACAATGACTGAGTCATATTTGTACCTGCTGTTGAGAGACCTGAGTGCTTGCGTTATGTGGCGGATTCTAGCGCCCGACAGGCAGCTTACTGTGACCTTCTCCTTACTCAGTCTGGTGAGCGGGACATCAGTGTGTCTGACTATGGAGTCACCAATGACTAGTGTGTCTGGCATTGTGTTTGGCCTTAAGGGCTGTGACTGTTTGACACTCTGACTGTGAGGTCTATGTGTTGCGGGTGTTGTGTTCTGAGGTGGTGGTTGTTTGGGTGTCTGCTTTGGTGGCCTCTGCTGTTTTGGTAGATTTTTGATCAGAGCCTCCGAGTATGTCTTTGTGTGTTTATGTGTATGATTTGAGGTTGTAATGGTACTATGTGAGACTGGGTCTATAGTGTGTGTGGTAACCTTCTCCTCCTGACTGGTCTTGCCAGTCCTATGTTGAGAGAGCTCAGCCTCCAGTTTGGCCGTATAGTTGCATCTCTCGCATGTATTTGTGTTTTGTGGGAGGAGGAAAGGGTTGTCTGTGTACATATATATATTATTAGATATATTATTAGTATAAATGTGTTTATACTTTTAGAAGAAACCTTTTTGTCTGTTGGGTAGGATGAATGTATATTTTATATTTTATAAGTATTGTGTCTTTTAGAAGAGCTTATGTTCTTAATGATTTTTATTCTCACATTGGATGGCTGTGTCATATGGGTTATTGGCATATCATTTATAAGACAATGTTTTAACTTGTTCAACTTTAACACTGAAGAAGGGAGATTCCTGAAAGCTTTGTTTGTTATTTAATAAAGTGAGCGCTTTTCTACCCGTTCGTTTTTTTTTTTTGTTGTTTAAAAATATAAGGATCGGTAGCAGTTAATTACGGCTGAACTATTTTTTTATTTGTAATGATCTGAGGACTGACATCACTAAATAATGAGATATATTTGAGTTTAAGACTTCAAATCCCTCAGAAAGATGTATGTTAACACAAACCCTGTTACTTTAGCAACTTTCTATGTTTATAAGAGCAATATTTAAAATTTGCCCCTATTTTTTGGACCTTTGCTCCCTCATTTCATCTGGCTTTGTCCAGATTTCTTGCACAAAGAGGTTGACAAGTATGGCTGTCATTAGGCCAGTCTTTGAGTGGATCTCTGTCAGATGACAGAAACTTCATATGACTGAAACTCATTTGACTGAGACCATAAGACTGAAATTTCAAAATACTGAAACATCACTTGACTGAAACCCATAATACTGAAATCTTACAATGCTAAATTTCAACATACTGAATTGTAAAGTGGATGGTATAAAACCAGAATAGGTGGGGGGCTACACCCCCACACCCCCCTAACTATATATACTAACTCCAGGATCGCAATACAGTGGGGAAAAGGGCATATACCTATTCTGGTTTTATACCACCCACTTTACAAAGTATGTTGACATTTAGCATTGTAAGATTTCAGTATTATGGGTTTCAGTCAAGTGAGTTTTCAGTAATTTGAAATTTCAGTCTTATGATCTCAGTTAAATGGGATTCAGTCAAATGCAATTTCTATCACGGGTCCCTTTGAATATAATGGCCCCTTTGGCATGTATCTGTCCAGTCACATGCAATATTTATTTTTATTTATTTATAAATAAATAAATAAATCTGTCCAGTCACATGCAATAACTGGAACATTTACAGATATAACTTACTAAAAAGGATACAAGGCCTAAACAACATTTCCTGCAGGGACTGACTCAAAGCCCTGCTACTATACTCTGTATCCTACAGTCTACTAAGAGGTGACCTGTGTTTGGCATACAAGGTACCTTCTGACCCATTACTGATGGGTTTACTGCACATCAGCAAGTCAAATAGCATCAGAAATACTCAGTCTAAGGATCTAAAACTCTTCTGCAACATCAACAGAATGGTTTGGAGGGACAGGTATATCTCACAGAGGATACCACTGCTATAAAAGAGACTTCCCATCCACAAAAAACAAAGTTCATGCCTGTCCATATTCAAGTGCAACTTGGGTCTATGGATGACAAACAGAAAATTTACCAGGACTGTCCCTGTACTAATGGACATAGACAGCTCCTAAATGCTTTATCCCATGCATGGGTCCCCTTAAAATTATCTGTTGTATGATCCCATTTATCATTACGCTTAAAATGGCCACCAAGGGCAGCTAGCCTTCTACTTATCTATGAAGCATGAGTTTTTTAAATTTCTATAGTGAGATGTGGTGTATGTATTGATGTGACTGCTTTTTGGTTGTACAGGGGATAGACTGTTCCAATTATATTGGCTTAGTGTACTGATAATTTTTACAACAATACTTAAAAAATTAAACTTGTCTTTGTTATTGGGTGCTGTAGTTTCTGAATGCATAGGTGGGAGGGTGATCAATCACTTAGGTCTGACTGACATCCAAATGTTTGGATCCTTACCAACAAATCAAATAGTTCAAGTTGCGTGTCTCAGACTTTTTATTGATTGTAGTGGTGGTGATTAGTTCATAGGTTAGTAGTAGGCTAACTACCCTTTTGGGCCATTTGAAGCCTAGCAAGTTACCCCATGTGAAAATCAAATCCTGCACCTTGTGTTAAGGTAAACACCTTAATCATGATGTCATCCTTCCACCCTAGTTGTGCAAAGCTATACAAATTAATTGATTCTGAGTGTCATTGTTGATTAGTTGCCAGTCTATGTTGAAGTAGCCTTGTAATAGTTTTTCTTTGAATATAGTGAGGTATCCAATAGAGGATATTTTCTGCTGTTGAAATGTTTTGTTGATTTTGAGGAGTGATGAAGAGTTTTGCATTGTTTAAATTTTGGAATCTGTTGGGGGAAGGGAAGTTATTTCTAACCAGTTTTTGTAGATAATGGCAGCACCACGAGCACATGTATTTTTCCATTAGAGCCTGAATATATTAAATCCAAGGGAGATGACGTCATTATCCAATAGCTATTACTGGAACATAGTTAATCTAGGAATAAATAGCTAAATATTCATGAATGTTCTGGATAATATTCATGTTTAGGAGCAGTAGTTTGGATTCAGAGGTAGATGGGAAGTAGATCTAAAAACTTTTGTAGTTGTGTTGGCTAGGTTGTTGAGTTACTGTTTAGTGGAACCAGGGTTGGGACGAATGTTACCTCTGAGTTTCTAGGTTTAATTATTGTATATAAAAGTGTAAAACTATTTACATTTTAGCTTAGTTGTTTATCAGTGGGTACAAACTTTGACTTTATAACTGTTGTTGAGGTCATTAAAAGTAAACTGGTAGAGGTAAGATGACATGTTGGGGAAGATTTGAGGTGAGTTATTGTGTGATAAAGATGGGTCAGTAGGGGTGATAGTTATTGGTACGGGGGAGATAGCTAATGAGGTGTGCTAGTGTAGTAATCAAACAAGGCAGCAGCAGATTTGTTAGAAGCATTGTGTATAGCGATGATCGATTAAAATTTGCATTATATGAAGACAGATTGATGGGATAAATGGAGGAGTTTTTGCTAAAGATTTGCTTAGCGGTATTGACAGGGACAGGCCTCAGAATGAGTGGGTAAACTGCAGAGCAGCATGGAAAGGAAATGGGGTGTTTTGAATAATGCTAAATATTAGACAGAGGTTGGGAATATAAGAAAAGAAATGAGTGATTCTGTAACTGTAGTAGTTTGCGGAGTTATATGGATTTGATGTCCACATGTGATGGGTGGAAATGAATAGTATAATACTTGTGAAAGGTAGGGTGGTTGACAACTGGGAGTAAGGGGCTTAACCACCTAGGAGCCCTTTTACAGCAGAAAACAAAGTAAAACAGCAGAAACTAAGGAGCTAGGGCTAGAAAGTAACTGTTTCAGACAGTGTAATCTAATGGTCATGTGAATGGACAGTGAATAATTAAATCAGCTGTTCTGACAGTGTAATGACTAGTGCCAGAGGGGTTACAGCCACGGTTTACCACAGAGAAGGAAATTCAGATTGTTTACTTTACATTAATATACGTTTAGTCTCTTCAAGTTTAAACTTGCTTACACTGCACAGCAATAATCTCAGTAGGCTGCTGCTTACAGGTACAGCTTTAGCACATGGAAAATGAATCTCATTCTGAAGAAAAATACAAAGGAAAACATGAAACAAGAGTTCTATGTTTCTGTTATCAAAACAGAGAGCCAATAAAAACAGAAATAGGACTCTACTGTCTGTCTTCTTTAGCTCTACTAAGTATAGTGTCTTCCCATTGTTTCAGACTTTACACAGCTTATCTGAAAGTCAACCCACATGTCGGTGTCACTAGACTGCAGACCATCCACTGCCACTAAGTCCTAACAACTGACAACTCCATCATAAGGCATACTAAATCCATATTAACTATGCTGGGCAAACACAGGGCAGCAGCTGAAATTCATTTGTGAGAATCTCTAATCCAAACATCTAACAATGGTCAATTAGGGAACACTGGTTTTACATGGCTAAGGTTGTAAAGGCCCAAGGGCCATTAGCCTAATAACCTCCTATGAACATATAATGCTATCATGTCCCTACAGTCCCTTAAACTGGACAGATATGACTATGACTTGATGATGACCCATGTAGTTGTGAATATGTGATGCTCAAACCACAAGTATAAGCAAAGAAACATGTTGGAGCTTGCTATGCATGTGCAAAATGCGGACTCTTCCTGATTGGTACCTTACCTTCACCTAGAATAATTACCAGATACAAAGACAGGATACTTGCCTTTAACAGCTGGCTACAAAGCTTGTGTACTCTCAGGGAGATCCACTATGCATAATATTTGGATGAGATGATCAATAGCCCAACTTCCTTCATCACGGGTGGCCTGCACTTTCCACTTCACTGATTCCCCATACTGGTCAAAGCACTTGCTGGCTACACATTAGCTTTCTAATGTTCACTTTCTAGACATAGGTTCATAGGATGATACTAGGCTATTGGCCCAAAGGCCCTTATAAGCCTAGCCAAGAGTTTCATCCATGTTCCCACAAAGTCAGCACCTGTTTTCCCTGTCCAGCAGGGACACAGGTGGGATCCCAGGATTATATTTTCTGTTCCCATCCAATCATCCAGGATACTCTTAAAGAAGGCTAGTGAGGTACTCTGCTTGACATGGAGAGGAAGTCTATTCCACAGATGGGGTAGTCACTGTGACACAAATCTATCCTGCCAACAAGTTCTATTAATGTCACAGACCAGGTTGAGACCTTGTGTGTGGATTGCGTGAGTGGAGTTTGGCTTACGGATATGCAGCAACTCCATCAAGGCTGAGTCTGAGATAGCCTTGTATGCCAGACATAGGTCACCTCTGAGCAGTTTGTACAAGACTGATTAGAGAGACAGGGCTGTTAGCCTATCTGTATAGGATAGGTGTTTGAGACCCTGGATTTTCCTGGTCAGGAACCTCTGTGTTCTCTCCAGCTGCTGCATGTGCTCAGCAAGGTACATGCTAAAGGGGGCATTGTACTCGATAATGGGTCTGATAAGAGAGAAGTACAGGGATGTTATGACTTCCTTGTTCCTGGATGAAATACCCTTACTTATGAGGTGGGCCATGTAGAAAGCCTTCCATACAATGGAGGCAACATGGTGGTCAAAAGTCAGGTTTCTATCAACCTGGGTGCCGAAGTCTTTCACAACTGATTGCATGGCTTAGTATGTTATTAATGTGATAATTAGTGGGAACACCATTTTCCCCAGAGGGGATGATGGTGCATTTCTTGGCATTCAGTTTGAGGCCATACTTCTGGTACCTGTCATTAGTTTGGTTAAAGCCCACTTGGAGGTTGTTCACATAACCAGTGGAATTCATAGCAGTACCCAGCTTGCAGTCATCTGCCAACTTGGTCAGCCACAGAGCACTGGTTTGGGCTTGCACCTCAGAAAAGTAAATACCAAACAGTAGAGTCCCCAAGACCAATCCTTGGAGTATGCCCTTTGTTACAGGTCTTCTACTAGAGGTGGCTTCCCATATTTTGACTGAATGGGTTCTATCTAGAAGCCAGTTGACTGCCCATCTGGTAGCATATGAGTTGATGCCTAGCTGAAAGAGTTTATCTATTATGGCTGAGTGGTGAATAGTGTTGAAGGCTTTGGCTAGGTCAAGGTAGGTGGAATGCCCTCATCCATGGCTTTGGTGACCGTTTCAAAGAAGGCAACCAAGTTTAACAGGCATGATCTCTCTTTGACAAAACCAAACTGTGTGGGATCAAGCATTTGGAGGTTGCCTATGTCCTTGTTTTATAAAGTCCATGATAATGTGTTCCACGGCCTTGCAGATAAGGCTAGTTAGGCTGATGGGCCTATAACTGCCTGGGTCTTTGGATGCTCCACCTTTGTGCAGAGGGATGACAGTGGCCGTCCTCCATTCTGGTGGGATGAAGCCGGTGTACAGGCTTTGGTTAAATAGGATGCCTAGTGGTGCTAAAAGCTCCTGCCTGAGTTCATGTAGAATGCCGCCAGGGATGTTGTCAGGTCACACGAAGGCGGCATTTTTTTGCCTTTGAAGAGGGCATTAATTACCTGCTCCCTGGTGATGAAGGGAGGGGAGCAGGTGCTGGGGATGTCCTGGTTTACTGATTGGGAGGACAGGGGGGGGTGAAGTTCTCACTAAACTTGTCTGCCAGCAGGTTGGCTATATCTATGGTGTTTGTGTATGTGGTATTCTTGACCACCAATTCACAGCAGATTTGGAAGTTACCTTTGATATTTGCAGACGTTTGCAAAGAAGGCCTTGTGAATGTCTTTAGTGGATGTGGCCAATTTAGACTCTAAGTTAGCCTTAGAGGATTTTACCAGTGACCTTATTTGCTTGTTCAGACAAAGGAGAGATTGCTTACAACTTGGCACCTGCTCCTTCTTGGTCCTGGACAGCAATTTTTTTCCTTTTATTATAGAGTCTGTTTATTGCTGCTGTCCATCAGACAGGTTTACTCCTCCTTGAGGAAGATGATTGGATCCTCTCAGGTACTGCTGAGTCCATGCAGCTATATAGGTGCTCATATACTTTTTTGGTGTAGGCTTGAGCATTAGTGCTTGATTCAACTGAAGGGATGGTGGCTATGAAGCTGCTTATACCTGCTCTCAGGAGACTGTAGTCAGCTTTGGAAAAGTTATTTTGTTCGACCCTGGCAAGGGGGGAGGGGTCAGGAGAGGTGGTGACTTTGAAAGTAATTGCTTTATGGTCGTATCTTACCAAGGAGGATTACACTGTAGGGGTGCTACACTGGCTACTCATGTTGGTTAGTACCAGGTCCAGGATATTTTCATCTCTTGTAGGGGTGTCAACCAGCTGATCCAATGCATTGGCATTGACGAATTCAAGAAATGTCTATGACTTCATATTTGAGGTAGAATAGGTCTTCAACTGTATGGTTGAGTAGTTAAAGTCACCCAGGATCAGGGTAGAGGGTTGAATCTTGATGGGTTCAAGTAAGTCCAGGTGGAGTGGGCCCCCTGAGTCATGGTTGGGGGTCTGTGGATAGCTATGATTTGAATAGATGTTTTGTCAATTGATAACTGCACCTGGTGTGTCTCCTGTGTGTCATACTATTTGACCAGCCTGGAGGTGTGTATGTCTTTGATAATTATTGAAACTCCATCTCCTTTGGCTTTGTATCCCTCTGTTTGGGGTCTGAAACTATGGTAGGACAAGTAACCTGGTAAGGCTGGGGTGCTCTCGACAGCTTTGAGCCAGGTTTCAGTGACTGCAATAATTTCAGCATCTTCCAGGGCGAGGAATGCTTGCAGTGAGTGTAGTTTCACATTAAGACTCCTAGCATTTAGCAGCATGACCCTTAACTTTCATTTCGAAGAATTTTTCACGTTGGTAATTTTGTCCTCATGACCTTGCCTAAAAAAAGGCACTGTGGGGGAGGCAAGAGCCTTTACCAGAGGCCTGAAACCTAGGAGAGACAGATGAATGCCATCTCTGGCAAAGCATCATGGTCTGTCAATCATGTCCTCCCAGGCTGTCAGTTACTGGATACCCATGGAATGACACCAGAAACTAAGCCACTTGTTAAAGTCAATAATTTTCTGTTGGTATTGAGGCATCATACTGGGTGACAGTAGGATGCTGCTTAAGGCTAGGAACATACCTACCTGGGATACATATTCTGCGAGCTCAAACATGTCACTCTTCATATAGTCCAGGGAGGTATGTCTCAAGTCAGTCACACCAACATGGACTATGGCAGCAGATTCTAGCACCTGACAAGAAACTTACCGTGACTTTCTTCTTGTCTAGCCTGGTGAGGGGCACATCTGTGTGTCTCACGATAGTCTCCTATGACTAGTATGTTGGATTTGTGGCTGGGCCTTAGAGGCTGTGAGACACAGGCATGTGTACTCTGTGTGGTGCTTGGTGTGGTGGGTTGTGATGTGCATGTGTGCTTTTGCCTCTGAGGTCTCTTTTGTTTAGGTATGTTTTTGTTGAGAACCTCCACATATGTAGAAATGTACTGTACAGGTCTGGGTGGTAGTAGAGGCATGGTATTTGTGGTGTTTGTGCAGACAACCTTCTCAGTACCAGATGTACTGGCTTGTGATTGAGACAGCAAGGATTCTAGGCTCTTAATGTAATTGCATCTCTCACATATTGTGTTCCTAGGTGGTAGAAGAAGAGGGCTGTCTGTGTACATAAGGCAGTTGCTGCACTGTCTCCGGATGCCCATATCAACAAGACTAGCAGGTGAAACCACAGGAAATTGTGCATCCATGGATGGTAGAGTGGGTACTATCAGAATAGAGTACCTATAGGTGTGAGTAGGGCTGGATAAAAATCACAGTACATGCAAAGGAGGGCATCAGTTACACGGGAGTGCTGGTAAGGGGAAAAATGCAACTGAGATACCTTGCAATGGATTAAAACAGTGCAGTGGCAGTGTGCAATGAGCAAACAAGCTCAACATGCTGCAAACACAGGGTATATATACCAGAAAAGATGGAAGAATCTAGACTCAAATTACTACCCAATCCTGCTATCCCCTGCTCTTTCAACCAATCACTTATGCTAGAGAAGGTTAGTTAACCCTGTTACTCTCAATAACAGTGAAGACAAGACACTACCAGCAGAAAATGGCTGCCAGAAACACAGGAAACTCAGCAAGCAAAACCACCAGGCCTGGATAACAGCAGGCCTCTTTCCAGACCTGACTAGAATACATAAAGCTTATATAAAATCCACAGAACAGCACAGATAGAGCACTCACAAACAGAAAATACAACTCTGTATGAAAAAGCAGTTTACAATTAAGTAATTCAATAATAAAAGCAATTACAATTATGAAATAGTGACAATGAAAATACAGTTAAAACAGTATAAAACAGTACAAAAATGCAGTATAATTAAAAGGCTTGCAGTAAATTAGGATTACATCTCTATTGCTTTGCTTTTTTCCATAACACTCAACAAAGAAATGACCCAATCTTCTACCAACTTGAACACTTCCTTAACTGTGTTATAATAGAGAATTGATTTCCCTCTTTACCTGGTTTCACTGCCTATCACACAGGCATACCTGTTGGGGACTGTCAGGGAGTGTCAATGTCCATAAGAGACCCAATTATTATTTAGACAAATTCTCTGTGTCCCAAAAACAAAGATTATTCAACTTCAAGAAACCCATAAACAAAACAAATTATCAATTCATAACTTGAAATAGGATGCTGAAAATTTCATTCATGTCTCCATGGAAATGAGAATTACTGTGATATGCGGGAGGGTGGCCTAATGGTTAAGGTGTTTGCCTTATAAACACAAGGTGCAGCATTTGAGTCTCACAAGGGTTAATTGGCTAGGCTTAAAATGGCTCGCAATGGCAGTTAGCATAGTACTAATCTATGAACCTATATATGCTTACTAAGATAACCATTAAATATTTATTTAAAAAAAAGAAGTTTGGGCATTTTCAACTATCCATTAAGTGAAGCCTTTAAATCTGGGAATGCTAATTGATTCATAGATTACATTAATGTAAATCTCATGTACAAACAGTTAGCCAGCCTATGGTGGTCTAAATCATCTCTACCCCATCTTCTCTAATATTACACTTGCTTGCACTACTCCTGTAGTATCTTTGTCACTGGTCAAATCCAATCAAAAATCAGGAATCTTCAGATTTAGAGTATTTGAACCCACCACACGAAATGCCTCTGAATTCAAGGACTTTAAAAATAAAAGCCAATTAACTTTCTTATGAGCTGTCAAAATTCCACTACAAGACTTTTAGCCTTCAGGTAGCATCAGCTGTCACTTACAACAATGATTTTAATCCCATCCAACAATTAGCTTAAATCAAGTAGATCAAAATATAATGGGGGAAAGCAAGCAATAAGCAGTATCATGAAAGAAGTAAGATATTCAAGGCAGATAATAAATTCAAATCTACCCACAGTTATTACTATTAAAGAGCAGTAAAATCCTAAACATCGCCACAAAGGAGATCAAAGCAAATCACAAAATTAGCATTCCAAGGAATGATGATTCTTAATCCTTCTTTTATCCTCACTAGATAAATTGAAATAACATTCAACATTGTTCTGTGGTATTACCCACTCCAACTCTAAAGCTTTTACTAATATACTTACAGATACATTTAGTGCCAGTTTCATACTAGAAATAGCCATTGAAATTCCCTGAATTCCAGAATCCCTTCCTTTATCCAAAGTTGTCATGAAGCATATTCATACTGCACTGTCCAGCTAAAAATACCCCTTTGTGGGCCCCAACAGTATATGCTGCTGTGTAATCAACAGCACCAAAGGTGCCCTGTCTAATCCACTCCCAAAAGTCTGGTACTTACCATTAGCTTCAGGGTATGCTGCTGAGGTTTGGAAATAGCTATAGTGATCTCATAAATGGTCTCATCTCAGAAACTTGGGACTACAGACAAATAAGCCTAATTTGCAGAGTCATGGAATGTATTATGCTTGATTTTCATAAATTCTAGTAAAAAAAAAATCTTATTGTTGCAGACTTGCAAAACTATGCTTTTGTTAAACAGAGATCATATCAACTTAGTTTAGTAAAGTTCTTTAAGAAAGTCGCTGAAAGCACAGATAGTACCCAGATCATCCTGTGGTGTGATCTGGCCAAAGCTTTTAATAGTATTAAGTAATGCAGACAAATGACTAATTATCTGATGACTGCAAACTGAGAGGTGGTATTCACTTAGCACCTGACACAGTGTTACGAGGGCAGGAACTATACCATGCATGTGAATGGTGTAAAGAAATTTAAAATTGCCACACTAAGTAAACACATCTCAACAGAAATGTGCAGTATAGTCAAGCACCCCACTCCTGACTGATGCAGTCATCAGATTTACGTACATTTGTAGATGGGTTCCAACGCTTTCACCAGTATGTAGCAACAGCAGACAGGAGATTCTTCTGTGTACCTGATCTAGTTCAGAAGTAGCCATTCTTTTCTACTCTGACCTGATCTGGACAGTTATATAACAAATGCCCCTTCTGGTATGAATCTGTTCAATAGGCTCCTATCTGAAAAGACTCTTGGCTACCAAGCTATGCTTGAAGTTCTGCTCCTACACACTCTTTTATAGACTCCACAGTTAATGATTTTTTCTGTTGTTCCATGCTGTTAAGGATCCAACTCTCCTTGGTATTCTACACAACCACAAAACAATTCCTTCAAAAACACTAGAACAAACAAACTGAGTCTGCATCAAAACATAAACAAGACACATTGGAGGTACGGATTTAAAACTCAAGGCTTACCCCATCTCTTGAATAGTGCTCCATTACATATAAAGCCAAGTGATATCATGCTACTTTTAAAGCAAACCTTGACAGGTGAATGGTACCCAGCATGTTTTCCTGTGCCTGGCTTCTTTTGCCCTCCTAGAGGGAAGAGGTGCCCTATGAGGGTTATTATTGACAAGGTTAATATAGACCATGGTATTATGTTAAATCTTTGAATAGAAATAGTAGAAATAGTGTGTGTTGTGCGCATGTGTATACACACTGTATAGTGTGTGTGTGTGTGTATGTGTGTGTGTGTGTGTGTGTGTGTGTGTGTGTGTGTGTGTGTGTGTGTGTGTGTGTGTATGCATATATATGTACATAGTATAATATATGCAGTATTACGTTTTGTTGTTGACAAACAATGCTGTCACTGGTGTCAGATTTCCAGTTTAAAACTCTTATTTATAATAAATATATTTTAGACACAAAGGAAAATTCAGTTCATACAAAATAGTTCAGTCTGCAGGCAGAATAAATTATTTTCTGAAGGTCCTGGTTTTACTAGCTTTTCACACTGCAGGTCAAAAGCAATGCCCCTTTTCATTTCATTATATTCAGATAAAGTATTCTCTTACAGACAAGGTTATGGCATAGTAGCTGGCAGGCCATCCTGAAATGTTTTGCCCCAGATGGGAGTAGTGCTAAGAAGGCTTGGATAAAAGTTTGTTAAACAATGCAAGTCTCAGTCATTCCCCTGCAGAACACCACACTTCTGTAAAATCATTATGGCCCAAAACTGAAAGTCTCTTTAAATGTTTGTTCTAGTTAGTTAGTTTATTTTATTCATTAATTAACAGTACATCACTACTATGTGAATAACTTTCCATAGGTATCAGATAGTGGTATGACAGACTGCTTCTAGTACTAACCATTGAGAATAAATTAGGATTTAGTATGTGTTTCCATGAATTGGTAAATTTTATTATAAACAACATGGAAGTTCAGAATAAACTGTTACCATGTGCATATTACATTGAACTGCTCTAAAATGTTATATGTTAATACACACACACACACACACGCACGCACGCACACACACACACACACACACACACACACACACACACACATACATATATATATATATATATATGAGCAACAACATTCCATACATAATATTATGTATGCAAATTAAGAGCTTTAATTTACTTTACACATCATCAACCCCTTTACAAGGAAAAATCTATTTTTCCTAAATACTAGAAATACACAGACACAGCCTTGCAATATTTTTTAACACTACACTGAAACTGTGAAAGAAATGAAAAAAATGGATAAAAACAATGCACTAACATAAAAGTAATTTGTGGATTAGCTACTTGAATGTCCCTGTGTGACTATATGTTATTACTGGTAATGTTTGGGTTTAGGAATGAGTATCCAATCCTCACACAGTTAGATTATTTGAACTCCAGCTGACCAGGTTGTAGGATAGCTAGTGGTCATGCAGAATGACATCAGTCATAATATTTTAAGTCCAGAAACACGGCAACTGAGTGGCCAAAAAACAGACTTACATATATTAAGTCCGAGATGACCATTTCTCCAACCATTGTCTTTTCTCAGAGGTGTGGAAATTTTCAGAGTTGATATATATATATATATATATATATATATATATATATATATATAAGTTTGGTGGGGTGGCTTCTAGCCACATGGCAAAAAATGATTTTTAAAGGAGTTTCTCTTTTCTTTTGGGGGGGTCCTTTTTTTGGATTGTCTGCACTTGGTATTTTGAGTGTCAACATTTCAATAGGGAGCCTTTCTGGTCATGTATAGTATCACTCTGCTTATGCTTTGACTGTAGCAATGGCACATCAGTTTGTATTTAGCGGCAAAAGACTTACTCTGATGGCATTGTGTAGAGTAGCTTTATATGATGTTAGAGACTTGTCCTGGATCAGTTTGCCTTTGTATCTTCTTGGCTGTCTAAACTGCCTTCTCAGATCCTCAGTTTAGTCACAGATAGTTTGGATTTGATGTAGTATGAGTGAATCAGTAATCAGCCCAAAACTGTTAGAATTCCTTTGACATATACTTTCCACTGCAATGCATAAACCTGAAGCACTGTCTAAATAACTGTGTCATAGCCACACAGGTTTTATTCCTTCAGTCCCCATGAATAAGCTATGTCTACATATTGAGTCTACAGCAAGATACTTTCCAGTTCATAGCCTTAATTCCCTTTCATAGCCTTCCATGAAGCTAAAGATCAACATTGCTATTAATAATTCTGTGCAATATAACTTAGCATGAATAGTTCAATCAGTTTTAATGATTCAAAAACATTCATCAGTACTAAGATGTTTATTCTACAGAGCAATATCTTTTGATGGCGAACTGACTTTATTTACCATGACGAAAGACAATAGTCTTGTTGTGACGTGTATGTTTGTGTATGTGTATATATATGTATATATATATATATATATATATATATATATATATATATATATATATATATATATATATGATGTATATGTTGAGTGTCTTTCCTTTATGCCTACTGTGTGTATAACTGGGCTAAGATAGATTGATTAATTGTGCTCCAGGCATGAGAACTGATTTGCTATGAGTTAGTACACGCTGAACTGCTAAGCTACTGACTGAATATTTTCCACTGGATTTGACAAAATAAGCCTTAAAAGATCTGGGATAAGTACTTTACTGTTCTTACTGAGTTTGTTATAATAGTTTTGCACTTTTGTTGTGATTTTAAATTAAGTACACAAGAATTATTCCTGGTTTGCACTTTAGTGAGAGTGGCATAAGAACCCACAAATTTCTAAGCTTCTGATTGCTGTAGTACAGTGATGGTGAACTTTTTGGGTTCGGCTTGTCAAAAATTCAGAAAATGTCTAACTTGACTCTCCTTGCATGTCACCCCCAAATAAACAACAAACAAACAAAACAAAAATAAATAAATAAAAATAAGTAAAACAGCATGGCTGTCAACGCATCAGGGATAAATGTCAACAGAATCAGGGGCAAATCTAGAACTAAGAGACATGGGCAGTTTAAACTGCTAGTGCAATTTGAGACACTGACAGAAAAAAAATGAATGTGAATTAATATACATTTTCTGAAGTAAAATTAGTCTAGAAATCTAATTATTATCAATATCAAGTTTAAAAAGTCGCCAGTTTTAGGAGGGATTAGGAAGGACATTGAGAGGAATATAAAACAGCAAACTCCTAGAAATGCAGACTACTTACCCTTTGCAGAAGTGTAAATATGAAGAGAAAACAATGTCAGCACTGCCCTTTGCAGACTTTATTGAGAAAGTACAACAAAATAGTTTTTGAGGTTAATAACGCCCTTCCCTCTTCAGCAGTGTTGTTGAACTAGCTCTTGACACAAAGAAAATTCAATGCACTTCACACATGCAACAAATGCAAAAGCAGTTTCTTTGGTAACTCGGGTGTTGGTGATGTCACCCAAAATGTTGTGGAGTGTCACCTTTGACACGAGTGTCATAGGTTCACCATCACTGCTGTAGAACCTTGAAGAATGGCCCATGTGCTTGATTTGAATTTTTTTTAGTTCAGCTTTGTCAGTGTTATAAATGGCCTGAGTTTACACTATGCTGCACATTGTGCTATGCAGGTACAATGTCCATTATATAGATGCATGTATTTGAGTCGTATCTATCTCTTGTAATCCCTAGTGGTTAGCAGGATTAGCTATATATGTATTACAGACAGTAGCTTGCAGTTGCACAATGTGCTGCACTGTGCACATCTGGTCTGCATGAACAGTCTACCAACCCCTAGCTTCTCTGGTTTGCCATACTCATAGTTGCTCTATGCTACCCTTTTCTGCTGGCTGTTGTCCTGCATAACATATATTTAATTGCTGCTAGTTTCCACAGCAATATAGATTGATAACTGTTCCATTTAATTGAATGTGGTACTCAGTGTAATTCTAACCAATTCTCCAAATCTGAGGTCTCAATGAAAATTAAACTTCACATCACCTGCTGTCACACTTGCAACAAAGAGTCACCAGGATTTTAAATTCTCTCAAAAAAACATTTTAGCGATCAGTGACTCTATAGTCAGTGACAATGCCTCCCCTTTCCCTCTGCAAGACAGACATGGTCACAGTAGGTTGTTGTTCAGGTGCCAGGATCTCTGATATCTCAAGTACCCAAAATGTGGTGGTTTATGTGAGGGTGACTGACATAGTATGTAAAACCCTGGAAAAAGTATTCAGAGAAATGTCAGAATGTTCCATGCATGTCACAAAAGACTCTGGTACTGCTCAGACTCCTTCCTCTTCCAGGAATGATGCCTTAGTACAAAGAAAATACATGGTTTCAGAAGGTTCTTAAATAGTTCGTGTCCTTCCAGGAAGATCCAATATGAGTCAGCATGGTATGGCATGCTCAACATTTCTACTTGCTTTGACATGGATAGTCTGCACCTCTGGCTCCAAGGCTTTTGCATACTAGTAAAGCATTTGTTGCCCCCATAGTGCATTTTTTTAGACAGAGTCCTGCTAACTGATGTCCAAACATAACTAGCATACCACATCCAAAACAGGATCACATTAAGGTAGCTCTGCTTGAGGCCAGAAGTCTCAACAGCAAAATGCCTTACCTTGAGATTCTCCTGCATTTAGAATACATCCATATCAGTGTAATTACTGAAACTTGGTTGAAATGTTGAAAGCACTCCCTCCATAGCTAGATTTTTTACCTTTCTGAGCCAATGGACTGCATCTCCTCTAACCAGAGTCTCAGAGACAAACAAACAACTTATTGAGCTTCAAATCACACTAAACAATGCAGCTGGTTACAGGATCATTTCTATGCCCTCCTCCTTGACAATCATATATGGTTTCTAAATGTAGTCTGGGAACTTCCTATAAACAAGAACCTCAGGTTTTGAGAGGTATTAGAAACCCATGAATGAACTGGAACACCTATATCTCTGTGCTATTTAAGAACTTTTGGGTGTATGCTACATTAAAAAAAACACTCCCTGAATCAGATTAAATGAGTCCATGAAAGAACATAATAATTTTACCTCATCATTATGAATACAGCTTAATCATGTACTCTTCTCCTGGTATCCTCTTCCTCTGTTTAGTCGGCTCTTAAACAAGTGATGTTCACCAATAAAATCTTGAAACCTACTGATACCAATGTCTTGGAATTCAAGTTTTTCAGATGTCCTCATTTCATCAAATTCTGTGATAAGGTTTCAGAATTCTGTAATAGCAGCATAATGCCAGATGCTGCCAAACAGGGTAGTTCACAAAGGTGATTTATCCCCACATAGTGTGATGATGCAAGGTATTGTCAGCTATGCCATGAAAAGTAGGGCAGTGTATGTGTAACATATGCCAGCACAAGTTAGCTGGAATTTTGGAAAGAATTATGGCATTTGTATATGAAACTGATTTGTACATATAGTTGTGTTGAAAAATGTATTTGCAAAGCTGCTTGTGTTAAAAATATACCAACAGTGTGATCTGCTGGACAGAAAAATAAATATACATGTATTATTGTAACTGTTTAAATGCGTATGGTTTAACAGAGGATACTGGAAGAGAAGAGGTTAATCTTAATCTACCTAACATTGAAAATAGTTTGAAATTAAATTACCTGGCTTTGGCCATAAAGATTGTATCTTACAGTTCTCAATGCAGCCAGAGACAAAATGTCTGTACTAGGAAGATTTCTGCATTGTCTTTGGGGTGAACTAATTGCTACTCTGGAAAGGTAGAGGTTTGAAATTGTTGTATACATACATACATACAAATGTTTTAAGCACGGGCATTAAAGCCCTTCTAGCTTGCCAATATGCCAAAACACTTGTTTCCATAATAAATGTCCAGGCTGTACTTAAAAATATCTAAACTAGTACTTGCTTTAATGTAATTAGGTAATCTGTTCCAAGCATCAGCTACTCTGTCAGAGAACCAATTAGTACACTTCTCATTCCTATAAAATCTTCTACATAGGCTATCTGATGATTCTCTAGTACTTTTTGATAACCCCAAACATTCCCAGAGGTAGTTGTCCCTAAATGCCCTATATGCCTGAATAAGATCTCCACTTAAATATCTGTAAGAGAAACTGTACAAGTTCAGATATTTTAGTCTTTCATAATAACTTAGATTTTCACATCCATGGATGCCCTTAGTATATTTCTGCTGTACTCTTTCCAGTTTATTCATGCTTGTTTTCCTATAGGGTTTCCATATTTTTATTCCATACTCAGGTTTGGGGCTAAGCGGTGGTACAGCGGTAGCGTTGCTGCCGCACAGCAAGAGGTTCTCCTGTTTGATTCATGGCTGGAGTGCCTTCTGTGTGGAGTCTGCATGTCCTCCCCGTGGTCGAGTGGCCTCCGAAAGACATGTGTGAATGGGCATGCCTTCGCTGAAGGTTGGAAATCAGGCTGGCAACTCGGCACCATAAGAAATCTACTGCCAATCATTAGCAGACCGGATTTCCGCTGTGGCGACCCCTAACCGGGAAAAGTCGAAAAGACAAACAACAACAACTCAAGTTTGGGGCTAATGTAACTAACAAACAATGACTTCATTATGTTTGATTTCCTAGACTTTATAAATCTTTTTATACAACCTATAGTTCTATAACTATCATTAGCCAATTGGCTGATATGATTGGAAAAACTCATAACTGAATCTACCCATATACCTAGGTCCTTAAATAAATCTACAGTTTCAATCACTGTGTACTGTATTAAATATTCACCTTTCAGTTTATGTCTCCCAGTTCTCATATGCTTAGTTTTTGATGTATTTATCAGCATATTATTCTGTGCCCAAGTGGTCAATTTAGTCAAATTATTTTGCAGACATGCCTTATCTGTAACACTTGTAATCAGTTTACCCAATTTCAGTTTGTCAGCATATAGACTGTAGAATACCTCAGATGAAAAAGTATGGTCTAAAAGATACAATCTAAACAATTAAGGACCTAGTACAGAGCCCTGTGGGACACCTTGACTGTACCCAAGGATTTCACCTGTCCAGTTGGTGTGTGATACTTGCCATGTCCTATTTGTTAGCCATGCAGCTATCCATCTCATCAACAGCACATCAATACCTAGTTGTACTAATTTATTGATCAGTGTTTTGTGCATGACCCTGTCAAATGCTGAAGTTAAATCTTACCAGTCAACTCCACAACAAATCACAAACCAAGACAGGATTGTTTTGATATGCTCAGAATTTTCATCTCTGCAGTCTGTGCAAATTTATAGCTGTCTAGGCCCCTTGTGGTGGCTAGAGCTTGCCTGTCCAAAACCTATCCCTTTCTCACAACCAAAAGTGAAACTAAAGGTAAAACAACAAAAATATGAATCAAAGTAAAGCTTGTTAATAAGCAGTCTCTTCCTACCTACAAACAGTTAAAAATAGTGATAACAAATGCAATATAAATTCAAATAAAACTGCTCTTACCAGTCAACTTCACAGCAAATCACAAACCAAGACAGGATGGTTTTGATATGCTCCAGGAGCTGTAGCAAATCTTAGCGAGGCTATGTGTGTGTGTGTGTGTGTGTGTGTGTGTGTGTGTGTGTGTGTGTGTGTGTGTGTGTGTGTGTGTGTGTGTGTGTGTGTGTATTATTGACACAAGTGTACTAAATTCTGACAGCTTCTAGCCAAGTGGGGGGGGGTAGCATGAGAACAAGCAGTCAGATGAACAGATGTATGTGATATTATTCTGTAATCTAGGACAAAAATAATATTTTAATACTAGGCGAGGCTGAAGTTTGCATTTTTTTGAACCTGACAGAGGGACCCCTTACCTATTTCACCTTGTCTTGCTCTAGTAAGTGACCAGAGAATAGCAATTCTTTAGATCAGTCAGGACAATATAGTGAGACTAGCTAAGCACCATTTTTTTCTGTATCTGTGTGAATCTATTCACCTGTTATTTTAATATTTCCTGTGACTGAAACTATGGTGTTTACTATATATAGATATTTAGTATTTTCATGTTATTTTCTTATTTATTATTAAATGTATTTAAACTTTTCATTGTGGCTGTTCTTTTTTAGAGAATATTTTAATCTCTGAAAGCACTTGTGTGTGTGTGTATGTGTGTGTGTGTGTGTGTGTGTGTGTGTGTGTGTGTGTGTGTGTGTGTGTGTGTGTGTGTGTATATACATATATATATATATATATATATATATATATATATATATATATATATATATATATATATATATATATATATATATATATATATATATATATATACATGTATACATATATATATATATATATATATATATATATATATATATATATACATATATATATATATCTATAGATACAGATATATATATATATATATATATATATATATATATATATATATATATATATATATATATATATATATATATATATATATATATATATATATATATATATATATAGTTACAGCCCTGGCCACTCCTAAAAGCCTTGCTGTTTGGTCAACATTACCATTTGTATTAATATTAATTTCACTCAGTATAATTGGGTTGGCCTTGCAAGAGCATTAGAGTAACTGGCTTTGGACTGCCTAGTGACGGTGTAACTACCTTATAGTCTGGCTAGTAAATCTGTGCCAGCCTTTCCTAGGTGTGTGTGTGTGTGTGTATAAACCAAATCTCAGTGTGTGTGTGTTAGCTACTTGGAGCAGGGGCACAAATCACTGGTTTCACAGAGAGAGTGGTGGAGAACTTGGCTTGGACATTTGGCTGAGGTCTCAACTCTACAGCTGTGATAGTGGATAGTCTTACTGAGGGCCTGGAGGGAGATGGAGAAATCCAGACTTCGGTCTGAGTTTGTTGCCTGTGTGCTCTCATGGGAAATTGTGCTTGATGCAGAGTGCTGCATATGGAAATACTGGGTGTATCCATTTTTGTTCCAAGTGAGCATCCCTCTCCAGTGTGAGTGGTGAGGAGTCAGGATCCTTGATTACTGGCCCAGAGTGGTGACGTCACAAATGTATAAAACTGGTAATCAAGAAAAGCTTTAAATATAATGAGCAATTTAAAAGCAAACTATCCTGGTGATTGGTTTTATCAAGGATAGATCCTCCCTAACGAAACTGGACAACTTCTTTGAAAGAGTAACACAAGCCATCCAGACTGTATACATTGACCTGTCTAAAGCCTTTGGCACCATCCCCCATGCTAGTAGAGTTAGTAAGCTTAATGGATTACAAATAGATCCCTCTGTCATAAGATGTACAGTAAATTGTCTAAAGTACAAAACCTATACGGTGCGGGTATTCCACAGGTCTCCATGCTGGGACCCATTTTGATTGGCATTTACTTTTCTGATGTCCTGACTATGAATCAAGACCCCTTGCAAACCAAGTTTGTAGATGATTGTAAACTGGGAGTTGTTGTCTAGTCTCACTCTGGAGCAAATCCCTGCAGCAAGAACTTGCATATGTAAATACCTGGTGTACTACATATGAGTGTAAATACTAAAAAGTGTTGTAATATTCATAGAGCATCTTTCCTCTTGCATGCAAGAGAGGCAATACCCACTCCAGAATGAAAATGTTACAGACCTTGACACATCGGTTGATATTTTTTTGTCCTTTGATTGTCATGTAACAGCAGTAGTCAGGGAGTCCTATTTAGCAAAGCTGGTGGTAAATACCATCCGGTTCTAAAGAGGTCATTATTCCCCTTATATTCAGCACTGATTAGCCTAAATACTGAATACAATGTCTCCTTAGAGTTATACCTCACTAGACACACCAAACAGCTAGAAAGACCCCAGAGTTTCCTAAGAACATCATAGGCTTAGAAAATCCTAAGCTATCAGGAAAGCCTGGAAGCATTGTCCCTATATTCAGAATCTTCTAGATTCTGAGGGAGATTTGTGCCTTGCCTTTTGAGCCAGTTGTCTTGGATCCTTTGTATCTCCACAAATCAAATAATCCCACAAAGAAAAGTTCCAGGTATTGGAATCTTAACTGGCTGATAAATAAAGCAAGGCAGAAAAAGAGGAAACCAACCTGCATATTTTCACGCATGCAGTCTTACCCCTAATGCTGAAAGATACATTTCTATACATTTGTGACGTCCAGAAGTTTTGACATTAACATCTTAAATCCATAATTTTCTTAAGCAATCCATCTTCTTCCTTTTGATATCTTCAGCACTCTGCCTTATGTGCACTTGAGAAGTGTATTCTTAAAACTAACCAAACAGTTAATTCTGTTGACCAGCTGAGCATTCTTATGAGTGAAAGTAACTCATAAATATAATGAAATTTACATTGATAAAAGTATTGAAAAATTAGTTTCTGGTTGGGCAGTAACTCATGTGTTGGAACCATAATGGGAGATACTAATATTAACTGGCAAAACATGATCAGTAATCCTCCATCTGAAAATATTTACCTCCATGGATTCACACAACTTATAAACTGCCCTACCAGATAAATAGCAAAACTCAACAAGGCTCAACTCTTGATTGAAATTAGTAAATGAGCCCCTAAAATATTCTAGTTCAGATGTTCTACCAAACACTGTAAGTGACCACTCACCTGCTTACAACTACAGAGCATATACAAGTACATCAAAAAACATATATACAAAACCTCTAGAAACCTAACCAATTCCAACCAGCAGATGTTCAATAATATAGTACTAAAATATAATATATAAATCCCAAAAAGCACTCGGATAGCCATTTCCACTGCAAACCACAATGTTTATTCACATAGACACAGCACCAGCAACCACAATGTAAGATTTAACACTGACATACAACCAGTACGTTTTTGTCAAAAAAACTTAATCAAATTATCTTTCTCCAGAGATATCTCAAAACCCATCTCCTGCTCCAGACAAAGAACACTCAGAAACTGCTGAAATGTTTAACTACCATTTCATTGACAGTATTCTAAAACTTACAAATTCCTCTGCACAAAATGATATCTCTTACCAACACCCCAGCCCTAATTCTTTCCCTGGTGTCAGCACTTTCTCCTTACAAGGTGTACCTACCTATGTAGGTCTTTGACTTATTTCTAAACTAAACCCTTGTGGCTTGTCTGCTGACAGCCTTCCTCCTGAATACTTAAAACTTGCTGCCAGTGCCATAGCCTTTTCAGTTAGCATCTTAATCAATAGGTCTCTCTCTGAATCCTGTGTACCCAAACTCCGGAAGAAATCCATTAACACACCCCTACACAAGGGAGGAAACAATCAAGAGCTATCTAACTTCCAACCTATCTTTATCCTCTCCACACTATCCACGATTCTCAAAAATGTATTCACAAACAACTAATACAATTTCTGCTAGATAACAACCTCCTTACATCCCTACAACATGGCCTTTGTCCTTCACATAGCACCCCAATAGCACTATTAACCTTCACAGACACCACCTGCAATGCTTTGGACCAAAGTCAATACACATCTGTACTATTACTTGACCTCTCAAAAGCCTTTGACTCAGTTTCTCACTCCAAACTGGTATCACAGCTTTCCACTCTAGGCTGCTCCTCTACTGCCTTAAAACGGTTTTCCATTTACCTAACAGAAAGGCAGCAATGTGTTAAATTGCAAACTAGCTTATCCAAATACCAAGTAAACAGCACAGGAGTTCCTCAAGGTTCCATTCTTGGACCTTTTACTTTTTAATACATTTGTTGACAAACATCACACTGCCTCACCTCAAAGTATCATTATCCAATATGCTAATGATGCTCTCATTATCTCCACCTCATGTAATCCCACTCACCTATTAACTACTACTCAAAATGTCTTCACATCTATTGAAACCTGGTTAAATAATTCACAACCACTACTTAATCCAAACAAAACTAAGCTTCTCACTGAAGCCTATACACTTGACTTTAAAATATCCTCTCAAAATAACACTCAAATAGAATTGTCACCCATGCAAAGCTGCTTTGAATCACCATAGACAACAAACTCACCTATGAACAACATATATCTGATGTAATAAAAAAAAAATACATATCAGACTAGGTAAACATTACAGACACAAACAATTTATGGATACTTCACTAGAATAACCCTTGCTAATACCCTGCTACTTCTTACCTTTCTTTATGCAGCCTCTGTTCTCATTAATTTCCACATAACTCTCCTGGACAAACTTCAATCATGCTATCATAGAATTGCCAAATTTGCCCCTGGGTTATCTTATCGTCCTCACCATTATGATGGTCTACAGAAACTCAGATGGTTAGAATTTCCTCACTACCTGAGCCTAGTCAACTCTCTATGGCTCATAAAGTAATATACATCCCAGAGAGCTGTCCTGCTTTAACATCTATCTTGGTACCTTACGCCCCATCTAGAAACCTTCATTCCACTAACAAAATTCTCCTGCAGGTATATAAACCCACAAAAAGAACCAGCCAGAGTATATACTCTCATGGTATTGCTAAAGTATGAAATGCTTTGCCATCCACAATTTGCAGCATAGAATTCCTATAGACTTTCAAACTAACATTAAAGAACCACTTTCTTAAAACTTACTTATGTCCTTGCTCTCAAAGACATATACCATAACATCATAGATATCTCCATCCTCCTTCCATTCTTATTTAACTCTTTTTGCCCATCTCTGAAATCCGTCTGTCATCTTAGTCAACAAAACTGAAGATGGGTTCCTCTACTTAACCATTATCATGTAACATTACCACTATTTCATCCTAAACTCCTCTGCCACTAACCCATTCTAACTTCAGTATAGACCTACATAATTCATACTAATACACTTGCACCATTACTACACTTCTCTACTGCATTAACCTACAACCTTCATTTCATCCCTATCTATGTCTACATTTCTACTAACATTAAGTCTAATAAAACCAAATATTTAACACTACATTTTTTTTTCTTTCTCTTAACACAATTGTATCTATTTTTCCAAATTAACATTTTTGTTTCATGTGTTTGTGAATGGAAAACATCCAAATGCAAATTATTATATCTCAGACAAATGTGATATAAATGTATAATGTTCAATAATTTTGGTTAAGTCTACATATACTTTTTATTACATAAACTTTGTATGGTGGAGCTTTTCTCCTGGGGCCTCCATTGAAAACGGGTCTGTGACCCAATCAGACTTTCCCAGTCACCAAATGTCAATAAATAAATAAATTTTGTATTGGCCAAATATCCAGAGTCCACAATACTCTAAACCTATGAATGCATTACATGGGAATATATATTTTATTATTAAATTAATCTTGCATATCGTATGACCCTCCTCCCCTGTCACCAATTCTCTTATCAGAGCTATTATACAAATTTTAGTAGCAGGAACTTGCTTATAACTAGTAACCTTATTTATCTGAATTCTAACTTGTATCACCTCATTTATTCTTATTATATATGTACCATCAACCCCTCTATAGCTATCCTACAGTTCTTCAAAAGTACCCTCTGCCCAGCTGTTCATTATAGTGTAACCTTAGATCTATAGAGAATTATGACTGGGTCACAGATTGTAACACATTTGTCATATATTTGAGGTATGGATGTCAAGAAATTAACCCTGAAAATGAAGTGAAGCAAAGTTTGAAAGGTGAATCCTGACATCCATGTCAAGAACCTTGAACAAGTAATGTTTAGAGAAACATAACAGTCCTTTCTAGTTTGTGAAGCTTTAGCTGCTCCTAGTTTACAGATAAGTGCAGGACAAAATTATAGGAGTATGATGAATTTTACAGTGTTGAAAGCTGTAATGCAGTGCTAGTCTGAGTCAAGAGCTTCAAAAATAGGCACATTTTCTCTGTGCCACTCCTGATGCTGTTCTGTGGTGGCTGCCATATATGTTGCAGTGTAAGAACCAATCCTAACAGCTTTAGAAAGTGCATCACAAAGTTGTTTATTCACCTCAGAAAAATGTTACAATTAAGTCTACTGCTAGAACACTGTATAACTGCCTTATATTTTTGCAAATTTCATTGAAAGGTTTGCACAATCCATGTACTACAAATAAAGTGATGTTGTGCTCTGAAATACCCATGCTTTTATAATACTCTAACTCCCCAATAAATTACATGGTGAAACTACAGGAACCATGCCTTACTTCTTTTTCCTGCACCTCCTTTTCACTTTTGTTAGCTTTATAGAATACTAACTCACCATAGCCAGGATAGGTTATCCTAAGACAAGTAGCTTATCCCTGCACTTGTTAAGCTGCAGTGCAACATCCTCACTGTTAGTGAACATTCAGTTATACATATGCAATGCCTGTGTGTTACTGCAGCTCAAGTACTTGATCATGGTATCATATAGCAGAAAAATAAATCCCAGCCCTGCTCAGTTTATTCTCCACATATTACCATATTAGCTTAGCATGTTGTGGAGATATACACATTAACACAAGTCCCACTTTAGAAAACATCAACCTGAGTTTCCCCTTCTGGCACCATTACTCTGCCCTAAGAACCTTTCACCTAAAGGTCTGTAATAAGGTAACATCTGAATATCACTGGCCCTCTTTGTACTTCAGAACATCATTACAGTCCCCCTGATTCTCAAAAGCTTGCATGGTGTGCATGATTAGTGTTAGATGAAATTTTGCCAATATGGCGGCCGAGTGATCCGCGAGCACTGTAGCACTAGTGCTGCACGTCCCCAGCCCCATATGCAAATCACCCCATTTGCAGGTGAAAACCATGCAGATCAGGTAAATTTGCCATCCAGGAAGCAGGAATCAGGGCGTGCAGGACTAGCGTAATATGCAAAAATGTACTCGGTTAGTAACTGAGTACAGTACTGCAAACTCCAAAACAAAGCTATAACAGCTCCAAATAAAGGCTGCATAGCACTGAGGAAGCATGTCAATGGCCAAGTAGAAGGCCATCGGCATTGCAAACAATGCCAAATGTACAAAATACAACTTATATGATATGTCTGCCGATCACAACAGTTGAAGCATAGGGCAGTGGCACACAAATGGGATTGGTGGGAAAATAATAAAATAAACCTAAAATAAACATTCTAACTAAAAGCAGTAATCTCCCATGCAAGTCAATGGCAGGCAGAAGACAACCTGGCCAGTGAGTAATGGTTGCTAAGGGGGTAGGCTCAGTGTGGCACATGTAACTATGCATTAGCAGGCAATCCTATGGAAATGAGGTGAAGGATAGTGAATCCCAGTTTTCCTCAGGGTGTGAGGCAGGTCCCAAGAGTGTAAGAGTATAAATAGCTGGGTGCAAGACTAGGATATAGGTGACATCATGGGGGGGTGTGTGTCAGGCATACTGTAAGTAGATTGTAGCCCTGTGGCTTGGGATTGCTCCTAGCTTAGCACAGCTAAGCTAGGGGTCTGTCTAAACCTGCCTAGCACCCTTTACAAAGTGAAAGCGGGTGTGCGCACCATGCACCGGGTTTTACAGGAAAAAAAAGAAGTTAAACCAGGAAATAGCATCTCTGTGCACATTTGAACAGGGAGGCAATGGGAAGGGAAAACAGCAGTAGGAAGGTAATCAAGGAGAACTAGCTGAGCTGATGTGAAATGTATCAAAATCAGCTAATTACACAGGCAGCAGACCAGCCCAACTCAGAACACTACTGTAAACTATGCAAACACCTTCCCCTCTGTTTTTTCCACACTCTACACCACTGGTGTATGCAAGTGGGAACATTTTAACAAACAAGCCTACAAAATGAGAAGGGCTGCAGCAAGCAACATAGAACAACATGTGCAAGAGGCTGATGGTGGTGAGGATGTGAATGCTGCCGAACAACCCACAGTGAGGAGAAAGAGAACAGTGTACAGACCCAGGGTAACCTACCAGGGGATACATGAGCAGGAGATAGTGGAGCGCTATAGGGTGGACAGAGACCTCCTGCAGAAAATTGTTGAGCTGTGCTGGCCACACCTGACACATCAAACTGGCTGAGGGGAACCCATCCCAATGGATACCAAGGTGTGTGTAGGCCTAGGTATACTAGCCACAGGTACCTCCCAAAGCACAACTGGGGATATCATGGAGATCTCATAGGCATCAGTATCCAGAGTATTCCACCAGTTCCTGGATGCCATGTCAGCACATGCCAGTGAGCACGTATATTTCCTCAACACATGTGAGGTGTTGACCAACAATATGCGTCTCTTCCACCAAATAGCAGAATACCCTGGGGTAGTGGGTGCTATAGACTGCATGCACTTACACATCAAGGCACCACCTGGTGAGCAGGGTAGGGCCTACATCAACCACAGGGCCATCCCTGCCAGGTCGTATGTGATGCCCAGGGCATTATAATGAATGTGTGTGCTGGCTGCCCTGGAAGCTATGACGATTCACACATATGGCATCTGACACAGCTGTACTACAGATTTGCCAATGTGGACATCCCCTATGGTCACCTAGTGGGGGATGCTGGGTACCTACTGGAGCCGTGGCTGATTACACCCATCAGAAATGCACACACACCTGAACAACAACGCCATAATGAGGCACACGCACAGGCAAGACATATAATAGAGCGTGTGTTTGGGATGCTCAGGTCACGGTTCCAGTGTCTGGACACATCCGGTGGAGTCTTGCAGTATTCATTAGCTACATGTACCCAAATTGTTATGGTATGTGCTATGCTACACAATATGATCCTGCAGAAACAGCTGCAGCAGGAACAGCATGGGGCAGGGCCACACAGCCCTCCACCAATGCCAAGGCCTGTACAGGCACAGAGTGACTCAGAGGAGGCACAGCCTGAGCCTGTCCTAGTAGGCAGAAGGAGGTGTGCCCAGTATGCCCTGTCTTTGGCAAAGAGGCAATGCATATCATATGCACCGACACAGTAGGGACCCAGGGAATGACACCTCTCTCTGACTCGCACAGACAGTAAAAGTGATTCCAAACATGACACTACCTGTGCTCAACCATGTATAGGAAGTGTACTACGTGCAGCCAACATAGGCAACCCTCCAGCACCATTCTCAAGTCTGGCACACCCTCAAGGTAAGTCAATCAACCTACCAATTGCCAAATGGAGTAGAATGCGTTGTTACCTGTAGCTATGGTATGGATGTGAACATGCAAGAGAATTGGGTGGCTGAATGTTAAGGCAGCAGACAGTAGACACCCATAGTGGCACCATGACATCTGTAACACATACTGGAGTCACCGTAGTAGCCAGTACTACACAGGGTAGCAAAACCCCTGCAGGAAATGGGCTGAGTGACATGTGTGTCCATAAGACCCACACATGCCAGTCAGGAAGGTTCACATATCCAACAACAGTCTCAGCCAGTAGGACAGGTGTAGACAAACACAAACAAAAGCTGTACTATGTCCTCTGAATGAGCCCTATGGGTAACCCCTCCCTCAGGCCTACACAGACAGACTACAGCAGGCCAAGCAGCTGGATGTAAGTCGTGAAGGCTAGGAAGTCAGAAACTAATATGTAGGTAATTTAAGCTAAGTTCTGTAGTACACTGTTATGCCTCTAGCTAGCACGATAGGTAAGACTACAAACTGAAATGGAGTACCTGACATACCAGTACAGTCCTAGCAAATGTGTACAAGTGTTAGGTGTGCTCCCGCATCCAACGTACACTTATAGTAACAGTCAGGTGTGCCCCCCCACTCCTTTGTGGAACTGTAGAAACAGTCAGGTGTCCCCCCCCCCGCTATGCAGAAATGTAGCAATAGTCAATGCCAAATGACCAATGGATACTCTGCAGACAGCATGCTACCTTGTCAGTGTACAACACAAAGGTCAGCACCACAGTACAAACTACCTGGACTTGATCCACACATGCAATACATGAATTTAGGGCTCAATTACAAAACAACAATATGGTGAGTGACAATCTCAGTAGACAGGAAAGAAAGATTTTTAGTGAATTAAAAAGTGATACAACAATTAGGTTCATGAAACCGGATAAAGATGGCGTGATGGTATTGATGTCAAAGTTCGACTATAGTTGTAAAATGTTTGCTATTTTGAATGACCCTGCCACTTATTCTAGAGTTTCATTGAATGAGATCAACCATGCTTACTCTAAGATTGACATAGAGTTATTTGACGCTTTCTCACAGGATGTTATTAATGGTGTTGAATTGGACTATCTCAGTGTGGATGACCCAGTTATCCTGGTGATCTTTGGAATTCCTAAGATCCATAAGTGTGTGCATGATCCTCCTTTTAGGCCAATTGTGGTTGCCAAGGGTTCAAAGACTGAGCCCTTGGCTGCCTACATTGACCATTACACTAAGCCTATTATTAAAAATATTGATCACATTATGAGAGATTTTTGGCATTGTTTGGAGATGTTGCGTGACATTGTTACGCTAGAAAATGTGAGTTTTTTGGCCATTGATGTGATTAATTTATTTTCTGTAATTCTACATGCTAAGGGTGTTAAGGCATTTGAAGAATGTTTAATTGGATCTGGCATGCTTCCTAATGATAAGGTTAATTTTTTAACCAGTTTGATGGAAATAGTACTGAACAGTAATTTCCTCTTTTTTGAAGGCAAATATTACCGCCAGACCACAGGTGTTGCAATGGGAGCGAAATGTGCTCCAGTTTTTGCAAATGTGGTCTTGCTGCAATGGGAGAAGGAAGTGGTGTTTAGATCCAAGTATATGCCTAAGATTGTCAAATATTTGAGATTTTTGGATGACATCCTAATTTTGTGGAATGGCTCTATATCTGAAATTGATGATTTCATAGCCTTTTTTGGATTCTAGCACTGACTTCTTGTCATTTATTTACAGACACAGTTCTGAAGAAATAGGCTATTTGGATATATTGTTAGAGAACAATGATGGTAGGTTGGTCTCCACGATTTTTAGGAAACCAACTTACTCAAATGGACTGTTGCATTACAACAGCTGTCACCCTCCCCATCAAAAATGTGGAGTGGTCAAGGGCCAGATGTGTAGGCTATCTAGGCTGATCAGTCAGGATGATGATTTCAATAAGGAATTGTGCACACTTATAGGGATGTTTATCAACAGAGGTTACCCACTCAGATTGTTGCTCAGCACCAAGAGAGAGAGATCTGGAGAAAGAGGTCTACACTCTATCCACTGATTTTATCATTGGAATCTAACGTGGTTGACTCTGGTAAGAAACATGCAGTGGGCAATAATGTTATGGTATTAAAGTACAATCAGGACTGCCCCAGGCTCGTCAGTATTTTAAACACTGCTTGGAAATTTTTTTTGATGGTGATCTTTAAACAGAGGTTAGGTGTAACACCAAAGGTGGCATACAGTAGAGGAAGTAATTTCAAGGATCTTCTTGAACTGCGAGAGATAGATCATGACAGGAGGCATGTCTCTAGGATGTACAAGTGCGGTTCTTCAATTATTGCAAGTATATCAATGATTGCCCTTTGTAGTTGTGGATGGCTATCCCCACACTTTGTTATGTCCTGGTAGGGGAACATGTAATACTACAAGTGTTGTATACTTAGCAACATGTTCCACATGCTAGGCATTCTATGTTTGTAAAACAATATGGAGATTGAAAGATAGAATTTCCCAGCATGTAAGGGACATTAAAAATAAGAAGACAAGTAGTGCCCTTTATAGACATTCTGTCATATGTCAGAATTTTAAGAGGTTTCTTTTTTTCATTATTGACATAGTGAGGAAAAGGGGAAGAGGTGGCAATACTAAAGTGATTTTAGAACTAAGAGAAACAAATTGGCAGCTGACACTAATTGCCAAGAATTCCCCAGGTATTAGTGACAATATTTCTATTGTGCCCCTTCTTAAATGGAAGTTCTTTAATATTTAATTTAGCCAGTGTGTGTTTTTTAAGTATGTTAAAAGGGTGGTTTATAAACTACTCTAGTATTTTTAACATGTTTAATATAGGTTTTACATTCAATACAATTGTAGTGCATAGGATTTTAAATCAGAATTGCAATGATAGAGTTTTTATATGTCTGATGTCATGTGTATTTTAACACAAATAGGAAGTGATGTGTATGTTGAGCGACTCTGATGATGTTATGTGTATTTAATTATAAAAAGGAAGTGATGTGTATGTTTAGTGACTCTGATGATGCCTAAGATTTGAAGGTGAAAGTGCTTAGTCACGAATAGAGCTGGTTCTCTCTCCTGCCACCGTGCTGTTTTTTATGCACCACTCCTGCCTTGCACATAAAGTAGATAGGAATACAGACATATATGTAAGGACAACACACTATAATAAGCCAAAGGTAGACAGACATAGATGTGGAAGAGGGTGACCGTGGCAAGGAACTATCTGGGCCTGTCCCACCTAGCACACAGCCAAAGGACCCCAAACACATGAGGTGCAGATGTCATTCACTGCAGATACTAGCCACCAGTATCTGTCAGCATGACAGACTATGTGGTGCACGTGCCAGCTATGCAACATGACTGTACAAGGAAGTAGTCATCTAGTAGCTGTATACATGTACCTGTGACATATTACCCCATCTGTGGCCACATGTGGCATGTCAACCCCTACTTGAATGGGTTATGGCCCATGCACACAGTGTATTATGACAAGCTTGCTGAGGTCATCCAATGTGAAATACACCTTTGGGAGAGCTGTAGCTCCGTAATCTCCATGGTGCATCCCATAACTGCATACTGCTGTAGTGATAAACTAGTTAGGTAGTAGTTCTAACCCCAGACTTGGCAGTTGTGTGAGAGTGTGTTTGTGTGCGTGTCTGACTGTGTAGAGAGAAATGTTTTCTAGGCTACTCACAGTCCGTACAATTCATATACTTAACTTTGGCAATGCTGCTGATGTCACTCACCTAGAAATACACCTCTGGGAAGATTGTAGCCCAGTAATCTCTGTAGTGCATCCTATAATTGCGTACTGCTGTAGTGTGATAAAGTAGTTAGGTAGGTGTTTTAACCCCAGACTTACTGTGTTTGTGTGTGTGTGTGTGTGTGTGTGTGTGTGTGTGTGTGTGTGTGTGTGTGTGTGTGTGTGTGTGTGTGTTTGTATGTGTGTCTGACTGATTAGAGAGCAATGCTTTTTAGGCTACTCACACTCCATACAAATCATATACTCAACTTTGGCAAGGCTGCTAATGTCACTCACCTAGAAATACACCTCCGCAACAATCATAACCCAATAATCTTTATAGTGCCTCCCGTAACTCTGTACTGCTATACTGTGACGAAGTAGATAGGTAGGTGTTCTAATGCCAGACTTGCCAACTGTGTGTGTGTCTGACTGAGTAGAGAGCAGTGCTTTTTAGGCTACTCACACTCCATACAAATCATATACTCAACTTTTGCAAGGCTGCTAGATGTCACTCACCTAGAAATACACCTCTCGGAAAGTTATACCTCAGTAATCTGTAGCGCATCCTGTAACAATGTACTGCTGCAGTGTGATAAAGTAGTTAGGTAGGTGTTCTAACCCCAGACTTGTCAACTGTGTTCACATGTGAATGTGTGTGTCTGACTGAGTAGAGAGCAATGTTTTTTAGGCTACTCACACTCTGTACAAATCATATACTCAACGTTGGCAAGGCTGCTGATGTCACTCACCTAGAAATACACCTCTGGGAAGATTATAGCTCAGTAATCTCTGTAGTGCATCCTGTAACTACGTGTTACTGTAGTGTGATAAAGTAACTAAGTAGGTATTCTAACCCCAGAATTACCAAGTGTGTGTGTCTGACTGAGTAGAGAACAATGCTTTTTAGGGTACTCACACTTAAATTCATATACTCAACTTTGGCAAGGCTGCTGATGTCACCCACCTAGAAATACACCTCTGGGAAGGTTGTAGCATGGTAATCTCTGTAGCATGTCCTGTAACTGTGTACTGCTGTAATGTGATTTAGAACAGTGGTAGGGTTCCATCTTCATCCATGGCAGTTCTGGATGTTTTGTGTGTGTTTCAATGTCTGTGTATGGAGCTATGCATTATAGGCTACTCACTCACATTACATTTCAAATGTCCTACTTTGGCAATCCTTCTGATGTCAGTCATTGTGAAATACACCTTTGGGGAAGGGTTTCTCTAGTAATCCCTGTGGTGCGTCCTATAACAGCTCTATGCTGTAGTGTGATATAGACCTTGGTCAGGGGTTCTATACCCACACATGTCAGATGTGGATGTTTTGTGTGTGTCTTACTGTCTGTGTAGGGAGCAATGCATTTTAGGCTAGTCACTCGCAGTACAGTTGACATGCCCTAGTTTGGTAATCCTGCTGATGTCATTCATTGTGTAATACACCTTTGGGGAAGAAGTACTTCAGTAATGTCCATGGTGTGTACTATAACTACGTAGTGCTGTAGTGTAGTAAACCAGTCAGGTAGGGGGTTTACTCCCATATGTGACAGGTGTGTGTTTGTGACTCGTATCCTGTGTAGAGTTGAGTGTGGGCAATGTGGAAGGGGTTTTGCTTATTTCTTTTATGGTGGCCCTACTATATATCACAATGTCAATCATACAGGGATAACAGATGTAAATTAGCTGAGAGGCTGGGGTACAAAGCCATACCCATACATGTGACATCAAGGCCAGCCAATCACAGTTAGCAACCCCATTGTGCCTTCATATGTTACTCACAGCAGGCATACCATGCCTGACAACATGCCCTGTATGGACAGATGACACTGACATCAGGGAATGCTGTTAGCATGTATGTGCAGGGTAATCTTGCTGCCCATTACCAGTTCCTGCCACAGGTGGGCAAGACTGGCACATCTGCTGATAATATGTGTTCACAACATGGGCCAGACACCCCAGGTACAGTAGCACATGTCACTGTACATGCATGTGGGAGGTGTGCACATCCCAGACACATCCATTTCATGGACTAAGGAAGACATACATGGCAAGTGATTCACAGAATTGGCCACACACAATAGTCACCCAGGTGACTGGATGGTGGATACAATTGGTGGATGCAATACCCACCTGTGTGGGCAAATGCAGAAACTACAGGCCTGAGCCACAATGCAGACCATTGTCATGTGGCCTGATGCCAAGGTATACCCATTGCCTACACTTGTACAGCCTGCTGGTACAGCTGACCACCACACACCAGTGCAGACATGCACCCATGCATGTCAGAACTGGCACCCTGTGTGTTCGTGTGTGTGTTGTATGATGTGTATGTCCACAACCACACTCACTCCAACCCCCCAGGGCATACTGAAGCAGGCTGTCTGATGTCTGACACCTCCTCATACTCCTTGCCCATACGACCTCCGCATGACCTGTGTGGTGCACGTGATACCTGCACATCGATATGTTGTGGCAATCTCACTAGTGATGAGTTGCACTCATGGCCCTGCCAAGTGTGTCACTGTGTGTGCGTCCCTGTGTGAGTGTGCCTGTGTTGACGCTGGCACCTGTTCATGCAGACAGGCACATGTACTTCACCTACCATATATCTACTGTATCCCTGTTGCAGATGTCACTCACCATCACATATATGTTCTGAGTGCTTCACAGCAGGTGACCCATGTGATGCATCCAATAACTGCATCGAGCTGTGATAGCACTACATAGTTGTTGGGGGTTTGATACCCTGTGCTGGTAGGTGTGTGACACAAATATGCTTCAGTTTTACTCTCCCACCCCTCCCTGACATGTATTTGCCTCTGTCTGCCTCCAGCACCCTCTCTCTGGTGGATGTGGAGGCCCACACCTGCTTTGCTTAGGCAGCAGCATGTGTATTTTAAGTGATGCTCATGATCAGCTGATGGCCTCTGCACGAATTGCAGCCCTCCCCTAGCTGATTGAATGTGGAATAGCTGTGGTAACATTCCCATAGCCAAATGCATGGAAACACACACCAATACCAAGGAACATCATGGTGGTGTTGGCCCTTTTCAGTTACTGTGAGCAGGAACTAGATCTGCTGTTTGGCAAACAGCATCTCAGATGGATTGGGGATTTACCTCTAACAACATACACTGTGGAAAGAGGACAACGAACAGAAGGGGGATGTGCCTGACCTGACTACAGACTGTAAGTGCTGCTATACTTTATTTGGAGTAATGTTGGTTTAACAGTGTTTGGATATGCCTGTTGTACATGTCGCAATACCTGCCATGTCAGTTCCATGTGTATGAGGAATCCCCATCTGCAGGGTCATCTGCAGACTGGGCAGTGTTGTGCATTTGGTTTCATGGGGTAGCCACGGTGCATCTATCTGTGGAATGCAGAAGGTAGTGTGAGGATTACAGTCAGTAGATGGTGAAGGCTGTAACAGTTACTGACTTCATATCGCTCACAGGACATATGTTGCAACAAACCCCGTTACAATGGTAAATTTATGAGGTTAGCACAGCAACATGTCTATACTGGCCCTATGTATGTGCTGTTAGCCATACCTCTGTCAAACTTTGCACATATGTCATGCATGAAGTGGTGCATATGTGCTGTACACCATAAATAGTGTCATCATATCTGATAACAAGCCAGTGATATATCAGATTGCTACACATGTCATGTACAGTAGGGGTTATATTTCATGACATAACCAGGACATTCTGTGGATGTTTGTACAGTACTGAGGTCTGTGTAGTGATGGTGAATGTCGGCAGTGTGTGGATTGTTAATATGTACATTAATCTGTGTACAGACTGTGGTATATGGCATTGTTCTAGCTCCCCTTCTATCTGATGTTACATGCTGCCCCACTGCATTATACCGTTTTACAGTACAGGTTTGTAGGGCCATACACACACGTCCCATACCACAGACAGCCATCAGACCAAACTGTGTAGTAGCCCAGTATATGTAGGGTCATTTTGTGAGTGGCACATATGAGGATGGTGTAGAACAGATAGTCCATATACTATAATAATATGCTAGCGAAATATGTGGCTGCGGTTGTGTTCACATTGGTTGTGGTTATGCACTTTCACACAGGTGTATCTTACCCTGTGCTGTGACATGGCTGTTGATCCTGCTATATATGCAGTTACATGTGCATTCCTCCATACAAGATGTAGGCCAGTGTTGAGCCAGTCTGCCTGTTGCCTGCACAGTGTATTGTTACATGCCGAGCAGTCTAGCATGCTTACCCAGTGAGATGTCATGTGCAGATACTTGCCAGATGTACTGCTGCCGGGCCTCCCTTAAAAGTCATGTATGTCAGACAAAGCAGTGGGATGCTGTACAGATGTATGTCAATATCTAGTGGGTAGTATGTGTCCATAGTACCCCTGTACCAGCAGTCATTATGTGTCAGGCCAGACAAGAGTGTGTGAATCCAAAACCTATGGTGGCAAATGTATACCAGTCATTATGTGTTATACTCATCTACATGGCTGTCTACATCCATATTGTCAGGCCTGGTACACATGTGCACTAAGGGATTATGTGTATACCTCTGGATTGTACAGGGTGCGTCCAAAGTTACACATATATTGGCCAATATCTCTGCTGCACTCCACAGGGGCATTACATGCTAGTGGCAGCACTTAACAATGATTTCCTTAGGATGTCTATCAGTAGCCAATGGCACACATGTTATAAGCAGATGTCACCTTCCACACACATCATATCTGTGAAGACAATCCCAATGACAGCAGCAATAGTCTAGTAATATACCTGCTATACATACCTGACATCCCCTTGAACTATGACTGTGGGTCTATAGGGGCTAGGGTAGGGCTACACTCCATGTCCAGGACATATGGTGGAAACATATGTACATATACTTATCCAGATCGCCATATATATATATATATATATATATATATATATATATATATATATATATATATATATATATATATGTATATATAATTATACGTGTACTACTTCAGAGCACCACTGTCATGGCAAGCACTCACCATAAATACCTACAGCATGTGGGCTTGGTCCCTTTACATTTCCTGTGTGATGGACATCCTTCCTGTGTGTGGGCATCAGTGTTACAGGCAATACCTCTTATAGGAGGACCTGCACACTCAGAGCGGCCACATATTTGTAGGAGGAGCAGGAACTACAGACAGACTGTGAGTAGAGTTGTGTTATGCTTTGTATAGTACTGGTGTTACAGGATGTGTGTGTGTGTACATACTAGTCCACCTTGGAATGCAGTCTGTCTGCATAGCTCACTACTGTGGGCCTATCTTCTTGCTGGACAGAGGTATGCCTATCATGTGATGTCCGTCCACCACACAGATCCTGTGTCAGATATTACACTGGCAGTGTGTGTGTTGCGTGCTATCAGTACATGGCTACATCCATTTCTGTTTCTAACCTCAATTCCCTGACTAAAGGTATGTTGCAGACTATCCTGTAACACCAGTACTTTGCTTAATTTATGGCAACAGTGTTCCACATATGTGCCTGTGTGCCAGCCTCTGTCCTCCATTTACATACCAAGCTGTGTACATATGTCATGCTGTTGGGGGTTGTTCTGTAGTGGGCTGTGAGTATATCACACTGCCACTGCTGACATTAGTCCACTGCTGTTGTATCCCAAACACATACAGTGGGGCTGGGGCCATATATGTATGGGTGTCACCTACACAATACATGTGTGCCCTTATGCACTGCAGAGGCCAGTGTATGTAACAGTGGTATATGGGCCTGTATTATTGAGTCTAGATGGGGAGCACCATAAATGACCTAGGCTGTTACAAAATGTGGGGGTATCAGGGGTGAGGGGTCATATTGAAACATCACAGCCAATGATGTTTCATCGACACATTTTCAGCGAAAGCTGAAAATGTCAAAACCACAAAACAGCAATTTCTTTCCTGGAGAAGAAATCTCTGTTCCAACCTCCCAAAAAAAAACATTAAACACTTCCAAACACATACACACATACCTTAACCCTAATTATACCCCCCCAAAAAAACAGTAAACAACTAAATACACATATGCACGTAACCCAACCATAAAGCTAACGAAAAAAAAAACAGTGAACATTTTAAAACATATGCACTTACCTTAACCCTCGTCCTAACACTAAGGTCAGTAACTCTCGCACATTGACATAAACAGTTCCAAACACATACACACTTACCTTAACCCTAATTCTAACCCCCCGAAAGAAAAGTAAACAGCTGAAAACACATACACACGTAACTCAACCATACATCTAACACACAAAAAAAAACATATGCACTTACCTTAACTCGCACCCTAACGCAAAGGTCAGTAACATTTGTACATTCACGCATGGGAGCTATACCAGACAAGGGACCACACTACACTTCAGAACACGGCCAAGCAATGAAGCGGTCAAGGGACTTCGGACTGAAGCACCTTCACTCAACCTCCCCAGTAGAAAAATGTTAAGTAATTCCACAGAGAATAACAAATGCAAAAATAGCTGCATCCTGACATACACTTTGGATTATCACAGTATCAAAAATATTATTGAAGAAAACTGGGACATTGTCACAGGAAACCCTTTTCTGATTAACATCTTAGGTGAAGCCCCGTCACTTGTTTATAGGAAGGCCAGGAATATTAGAAGTTTTGTTGAATTTAAACCTAGACCATGTAAGAAAAGCACTAAAAGATGTGAAACTAATTGTACATTTTGTATATTTATACAGCAAGGTGATAGTTTTTATTGCCCTTATTTAAAGAAGATCATTAAAATCAGTGCAGGGGGTGACTGTAACAGTAAAAAAGTAATTTACAGGGCACAGTGCAATGAATGTGATGCATTCTATGTGGGCAAGAGTGTAAATAAACTCAAGCGAAGGATTTCATGTCATCTGTCAGAAATCCGCTCTGGATGTAAAAATAATGCACTAGCCAAACACCTTTCTCTTCATAAAAGACACACAGGTTTTAAGTTCCAAATCCTGGATCACATAGACATGGGTGATCTTGAAGGAGACATCCCGAATATTCTGGTGAAACATGAACTCATGTGGCAATTAAAGCTGAACTCTTAGAAAGCCTGGACTAAACTGCTACTGTTCAATTAAAAGTGCACTGGAACTTAGAAAATTGCCACATTGTTTACATGACTAATTGTATTTTATTTTGTTTTCTACAAATTGGTTTTAAATACCATTTTAAATCATTTGAAATTTAAGTGTATATTTTGTTTCCATCATCATACATACATTTTTTCTTATTTTTAATTTTTTATGGTTCTCTTTTTTTCCACTTTATTCAAAATGATGGCAATAACAATACTAACTAATTATACAATTATATAGGTTTTTATGGTTCTTGTACACAGATCTGAAGAAGTCTAGAAGGACGAAAGCGATCTTTGTTAACAATAGGTTATGAAAATAGAACCTGATTTTTACATGCAAAATGTATACGTATATATATTTATATATAATTTTTGATCGCAAAATGAACTAAGGTTGATATATTTCCAGTCATGTAGTATATTGCCTTGGATAAAATCACAGACTTAATAATAATCTACTTAATAATTTGGTTAAATAAGATGTACCATTAAAGTACATTAGGGCTATATATTATTATGACAGCTACTAGGTAGGGCAGGACCAGCTCGAATGTCATACTGATGGGGGAAGGGATGTGAATTTAACATGTGCACCAATAACACTTTGTTTTACAGCACAATAAACCACTCCCATGCCTGATAAAAAGTATATATATATTTAGAAAGCTTGTGAGGAAATTATTACTCTATTTTTGTTTTACTTGGATCGCTTGTCTGTGTACTTAATAAAGGATTTTCGACTGGAAACAGACTGCCTGCCTTGCTTGGATTACTTTCGAATACTTAGTAATGCTGTAGATTTAAATATTTTCTATTATTACTTTTTGACTTGACGAGTTTACTTTCGCTACTTCTACTACTATTGTCTGATCTGATTAATATACAGTGATTAACTAGAAATATATGGACTGAAAATCTTCCACACAGAGAAGTTTCTTACACTGTTTTCTTTCCCAGGGAAAGAGTTTGCTGAACAGCCACTTCGCAGTTCTGCCTGTTCGCCCTACACGTGTTAACGAAAACGCATTAGATGAAATGCATTTTTGTTGTTCTAATAGGAACCCGGGGTGAACTGCCACAAGGTATCTGACTGTACAGTATTGTATACTTCACCTATATTGACATTACTTACATGAATTGCAGTACTGCAACCCTACTGCTTTCTGCCATACAGACTGTTCTGTTTGTCGGTGTGCTCATGATGGTGTCATTTATGCCTTGCTATGTACCAGTTACAACCTATTTGATCACAAAACATCTTTACCTCCTATTGAGTTTGTACAGAGTGTAGATAGAGGCTGCTGAACTACACACCTGCAGTACATACTGTTGATTGTTTGGTATCCTGTGGCCCAGTCTGTCTTCACTGTTGTACAATCTGAAGAGCTTGGCCTGGACAGCAACAGTTGTGGACCTTTCCAGACTACTGTATTAGTGTAGCTGTTTCATAGTTGCAGTACTCTGTTTATATAGTTGTCAGTATCTGAGCAGCTATATAACATGGCATATAGAACTGTTATAGTACACAGTTAAGGGATTCCCATACCTGCAAACCTGTGTGTGGTGTCTTTCCTATGACCCTTCTATGGGTATATGTTGCAGGCAATGACTGACATTTGTATGGGTGGCCCATACAGTGTCCAGTTGATTGATCAGGTGTTAACTGTAGGCATAATCGCTGTTCCATATTGTGTGCACCGTCTACATATGTATCTTACTGTACATATATCTCTGTGCGTATGTGTAGTCACATGTATATATATGTATATATATATATATATATATATATATATATATATATATATATATATATATATATGTATATCTGTATCTGCATATCTGTGTCTGTGTATCTGTATCCTGGGGATGTTGATGGCTTCCACATATTACATGTCCTGTGGGAGGCAGACTGTACTTGGTAGTGTATTGCAGGGCGCACGTGCTTGGCTGTGGCAGGGATGCATATTCGTACATGATGTATAGTGTGTGGGGCCTCTCAACCCTATTAATGGTGCATGTGGACATATGTGTAATTGTTAATCTGCCATTGCTATCTACAGGTGTATGGCCATATATACCTATATAGATATATATATATACCTGCTAACATAAATATAACTATGTCTGTATATACCTACATAGATATATATCTGTGTCCACATATGTAACACGCTGTGTATATGTAGACATATAGATGTAGACACATATATGTGTCGATTTAGGCATATGCATGTACATATGTGCATATATAGTGATATGTATGTGTATAGAGTTAGTAAATCAAAAAAAAAAAAAATATATATATATATATATATATATATATATATATATATATATATGTGTGTGTGTGTGTTGTATCTGTTAAGAGTTTAATATAGTTACACACACAGACATCTAGGTGTTGGCATACATTGTCTGTACTTGACAGGACTGGATGATACATTTTTGAAAACATTGAATTTCTGTGTATCTGTCATGGCTTAGTAGTACATCACTTGGTTTAAGCCTTGCAAGAACTGTTTACTTTGTTGCTGGGCAGAACACGGCCCATTGGATACAGAGTGATTAAGGAGCTTTTAAGCAGTTGTGCGTGGGTTTGCGTGACGGGAAGCACTGCTAACCGCTGCTTATGTTTTCTCACACTCAGTTAGCTTTGGAATTGCTCAACCTGTGTAGGCATAGTTTACCCCCATGCAAAACCATGCAAACCCACTTACTGCTGCTTAAAAGTGCTTACTGCCACTTACCCCTGCACTGATTTCTTTAAAAGAAAAGAAAAAGGGGTTGATAGGAAAGTGGTGAAAAAAGGGGCACAAAGAGGGTAAAACAGTAGGGAAAATAGCTAGGCATGTGCAGGAAGGGTATAGGAAAGGTCCATAGCTGCCCATTTCTTCTACAGCAACAGCTGTGCATATACACTGAATTTGGAGGTACATTTGGACCCTCAAACCCCTGGGAGAGGGGTGAGGACAACATATATTCATTGTCATGCAAATTGCACCAGATTACATGTGTCCAGTGGACACATGTGCAAAATGAATAACTATGTATGGGGCGAGATTTTTTTTGTGGGAACAGATTGCCCTTTTTATTTTTTCAGGTGAGATTGGGATGTTGGGGAGGGGTAGTAGGTCTATTTGGGGAGGTAGTTTGGGTAGGTTAACAGACAAGACAAACAAGATGCATACGGGGCCAGTATATGACACATGTGGGGGTAAACACCTTGGATGGGGAGGGGTGTTTGGAAGTTGCAAGCCCATGAGCCCCCAACTGGAAACACTGGGACTGAGGTCCCCACCCATGGGCAGTCATCACTGCACCTTCACAGCCCCAAAGGTGGCTGTGCTGGGGGCTGTGTAGGAGGGGCAGGTTCACCCTCTAATTGTGCTACTCGACCCTCAAGCTGGTGTAGCTGGTCTCAAAACTCCAGATCGAGCTCCCTATGCACCACAGCCTGGACATGTTGATGGGTGACAGGTTCCCCTCCATGCCTGCTCTGAGGGGGGGGGGCATCCCCTGCAGTGGTTCAACCTGAAGGTGGTGTAGGGCCCACAGAGGAGGAGGTCCCAGGCTGGGCCCCAGATGTACTGGTGCCCAGTGCCATGGCCAGCTGAGGTGGGACAGGTATGAATGCTGGGACCGGCCTTCCCATACGAGCTATGTTGTAGCAGGTTTATGACAGATATGGGTTAGTAACTGTCAACAGCATTCAGGATCAGTTATAACAGCTTGCATAGGTATTCCCATTAACCCAAAACACCAGATTTAACACAGTCACAGAGCGACTTCCATTCATATATGGAACAACAATGGCTATTACAAGAGCATGCAGGTTTCATTGATGGCAAAAGGCCACCAATATGGGTGTATTTTAACATGGCACATGCATAGAAACAGATGTGAATATTCATAAACCATTAGGACATATGTCCCAACAAAAGTTTGGAGTGTACACATACCAGCTGAGGAGTGTCATTGGGTTATTTTGCACATATGGTAGGGGTGAGAGAATGAGTTCAGTTAACAACTGATATATCCTTGTAATTTTCACAACAGGCCTCAGTTTTATACTGCAAGCCCTGGTACTGGCCTTGCAGTAGTATCACCTCATGGTGCTTTACCTGGAGCCATACCATGATTTTTGACTCTTGGATGACCCAGCACTGCACTCTAAAATGAGTGCTTTCACCCACACCAGCCATTCTGCCTGCAGTAGGAAGCTACAACCAGTTATAGTTTCATAGTTTCATAGTTTCATAGTATAGTACTAGGCTATCTGCCCTGGGGCATTTGTAAGCCTAGCCATAGTGATGTGGCTTTTGCCACCCCATGAAATGGTACAAAAATGTACAGAATAAATCTAGAATACTGTGCCTTTGTCTAGTAGTGACACAATGAAGGTCCCCTTATATAATATGATTAGTTTACTGTGCCCCTGTCTAGCAGTGACACAGATGTGACCCCTGGGGTAAACTTACGATCTCCCATCCACTCATTAAGATTTCTCTTGAAGAGAGTCAGTGAGGGGCTCTGCCTAATACAAACTGGGATCCTGTTCCAAAGCATGGGAAGCCTCTGGGTTATGAATCTATCCCTCCAGCATGTCCTATTCATACTTGTGCCGAGGTTTAAGTCTTTAGCTCTCGTGGTCCTGATGGATTTGGATTTTTTGAGGTGGAGCATGTCCATCAGATCCTGATTGGACATGGCCTTGTACATCAGGCAGAGATCACCTCTGAGCAGGTGGTATGCTACTGAATAGAGCAGGAATGTATTCCCACCTGCGGCCAATTACCTGCACTTTTCCGTGATTGGCCGGGTTTGAAAAGGCTAAGCTATGGGTAGACCTGTTTAAATAAGGTTGGCAGTGCTTAAAGGGGTATACCACTAGGCAGATTGGATTGGCTCCCCTACACGTTGCTTACTCTTACTAAGTTGAGCTGTGCTGCGGTTAGCATTGCTTAATAGTTAATTTACACTATAGTTGCCTTTTGGCAGTGATTTATTCTTCATTACAAGTTATATATGTGTCTGGTATCCGTGATTCATGCGTACATACACTGTATAGGGACCTGGGGACTTCTACACTTTATTACAATAACACCTCACATATATGCTTACTGCAGTACTCCAGTTCACATATTTATTTTATGTAGCAGGTTATACCACTTCACTCTGTACATAGATTCAGTTCACATGTTTGGTTTGCTTTTCCTATGGTGAGGATTAGTTTGCTGATACCTCATTCATCTGTATTGCTATGATGAGTTAGTGGTTAACTACTGTGACTATAGTGTACAGGGTCCTGAGTTTGAGCCTTGCAGCGGCAGTTTATTTTGTTGCTGGGCAGAACATTGGACACTGGGGACAGAGTGATTAAAGCACTTTAAAGCAGTTTACGTGGGTTTGTGTGGGTCTGCATGATAGTAAGCACTGCTAACCTCTGGTTACAGTTTCTTACACTCAGTTAGCTTCTACGTTGCTTAATCTGTGTAGGCAATGCTTACCCATGCTGAAATGCACTTACACATGCTTACTTGTGCTTAAACCTGCTTACTAGTGCCTTATTCATTATGACACTGACACTTCACATGTGCATTTAATGCAGTACTCCAGTTCACATTTAAATGTTATTTAGTAGGTTATGCAGCAAACAATGTCAAAAAATGTTCATATACATATTTCACATAGAAAATGGAATGTGCTGCAGTGGGACCCAAACTGGGAATGTGTGCACGGTAGGCGGATGCTCTGCCCACTACACTATTGCAACTCTGCATAATTTGCATATTTCTACCTTAATGTCATACCCATTGTTAAAAAAATATGTATTAGTAATATGCATGCTTAGTGCATTCGAGGTTTAAAAGGGTTAATACATTTATTCTGTTCACACTGCATGAATCTGCACAAGCTGCTAGAGACATTCCAATCCTGTTATGTCATGAAAATATGCGCAGCTATGATCTGCTTATGCTTTGGAAATTAACAGGAAAGCATTTGATTTCTGCTAATGTCATGAAAATAATAATAATAAGTGTTTCATTTCTACTAGTGTCATGAGACAACAAAGAGTTATTGATTTTCTGCATATGCCATGAGAAAGTACACAGCTGCTGAAGCTATTGATAATGAAAACAAAGGCTGCTTGAAAGTATAAACTGTAGTCAGCATTACTTGTACCTAAGCTAAAAATGTACCTTGAATCTAGGTAAAATGTAACACATATATATTAGAACTGCACAATTGAAGAATAGAAAGTTTGTAGTGGGCTAAAAATAAGCCCAAGGCCAGGTTGTTTTTCTCAAATGTTTTTGTAAATCAACAATAATCCAGTCATGTCAGCAGGAAATCCAAGTTACATTTTCTATGTAACACATAGTGAGTTTTAAATCTGAACATGTCAGCAGGAAATCTAAGTAACATTTTCTGTGGAGTAACACAGAAAGCTGTGTCTAACTACGTCAACCATAGAAAAGTAACATTTCATAGAACTGTATAAAAGTAGCACTAGTAATTTAGACAAATTCTGTATCTGCATGTTTTGTCTCCTTGCTGCAAGTAATAAAGGGTGCCATACTTAAACCTTATGTGAATTGGTCTTTGAAGTTTTTTCCTTTGACAGCCTCGGATCAGACGGGCCAGGTGGTTGAAACAGTACGGGGAAGAAACCAAATCGGTTCTTCTTATATGAAAAGCCCTCAGACTGAATTGTCGTACACAAGAGGCCAGCCACTTTCTGATCTGTGACTGAAGGACGGGTCTCCAAATTGGTGATCAATCATGTGGGCTCAGGTAAGGTGAATCTACTTTTTTTCTGTTTTCTGTTTTAGATCAGGGACTAGATTTGTATTGTTTTTGTCAAGACTGTATTTTATAAGTCAGGGACAAAAAAGATTACTGTCTTGTCATAGATCAGGAGAAGTAGAATAGGTAGGCAATCATTCTGAAGAGACTATAACAAAATCCGTGGTACCACGTTAAAAATAAGACAAGTTACGTAACGATCAAAAGGGTAGAACAAAATGGGTAATAATTGCACAAAAAGACCCCAAAATCCGCCGTTAATCAAAGAAGCAAAATACATGCAGTCGCAGTGTGCTGACAACATTAAATATTATTCCAAATGGGTTAATAAATATGAATTCGACGGAAAATTAAAAAAATCCTCGCTTATCAAACTTGTCAAACAGCTCAAAACCGATTCCAAAGGTCGGGTAAAAAAGCAACGCAAATTAGGAATTCCTCAGGCACACAGGTGGATTGAGGAAGTAAACAGTAGGAAACAAAAGAACAACAATTCAAAAACATTGTTTTTAAATAAGAAGGACAATAACTTAGTAATAGCATCGGCCACTCTGCCTCCCTTACCAAAATATAAAGCAAGTGAACAGGTTAGTCCACCACCACGATATCCTGTTGTCACTGAAAATAGAGACATTGTAAAAGTAAAACCATTTATTAAAAATCCCATTGGGACCAGGTCTCGAACACGGGCAGGTAACTCAAATGAAGGCATTGAGTTATATCAAATGGTTAAAAATTCACGATCTATGAGTGAAGAAAAAATATGCCCACTTATAGAAGTACCTAATCCTCAGGCAGGACAAGATGGTCAGGACCAACTATTTTAGTGTATAGACCCTGGACTCCGGAAAATATCCGGAAAGCCACTGAGGGAATTCCCCATCCAAAAGTTAATTTTAGAAAGTTCTCAAAAAATTTACAAGGAATGAGGCTGAGTTATAACTTAAATGGAAAAAAAGGTAAAAAAATTAGTTAGACAAATTGTGGGACCAAATTGGCACATAATTAGTGGCAACTGGTATCCCCATGACGCTGCACACAGGCCCCTCCCACATAGCAGCGCAGAACTAGACAACAGAGTAAAAGGTCTCACAGACCGCATCTCTAAAAAATGGAAGCCTAGGGCAGACTGGACTTGCATTATTCAATGCATCCAACAAGAAGGTGAAACTATTGATCGATATTATGCCAGATTATTAAAATGTTTTAATAACCACTGTGGAATGCAGGTTCCTAAAAATCAAACACAAGATTCCCCATATGAACAGCAGTTAAGGAATGTATTCTTAAAAGGCAGTATTGCACCCATAAGCAGTTTTATTGCAAAACACATGGTAGACCATCGTACAAGCAGGTTGCAGTCATTACTTGAATATGCTAGGCATGCCAAAAGGCATTTTAATAACAAAAAAAAAAAAAAAAAAAAAGAAAGCTCAAGTATTTTCTGTAAAAAATGGAGCAAACGTTTATGTAGTACAGTCCGGAAAAAAGGGCAAGAAAAATGCACAGGAAAACAAACAATCTGATCAGCAATCAGAAGACTTTGAAGGGCGAAAGAAAAGGGGTAAATGTTTCAAATGCGGTAAAAAGGGACATTTGGCAAGGAATTGCAGGAAAAATAAAAAGGCAACCACGAAAGACAAGGAGGGTGAGGACTGACTATATGGTAGTCAAAAATCACTAGAAGGGGATAGCAGAAAATGGACAAAAAAGAATGTGACAGAGGAAGTAGAGAATGTGACAGAAGAGATAGAAAAAGTGCAAAAAGTTAGTGACAGTGAAGACAATGAAATATTAAACCTAGCTTTATTGAGCCTGGAGCTCTGTTTAGCAGACACAAAACCAGAAGTTACACACTTGGTAGAAGGGAGAAAAGTCAAATTCTTGTGTGACTCAGGGGCATCACGAACCCTGATACATCCTTCCAAGCTACCAGAAAACACAGAGTCACCTAATTACATACTGGTAAAAGCAGCTAATGGACAGCTGTATTGGGAGCCCCTCTCCCGTAACATTGCAATAACTGATACTGTTTCAGGATTGACTCAGAAAAGCAAAATTGTTGTTTCTGCAAAATGCCCATTAAACCTCTTGGGCAGAGACCTTATGCAGCTATTTGGTATAGCAGTAGTCCCAACCATGCAGGGTATGAAAGCACAGCAACAAATTAATACTTTTGCAGTGCAATCGGAGGGTAAAATGTTTTATTGGTACAGCCAGGACTTGGTTATGACTGGTCCAGGGACTGTGACCGAAGAATTAATAAATGTAGCCATCAGCAAGTTCCCCTCCCATGACATCGATAAGCAACACCTGTTGCACTGTACCCTGTATTATTGTAACACACCAGGACCTAATAAGGAATATGAGTAAAAAATTGTTTAAAAATCATGCAAACAGATTGAAATTACGTAACTTGTTGTGGGACGCAGAGGGGAACAGTGTAGCCAGCTGTTCATTACCCCAGGAGTTCCTTACACTTTATAAATCTAATCGATTACCACATGTTAGCTTAACCAAGGACAAAAACCTAAAATGGGCAGACCTAGGAGAAAAAGTCACGAAATGGGAAAAACAGACAGAATTAAAACTGTCTGAACAGGGAATACAAATACAGAAATTGAATTAAATAACTCAGACCCACCCAGCTGTACACTTGCAGTCTAGCAAGGACAGCTGATTAGCACTCCTATTAAAGGAGGAAGAGAATGCCTTATAGAATATACCAGAAACTCTCTGGTCAACAGGAAAGTCAAATGTAGGACTTAGTCGTACAGTGGGACCAGTTACTATCATGCCAAAGTCAGCATTTTAACCACAGAAAAGACAGTATCCCTTAAAAAAAATGCAAAGGCAGGAATCAAACCTATCATAGCAGCTTTACTTAAGAAAGGGGTGCTGGTGGAATCTCCTGATTCACCATGTAACACACCCTTATTTCTTGTTAAAAAAGCAAATGGAAAATGGCATATGGTCCAAAATTTACAAGCTGTAAATAATGCAGTAATACCAAGGGCACCTACGGTGCCAGACCCACACACCCTGTTGAATAGTTTAAAACCTCAACAGAAGTATTTTTCTGTGGTAGACATCAGTAATGCGTTCTTTTTGATACCAATACACCCTGACAGCCAGTATTGGTTTGCATTCACATTTCAGGGGAAAAGGTCTACATATATGCGACTACCACAGGGATATTGTAAAAGTCCAACAATATTCTCACAAGAAATGGCAAGCAACTTGACGGGATTTACCCCACCAAGAGGCAGTCAAATTTTACTTTATGTTAATGACATCTTGCTGGCGGCCCCCACCCAGCAAAATTGTAAAAAAAATACCATGGTGCTATTACGATTTTTAACCGCTGAAGGACATAAGGTAAACAGAAATAAACTGCAGCTTTGGAAAAAACAAGTTAAATACCTAGGATATGTAATATCCAAGAAAGGTAGAACATTAGATAAAGACAAAAAAGTAGCAATTTTGCAAGCACCAAAACCCACTACCAAGAAAAAAATAATGTCCTTCCTGGGTACAACTAATTTTTGCCGAAGCTGGATTCCAAACTATGCCTTGGAATCTACACCTCTGACTGACCTAATATATAAAAAGCCTATGGCAGCACAGGATTTGTTACAATGGACACCAGAGGCAGAATCTGCTTTCTGCAAACTAAAACAGTTAATAGCATCCTCATTAGTTCTAAAATTACCAAACTACCATAAACGTTTTTTCCAATCTGTAAATTGTAAGCAAGGTTATATGACATCAGTATTAACACAACAGCATTGGGACAAGCAACGCCCCATTGCTTACTATTCATCACAACTAGACCCAGTGGCATGGTCCTTACCCCACTGTGTACAAGCAGTAGTTGCAGCTGCAATGGCAGTACAGGCTTCGGCCTCAGTAGTTTTATTGCACCCTCTCACTTTAAAAGTGCCTCATGCAGTTGCAATTATTTTACTGCAAGAAAAGGTAGCATATCTTTCCCCTGCTAGGCATCTTTCCTGAATAACTATATTGTTGAGCCAACCTCACATAACAATTAAACAATGCACGACTTTAAACCCTTCTGCCTTGCTCCCAACCCCTGCAAATGGCACACCACACCGCTGCCTGCAGGTAATTAAGCAAAAAACACTACCTAAAAAAAATCTCACGGATGTCCCCTTAAATAATGCCGAGGTGACATACTACGTAAATGGTTCGTGCAAAAGGGGTCCTGCAGAACAGAACCTAGTAAAATATGCAGTAGTTTCTGACACTGAGATTATAAAAGCAAAACCTTTACCACACAACTTATCTGCACAGGCAGCAAAATTAATTGCCTTGACACGGGCATGTACCTTAGCAAAAGGTAGACAGCCAGGATGCTTTTTCTACTGTACATGTTTTTGTGCAACAGTAAAAAAAATGAAAAATAATAACATCTACTGGCAAACCTATCAATCATGCACAGTTTATTTTAAATCTTTTAAAATCTGTTCAGTTACCTCAAAAAGTAGCTATTTGTAAATGCACAGCTCACACCAAGCAACAAGATAGAATTTCAAAAGGTAATGCGAGAGCTAATACAGCTGCAAAACAAGCAGCTTCAAAAGTATTTCTTTTAAATGAAAAACTACAACGCTCTGAGATTTTAGACTTAAAAATGTTAAAAACAATGCAGGCACTCACTACGCAAGCTGAAAAACAAAGATGGGTAAAACAAGAAGCAATTCTCGAAAAGGGGCTGTACATCTCTAAAAAAGGAAAACCGATACTACCATCTAATTTGTTTAGATATGAAGCTTTGTTGAGCCATGGGCAGTGCCATGTCTTAACAGGGGGGATGGTACAGCTGGTGAACCAAGTGTTCACAACGTACGGATTTGCAAACTACTCTAAAAAATTTTGTTTGATGTGCCAAATTTGTAACAAACATCATGCACAAGGGGCGTTAAAGCCCAAGCAAGAGAGTTTCCCTACACCACCATATCCGTTTCACACTATCTGTATGGATTTCATAGAATTGAACAAATGTGAAAATAAGAAGTATTGTCTTGTCATTGTAAATATGTTTTCCAGATGGGTGGAAGCCTTTCCAACCAAAAATCCAGATGCAACTATGGTGGCAAAAGTTCTTGTCAAAGAAATCATCCCTAGATTCGGCATTCCGGAAAGGATCTACAGTGACAACGGTACACACTTTGTAAACCAAACCATACAGCAGTTAAGTAAGCATTTTGGTATTTCTTTAAAAATTCATTGTGCATACCATCCGCAATCTGCAGGGCTAGTTGAAAGGCATAATGAAATATTAAAGAATAAATTAATAGTTGAGACAGGAAAGAATTGGCTGTATTGTTTGCCCCTGGCACTGTTGAGCATGAGAACTGTTCCGACTGAAAAGGATTGAATCCTTTCGAAAAACTGTCTGGAAGGGCTTATTATACACCCCAGTGGAAACTTCTCATGCCCGCAGACCAGAAAGCTGACTATACAGTAGCTGAATATATGAGAAATTTGTTAAATTCTAAACATCTGTTGCAGTCAAATTCTGTTTCAGGTAATGAACAAACCAAAACATCTGAAGTGGCAGTGATCCCAGGGGACTGGGTTTGGGTGAAAAATATAAAGAAGAAAAAGTGGACATCTCCAAGGTGGGAAGGTCCATACCAGGTACTTCTTTCAACACCCACTGCAGTCAAAATCGCAGAGCGAGCCTCGTGGATCCACCTGACGCACTGTAAACTAGTTAAGAACTTTAAACTGGACAAAAATCTTACCTCTCCATCGGAGCCCTCAGCACAATGTCTGGCTACAAATGGGGGTCAGATCAATAGGACTAATCCAGCTCAACCCCAGTGAAGAAACCATCGGTGCTGAAGGTCCTATTAAGGCAGAGAGTAAGATCACATGTGAAAAGCAAGAATGATAGAATCCAAAAAAATCCAAATAAAACTACTCGGGAAAATCAAAGAAAACAGAAATGCAGAACAACCATTTCCTCAAAAGTATTGCATAATCATCCTGTTGACTGTACTAGTGACAATAATCTTTTTTGTTGTGGCCATCCTTTTCCCAGCCACACAAACTAAACTGAATAAACATGGAGAGATACACGTAGAGTGGCACCCAAACTTCAATGCTTACCAGGCAATCAAATATGTGTATGCTAAGACCTTCAATGTTTCGAATTGCTAGATTCGCACAGCTTTGCCAACAGCATACGGGGGGTTATTGTTAACTTCAGTCCCCCTAGGAGCCAACAAGACCTTGGAAAATGTAGTCTATGATACATCAAATGTTACATCACAAGATATAGTAGCATTGCACTTGTCTGTTCGACAGAAGGGGACTGTGTGTTTTTACAAAAATTATACAGTTCAGGTGGGTTGGAGGAATTGCAATGTGACTGTTCCCTATAAATGCTACAATAAAACTAATAACACAGGTTCCTATTGCAACACAAGCTATGATTCATTTTTTTAACTGATGCACAGGACAACTGATAAAGTAAAACATAATGCTAATCTTTAAAAACAACTGATTATAGTTGACAAAAAATGTTTCATCCAGAACCAGGACATAGTAAAGTTACTACCAAAGTAAAAGACTGTTACTTTGTATGTGGTAGAAAAGCATACAAGTGGTTACCTGAGAATTGGTCCGGCAGTTGTTATTTGGGGTACCTGGTTCCGGCCATATGACAGACAGCAGTTTTGCCTCAGAAAAAAATTGAAAATGTTCAACGAGAAATCAAGAAGCCTGTCAATCCAGTAGGGCAAATCAATGTAGGCTGGAAAAACCATCATGCTGTGGGCCTAGGAAAAAATGAACTGTCGCATATGGACTTGGGTAATACCATCATCTCGTGGGCAGGTGAATTGCCAGCATATGGAGCAACAAAATCAATCTGGGAACTGAAAAAACTGTCTAAACTTCTTAAAATAATGAGCAATGCAAGCTTTTCCACTCTAGAATTGGTGACTGATAAACTGACTGCCATGAAAACTGTAGTGCTTCAAAACCGCATAGCTCTTGACTTCACCCTGGCGGTGAAAGGAGGTACTTGCGCTTTAATCCAGGAGGAGTGCTGTTCATATATTCCTGACCACAAACACGAGATAGACAATCACCTTGAGGTAATTCAGCAAGTGTCGGCTATGACCAAGCCAGGACCAAATCCATTGACGGACTTTTCCAAAGTTTGTTTGGGGGGTGGGGCAGTATCCTGATAAACATCCTGATTGCCATCTGTGTAGGAATAATCCTACTGGAGGTATGTGTTTGCTGCTGCATCCCCTGCATGAAAAGACTGATTAAAGACTTTATAGACATGTCAGTTTCAGAAATGTTATACCAAGGTGCTGAAATTGAAGAATTATTGAAAAATTGAAAATGCTTTCATAAGTTTAAACTGAATGACTCTCTTAACTGCAAATACTAAGTAGAAAGAGGTTAGGGGAAGAAAAACTGTTTATGCTTATTTTAAAAATAAAATAAAAGTATTAAAAGGGGGGAAATGTTAGAAAAATATGTATTAGTAATATGCATGCTTAGTGCATTTGAGGTTTAAAAGGGTTAATACATTTATTCTGTTCACACTGCATGAATCTGCACAAGCTACTAGAGACATCCCAATCCTGTTATGTCATGAAAATATGCACAGCTATGATCTGCTTATGCTTTGGAAATTAACAGGAAAGCATTTGATTTCTGCTAATGTCATGAAAATAATAATAATAAGTGTTTCATTTCTACTAGTGTCATGAGACTTAACAAAGAGTTATTGATTTTCTGCGTATGCCATGAGAAAGTACACAGCTGCTGAAGCTATTGATAATGAAAACAAAGGCTGCTTGAAAGTATAAACCGTAGTCAGCATTATTTGTACCTAAGCTAGAAATGTACCTTGAATCTAGGTAAAATGTAACACATATATATTAGAACTGCACAATTGAAGAATAGAAAGTTTGTAGTGTGCTAAAAATAAGCCCCAAGGCCAGGTTGTTTTTCTCAAATGTTTTTGTAAATCAACAATAATCCAGTCATGTCAGCAGGAAATCCAAGTAATATTTTCTATGTAATACATAGTGAGTTTTAAATCTAAACATGTCAGCAGGAAATCTAAGTAACATTTTTTGTAGAGTAACACAGAAAGCTGTGTCTAGCTACATCAACCATAAAAAAGTAACATTTCATAGAACTGTATAAAAGTAGCATACTGCTCACTAGTAATTTAGACAAATCCTGTATCTGCATGTTTTGTCTCCTTGCTGCAAGTAATAAAGGGTGCCATACGTAAACCTTACGTGAATTGGTCTTTGAAGTTTTTTCCTTTGACACCCATGCTCCCTTTTCCTGGCTCCCAAGCTCCACGTACACAGCATCCATCCATTTTGCAGTTGCTAGCCCTGCCATACCACACCTCTACACATTTCCCTCTCTGCCCGTCTTGGTATTCCTTCATATTACTGTCTCGATGCAACCTTATGCAAGTTCTTCGTCAGTTTAGTCCACGTACGTTTGAGCCTTCCCTTCATCCACCTACGATACTGGTGGAAACATTACTGTGACCCATAACATCTGGTGCATCCTGGCAGGGACGGACCTGGTGTTGTGTCACGATGAGTACACTTTGCTGGTCTACACTGTTTCTCCCACTGGTAGCATCCTGCCAAAGTTTTCAGATGCAGTGGTTTACTCACACTCTAGACCAGCCTCATCTCCCGCTTCCACCCCATGAAACACGCTCCCACCCCGTGGCCCATTTTCCATTCCTCTCTTCAGTATTATACAAGACTACTGTTCTCACAGTATGCATGGACAGGTACTGTTCATTGGTACTCATAGACTGTTCGGACTACTGTGACTGATCACTGTGCGCATGTTTGCTGGTATTAATGTACATACTTACATACATTTTCTATACTGTTGACTGACTGTGCCGGATGACATGTTTGTGATAACAGCAGCTGATTGTATATCTGCCATGCCTTCGTGGTAACTCACTTGGACTATAGTATGCAGAGGGGGAACCTGGGATTTCTGATTATGTTGTTACTGGCCACGACAAAGGCTGTGGGATACAGCGTGCCTAGGGCACTGTGGGGGAAGTGTAGGCGGGTATGCGATGGAGTGCGCTAGGCTCAGACCTGCTGACCTCCAGTTACGGCATCTTACACTAATGTGGGCTGCTTACCGCCACCCACACATGCATATTCCCGCTTGCTGCCGCATACCCCCCGTGCTACTTCATGTACATGTTGGTATTATACATGCTTAAGTCAGGTTTACATGTCAGGTATGACTGTTCACGAAGGTCAGTGTAAGGTTAAGTGGAATTCCAGTTTAGCATTTCTGGTTAGGCTACACTCAGGTATTTGGGTTAGGTTTAGTTATGCCATACCTGTGTTGTAGAGTAGATGTGAATAGTGGAGGTGTAGGTGGGTAGGTGGAGGGGGGATATTTTAACTGTATAGTAAGCTGTTCGACTGATTGGTGGGGGAGCAGTAGTGCAGGTTTGCAGGGTGTTGGGATATGTATGCGAGGCAGGACAGGAGGTGTCAGTGTCAGTAGTTGGTGTAGGGGTGTGGAGTGTTAGGGGTGGTGGTCTTCGCCAGGTGGTGATCCAAGTGTGCTTGAGTTTCCCTTCATGAGTTATTTACATGTGTAGTCTGGGACAGCTGTGGTAATACACCTGGGTAGGAGGTTCCAGGCTCCGCCAATATAGTTGTGTGGAGAATGTCACCTACTTGTGACTGTGAACATTACTATGAATGCAACAGGGGTCGATAGGTAAATGGCTTTACTGGGCCACACAGAGGGCCTGATAGTGGGGACATGTACAGGGATGTGCACGATGGCTGACGGGAAGGTCCACAGCTGGCCATTTCTTCCACAGCGACTACTGTGTATATACACTGCATTTAGGGTTAGGTCTGGATACACACCCCTGGGTGGGGGTGAGGACAGTCACAGCAATAATACCTTGTGATGCCAATTAGTTCAGTTTACATGCCTGCAGTGGGGTGTTGCGACCATGTGTTCTTTGGTGTCATGTAGTGGGTTTGCAATGACACATCTGGTTATTTTGCCCATTGCCCTGTAAACTAGACACTGCTGCTGTGGGACTCGTACCAGGCATGGCTGCTCATTAGGTGTCGGGTCTGCCCAATGTACAGTCTTGCTTACATCCCTGGGGCGGTCCACATAGAACTGCTTCAGCCAACACCTGCATGCCTAGGCCCATAATTACATACCCATAGTTCTCCAACTGCACCTCCTCTTCGGCACTCTTCCTTACTCCGGGTGCAGGTCAGGTCTTGCCACACTAGTACACACTACCCACTCCCCATGACCCATCACGTATGTTGTCTCGCCCCATGGATCATCAGGCTTCCCCAACCTTGTAGTCCGAGAACATGCGTGCCCTGCCATTGGACATCTGTATAATGGCTGGAAACCCGAAAATCATAGAATGTTTGGGTTGTCCCACAAGGGACATTCTTGTCTTTGTTTCAAGATTAGACTTGGCGGGTCTCTCCCACTGGTAGTATCCTGCCTGTAGTCTGGGAAGCAGTGGGGTGTTTACTTTTATTGTGTGTTTGTATGTTTCACCTGTCTAGCTGGGGGGGAGGTTGATGCTACGTATTACATGTTTGTTGATTGGACCCTCACCCCCATTGGCATGGCCTGTGTACATATGTAATTCTTAACTGCTGTATCATATCCTAGCTATATATATGGGTATATTTACACACACACACACACATATATATATATATATATATATATATATATATATATATATATATATATATATATATATATATCTATATATATATATATATATATATATATATATATATATATATATATATATATATATGTGTGTGTGTGTGTGTGTGTGTGTGTGTATATGTATATATATGTATATATATATATATATATATATATATATATATATATATATATATATATATATATATATATATATCTAATGACATATGGATGTATGGGTGTCTGCATATCTATATGTGGGTATTTATTTATATATATATATATATATATATATATATATATATATATATATATATATATATATATATATATATATATATATATATATATATATGTATACATTTGTACTACAGAGAGGGAGAGGTATATCTCCATGTAGTTATGGGTATATATACACACACACACACACATACCTCTACATATTTACATCTACATCTGGTTATACCATTCTTTGCCATGTAAAATAGACTGTGCTGCAGTGGGACTCGTAGCGGGAGTGGCTACTCGTTGTGCGACGGCTCTGCCCATTAAACACTATTGCTTACATCCCTGGGGCAGTCGAATAGACCCACTCCAGCAAACACCTGCATGCCTAGACCCATGTAATTACATACCCATAGTTCCTCCACCCATGCCTCCTCTGCAGCACTCATCCTTACTCTGGGTGCAGGACTGGTCTAAACACACCACTACACACTGCCCACTATCCACTTCACGGGACCTATCTTGTACATTGTCTCGACCCATGGGTCATCAGGCTTTCCCACACTTGTAGTCTGGGTATGTACATGCCCCACCTTGATAGGTCATCGCACGGGCTTCCTCCTAAAACAAGATCATTTTTGGGGTGTCCCGCAAGGGACGCTTCTGTCTCTGTTCCAAGATTAGACTTCTCAAGTCCACTGTGTCCCCCCCCTGGTTATATCCTGCCAGTGGTCTGGGGAGCAGTGGATTGTTTACATTATTTGTGGGTTTGTTTGTATGTTTCCCCTGTCTGGCTGGGGGGTTCATGCTACGTGTTACACGTTTCTTGCTTGGGCTCTTCACCTCCATTGGCATGACCTGTGAAGATATGTCATTCTTAAGTGCTGTATCTTATCATAGCTATATATCTGTGTATATATATATATATATATATATATATATATATATATATCTGTATATATATATATATATATATATATATATATATATATATATATATATATATTGCTGTATATATATCTAACGACATGTGGATGTATAGGTATCTGCATATGTATATATGTATATGTGGGTATTTATTTATATGTCTATCTATGTATGTATACATTTGTACTACAGAGAGGGGGAGGTATATATCTGTATAGTTATGGGTATTTATACAAACACATATACCTCTAAATCTTTAGCTACATATCCGGTATTGTTGACTAGTATTACTGGATACTGTGTTTCGTCTGCATGCCGGCCAACCTTGTGTGCCACGTATGCTTTGTGATACCAGTGACTGAATCCGTTAGTGTACACAGAATCATACGTGACACCGGCTGTTAGATATGGTGTGTTTAAGGCACTTTCAAGCGGTTGTAAGCAGGTTTGCACAGAGGTAAGCACTGCTGACTTCCGGTCACAGTGTCTTACACGCAGTTAGCGTCTCCTTTGCTTAATCTGTGTCGGCGGTGCTTCACCCCACCCAAACGCACTTGCATACACTTATTAGTGCTTACATATGCTTACTACTGCTTATCTGTGCTTACGCCTGCTTAGTGCTGACTTATTCATCATGGTACTGACTCTTCATATGTGCATTTAATGCAGTACTCCAGTTCACATTTAAATGTTATTTAGTAGGTTATACAGCAATAAAATGTAAATAATTGTTTGTATACAGATTTCACATGGAAATGGTACGTGCTGCAGTGGGTCTCAAACCGGGAATGCCTGTTTGTTAGGTGGATGCTCTGACCACTACACTATTGCTGTTTCATTTGCTATATCTTTTTGTTATCCTCTTCAGCCTTTTAAGCTGCTTTAACCATTGCTAAGCGATGGGCACACCCGCGCACCTACGGTTAGCTGTACTCAGAGTTTTAAAAATATATACAGGGGTTATTTCTTTTTATTTTTATGTCCTGTTGCTGTTGTACACATGGGGGACTGTTGGTGGGGATATGCGGGCACCTATGAGCGGTCTTGCTCATTTATTTACAGTTTCTGCTATTCTACTTTGCAGGGGCGTGTTTATTCTGATAGCTCTTCTCTCAGACACGCCCCCTGCACTCGTCCACACTCCGTATAGGATTAGGATGTCAGGCAGGTCATGTCAGACTAGATTCGTCCTGCATGGAAGATTAGTGAATCCGGGGGAGTTTCTGAAATATGGCTGCAGTCACAGAAGTTACAGTGACATAGTACTATTTGGTTGTGAAATACTTCATGGTGATTGTGCAGAAGGCATAGCATAGCAGTCATTTCTTCACTCATTTGTGCAAACATCTGCACTTTCCCATAATATCACCTACTTACAACACAATAGCATTATTCTTACCACATTTAAAAAATGAGCAGAAATCTATCACCTATCATACACACAATATGTGGCACAATATCTTTGAGAGTATAAATAGTTGGTTTGTGAATCCTATGACAAAAAAGGGGATCAAGAACTTGTAATTAAATGCTTAATGGTGAGGAGACCACTCAATGTGTTCATTTTTTTTACATGATTTTACCTTGGCTTGATGTGTTAGCAAACTTAATCTCTTCTGGTGTAGATTAGACATGATGTGAGAATGTGCCTGGAGCTGTCACAAGACAAAGCTAATCGTGCAGATATTCTGATATTGGTAAAAGATACCTGTTTTAGTTTGCTTTCTGTAGAACATGAAAAAGCTATGGAAATTAATTTATCCAATGTTGTGTAATTCTGTAGCATGTCATTAACTGGTTGTGCTGGAATCTAACATTTGTTTAAGAGTAAGTGATATAAAATTACTTATGGTTTCATTTTCTAGTTTCTACTGAAAATTGAAGACTGTCTGTTTATTGCACAGAGAAATAACTTCCTCATGTTTCACCAGAAAATACTTATTTCCAGTGAGTGCAGATGCTTGCACTCCCTTGTTCAATGTTTCAGGGCACAGTTATGCAGATTTTGGCTGTTATATATCAACCATTAATCCAAAAGCATTGAATCTCCAAGGCAATCTGTCATAGAATTTAGTAGCTCTGGATTCAGTGGTTTGAGCTTTAACTCACTACAGGTGACTTCAAGAACAAGCCAGACAAAGACCTGTGTGACATGTTTCTTCATATTAGAGGCAGGAAAGCCATCAAGATATTTGGTGAATTTTCTGTGCAGGAAGAAGAGAGAAACAGATAGTACTGAACAACATATTCTAGGCATACTGTGAATTATAGAAGATTTAACCTATGTAAAAATGTACTTTTCACTTTAAGCCAAGGTGGTCAAGGAAAGTACTCATACATATGTTAGTAAGTAGAAACTTTTTTGTCACTGCAAGTGGACTGTTAAGTGTAGAATTAAAAAAATTAAACTCTAGACTTAGCTCTGTAAAATTGACATGGTGTGTTGATAATAAAGTCAAACTGAAACTCATGAAAAATTAAAAAAAAAAAAGTTTATTACAATGTATCTCCTATTGTAGTAACATAGATGGTACCAGATAACATTGAAAAACAAATGAGCCATGTCCACTGTAATCACAGTGGCTAGAGGCATGATAACAACAATGCTAAATTAAAATCAAGTTTGTAGGATATGTGGAAGAGTTAATCATTTTATAAGAATGTGTTTTAAATGTAAAAATGTTGTAACAGAATATTAGTGTTGTAAATCTAAACATGCACTGCAAAACAGATATAAACATGATTATGGTAGAAATGCACGTTGTGGATTATTGTGCAAGCTGTTGAATTTTCAGAGACACAGCTAGCACAACTCCCATATTCAGAGATGACAGTCTGTGAACTTTGAAGAGCTGCTAAAGCAGAGGCAGTGCAGAAAATGTTGCTTATTAAAATCAGAGAATGCAGAAAAATACATCTGTTATTAATGCTTTCTTGCAAATGCACATAAAATGTAGGTTGCAAAATCAAAGGCAACCTTGAGTGGTACGCTAATTTTTATTTTAGAGTCCAAAAAGAACAGAGAATCCTATCACATTATCAACACTAATTGTTCTGGTAATAAAAGCAAACTGTCTGCTACTCTTGAAGAAAACTTAGAACAGGAATTTATGTTTATTATCATTTTGGTATGACAGATAAATAAAGCCTACTGAATGAGTAAACAGTATAGTGACTGGAGTTAGGCAGTGCAAGGATTTGCCAAGACCCACAGACTGTCAACAAATGGTTTGAGAGAGCATTGGTGTTAGCAAATTGCAGAAGAAATACCTAACTTCTGGCTAAAAGTATTAACACCTTTACATGAAGATTTAGCCTTGAGTAAGAACTTTTTATATGTGTACCCCGAAGAGACACCAGCCTGGTTAACAATAGGAAAAACAATATGCCTACTTAAGAGCGAACCTGCAAGCTATCCTAAAAACTATAGACCAATAACTTGGCATCTGACAGTATATAAACTATACACTGGAATTGATGCCAACAGAATTTATGGTGATTTAGAAAAAAACTCAATGATGGCAATACTAGTAGTGGGGTAACAAAAGAAAGTCAAATGGAACAAAGGATCATTCATTGTTAAAGTCATAATGGAGAACTGTAAAAAAGGGTAGAATCTGAGTATGGCATGGATGGACTACAAAAGAGCAAATGACAGTTTTCTACATGCATGGATAAGAGTGCTTAAAAATATATAAGATACACCCTTTGCTGATCAATTATACTACAGTGACCATTAAACAGTGGCAAACGCCTTTGCAGTTAAGGCATGATAAAGGAGAAATAATTATTCCAGGGATAAAAATTCACAGGGAGATATTCAAGGCTGACCCTCTTTGTCACCACTGCTCTTTTGTCTTGCCCTTAACCCATTAAGCTGTTTACTTAACAGATTAGGTCATGGCTACAATTTGGCTCACAGAAAACACCAAAAGTGTAAAGACTTCTCATCTTTGGTGAATGATTTAAAACTGTATCGTTCATCAGATGAGGAACTAAAAGCACAACTGCAAGTGGTCAAAACATTTTCAGATGATATAAGTCACTTGGTACTGATAAATGTGCAAAAACAACCTTTAAAAAAGGAAAGCTGCAGCACCAAGAATATATCTGGTAATTGATGAAGGATCAACAATAAAACATGAACAAATGCAAATATAACTTGGTAAGGAATATTTTAGAAGACTAAAATTAATACTGAAAAAAGCATTGACATCTAGGAGCAGTCCAAGCTATAAACCAATTTGCTCTTCTGGTCCTAACTTACAGTTTTGGAGTGACTGACTGGCCCCAAAAGGTATTGGATTGGTTGCACAAGAAAACAAGAAGGATGCTTCATGCTTATCAAATGATTTATTAAAAATCTGTGCACACCAAGACTATATATTATCCGTTCTGATGGAGGTATGGATCTGCATGCATATCTGTAGACATAAATTGTATTTATGCATTTTCTATTTCTCTGTTAAACTTATAACTTACAACTAAGCTAATTTGTTTCTTCTATGGAGCTTTTCTCTCTGGGCCTCTGCTGAAAAAGAGCACTAGCCCAGTCAGACTTTCAAGTCAAATATATATATATATATATATATATATATATATATATATATATATATATATATATATGTAGGAGTGCTACAGAATCTTGAAAGACCAAAATCCTGAGACCAATATCCTGAAAATTCAAAATCCTGAAAACTCAAAATCCTGAAAACACACAGAATACCAACAGTTACTATATTCCAGCACAAGTACATATAGAAACAAATAAAACACAAACCATATTACTTTTATCCAAGTAAAAACAGGGGGGCAAGCCCCCTTGCACACCCCATGTGGAGGGATGCCCCACACCCCCTGCTAGATATATATCCAAGACTGCAGCTCCAAGACTGAAGTGCAATCTCAGAGTTGTTATATTTAAGTAGCACGGGGTGTGGAGGGTGCAGCCCCCCACATGGGGGGGTGCAGGGGGGCTTTCCCCTCTGCTTATAGTTGAAGGGTAATATGTTTCTGTATGTACTTGTGCTGGAATATAGTAAGTGTTGGTATCTTGTGTGCTTTCAGGATTTTGAGTTTTGAGGACTTTTGAGTTTTCAGGATTTTGGGCTTTCAGGATTCTGTAGCACTCCTGTATATACACACACACACACACATATATATATATATATATATATATATATATATATATATATATATATATATATATATACATACATACATACATACATACACATCTATACATACACACTGACCTCATAAGACCCCAAATTAGATAGTTTTAAAACGTGAGGAGAATAAGTCTTAAGATGGCTTCCCTGCTTAGTTTAGCAGAAGCATATGTGTGTCAAGCAGGAATGGAAATCAAACCAGAAGTAGATAAAAATCATGCAGCAACTGAATGTGCCAAAAAAAAGAAAGAATATAAGTTGAAAGATCAGATGAGAAGGCAAGAAATGTGTAAAATGCATAAATATACTTGCAAGTATAGAAAATTCTTGTAATAACTGTATGTTGATCAGAATCAAAAACACTTCTCCAAAGCTGTTTACAACTTCCTGAGGGATGGTATAAACAGCTTCACAACCCCCTGCCCCACTGTAGGAACTGGCACCAATGTCCAAATCTACACCAAAGTATGAAACAAGCATTTATATAGATGCATGGAATCAGGAATACCTGACAGGACAAAATTATCTTCTGCAAGGAAGAGTAAACCTGTCTGGTGGACATCTGCAATAAAGAAACTATATAACAAAAGGAAATCTTGCTGTCCAGGACCAAGAAGGAGCAGGTGTCCAGTTTGAAGCAATCTCTCCTTAGCCTGAACAAGCAAATAAGAGCACTAGTGAAATCCTTTAAAGACAACTTTGAGCCCAAATTGGCCACATCTACTAGAGACAATCATAAGGCATTCTTCACATAAGTACTCAATCTCAAAGGAAGCACCCAGATCTGTTCAGAACAGGGGGTCAAGGAAACCACACACACAAATGCTGCAGATATAGTCAATCTACTGGCTGACAGATTCAGTAAAAACTTCTCCCTTCTGCCCTCCCCCATCAGTAAATCAGGACATACCCAGTACCTGCCCCCCACCCCTTATCTCTAGAAAACAAGTCATCATTGGCCTCTCAAAGGCAATAAAATACAGTTCCAAGGGACCCAATAACATCCCAGGCTGCATCCTACATGAACTCAGGCATGAACTTGCAGCACCAATATGCACCCTATTCAACCAAATCCTGAGTACCAGCTTTGTCTCAGCTGAGTGGAGGACAGCCACTGTCATCCTTTTACACAAAGGTGGAGCATCCACCGATCAAGGAAATTATAGACCCATCAGCCTAACTAGCCTGATCTGCAAGGCCATGGAATGGATTATCATGGACCTCATTGACAAGGACATTGGCAACCTCCAAACATACAACCCCACATAGTTTGGCTTTGTCAACGGGTGGTCATGTCTGTTAATTCTGGTTGAGTTCTTTGAGACAGTCATCAAAGCCATGGACGAGGGGAAGATGGTGCACAATGCCTATCTTGACCTGGCCAATGCCTTCAACACTATTCTCCACTCAGGCATAGTAGATAAACTCTCTTAACTTGGCATCAATCCATATGTTACCAGATGGGTAGCAATCTGGTTAAATTGATAGAATCTACCTAATCAAAGTAGGGGAAGCCACCTCAAGCAGTAGAACCGTAACAAATGGCGTACCCCACTGATCGGCCAAGGGGCCTCTGTTATTCAGGATAGCCTTCTCTGAAGTACAGGCCAAAACCAGTGGGCTATGGCTGATCAAGTTTGCAGATGACTGCAAGTTGGGCACAATCATCAATTTCCAAAGTGATGTGGATGTCCTCCAAGAGGCTCTCATCCAAGCAAATGACTGGTGACAGAAACATGGCCTTAAGCTGAATGCCAAAAAATCATCATCTTCCCCTTTGGGGAGAGTGATGTCCCCACATATTATCACATTAATAACAATGTTCTAAGTACACAATCAGTAGTGAGGGATTTGGGCACCCAGGTTGATAGCAACCTGACTTTTGACAACCATGTTGCTTCTGTTATATGAAAAACTTTCTACATGTCCCACCTCATAAGTAAGGGTATCTCATTCAGGGACAAAGAGGTAATGACATCCCTGTATTTTTCCCCTATAAGGTCAATTATTGAGTACAACACTCCCTTCAGCATGTACCTCGCAAAGCACATGCAGCAGCTGGACAGACCACAGAGGTTCTTCACCAGGAGAATCCAGGGCCTCAAACATCTACCCTACACAGATAGGCTACAAGCCCTGTCCCTCTACTCAGTTTCATACAGACTCCTCAGAGGTGACATCTGTCTGGCATACAAAGCAATCTCCGACCCCGCCTTGATGGGACTGCTGCATATCCGCAAGTCAATCTTCACTCGAGCAACTCATATGTGACTTCAACCTGGTCTGTGATATCAATAGGACTTGTTGGCAGGACAGATTTGTGCTCCAGAGACTCCCCCACCTGTGGAATAGACTCCCTCTCCAAGTCAGAGTACCTTATTATTCCTTTTTAAGCACAACCTGTATAACTGGATGGGAAACAGAAAATACACCCCCCCTGGGATTCTACCTGTGTCCCTGCTAGACAGGGGCTTTGGATACTGACTTGTCTAAACATGGGCTATACTCTTGGCTAGGCTTATAAGGTCCTCAGGGCCAATAGCCTAGCAACCTCCTCCTTTAAAAAGATGAAAGGTTAACACTGGTGGCTCATGATAGTGGACTACGTACGCGTTGGTTTACAAAGCCAATTGAATGTGTGGAGGAAGCAGAAAAATGCAGGTTTTATAAAATACAATTGGAAACAATCACAAATCTTGTTGCTGGTCATGATATACTAATGACAGGACTGTATACTGAAAGGCATAATAATGTGGCAAGACTGTTGCATTGGGGATTGTGCAAACATATTGAAGTAGATGAAAAACATTGGCAACATGAGCCACAAACCATTATAGAAAATGAAGTTATATCACATGGGAGCACCCATTACTAACAGTCCAAAAAATAGATGTGAGAGAACCAGATGTAGTAGTCCATGAAATGAAGACAAAAGTAGCATTGATAACTGAAATTTCTACATCCATTGATGACAGTGTCTTACGTACAGAGAGAGACTAAGTCATAAAATACCAGGATTTGCAAGCAGAAGTGAGGGCATTGTGGAAGAAGGATATCCAGCAGTTCCAATAGTAGCAGGAGCAATTGATCTTATAAAAAAGAGTTTACAAACCTGCTTAGTTGTGTTACCGATACATGTAACTCCATATGAAGTGAAGGAGTCAATACTGGGCACATCGCGGGTGCTGCGAAGACCACTTTTGGTTAACATCCAAAGACTGAAACAGTATTAATTTCATGAACTTTAATCAATCTTTGACTTAGGAATGGAGTCCAATCCTGTCACGGTATTAGACACCCAAAAGACTCGAAGAGAAAAAAAATAGTAATAGAAATAGTTGCCTAAATGCACAGTCCAGAATTCTTTTAGTACCAAATGCAAATCAAGGATTTTAGAAAGTAAACTTGGATGAGACAAACGCAAGTTTTGAACACTCAATATGCCCTTGGATAGATAAGTATATTTTTGAAACTATTTGAGATTTCTTCAGCAGCAGAAGTATTTCAGCATGCAATTACTAGCATAACAGATGGAGTGGAAGGTGTGCAGCTTTAATCATTATTGATGCCATATTGGTCTGGAGGGGTAAAGATTTTGAAATGTCAAGACTTGCTAGTGCAAGTCCCAAAATATTGAGACTGGCTGAAAGAACAGAGTTACATTTACCAAAAGTCCAAGATGCAATTTCTAAGAATATTCCGTTTTCTCTGAGGTATAGTGACCTTGGATTTGTAAATATAAGTTTAGGGTGTGGGGGGTACCAGTAAGGGGAGTTTTCTACATAAAGGTGATCAGGTTTTAACCCTTGATTTATACAGTATTGGCACTTAGGTGGTATGTTCAATATTTCAAAACAGAACAGGAGCCCAACAGTAGCCAGCAGAAACAGATGCTAATCCCAAAAAGTACTTTCTTTTAACGTAAAGTCAATTTAATAAAAACTTTCTCATGTTTTCGTCACTTTAAGTAAAGTAACTTCTTCAGACACACAGACAAACAGCAGTTACACAGTTTCTACAGCATTTAAATTATGTAGCATGAAATCGTGTGACTAATAGCAGCAGTGAATTAAAGGTGCAGAAGCACAATAATTCAGACACTATTAAAGTAAATCTAAAAATGTACATTCCACTTCAAAATGAAAAGTGTGTATGCAATCAATATACAATATACAAGAGTTGTGTTAATATCATTACTAAAAATTTAAAACCAAAAATACACTATCGTGTAAGGTTTCTTAATTTAAGCAAACATGAAATATTGCAATTCTCATTCAAGCCAGGCAAGCAGAAAGTATTAAGTGCTAACTGCCATTCTAATTCTCATACGTCTAATAGTACTGGATATGGGCCACCTCTAATGTCAGGAAGTACCTGATCAATAGCTTAAAACGTAAAACTATGTCCACCATTTAATGAAACATGTTTTGCTAAAGCCTTTTCTGTTTTATTTTTGCTAATCACATAAGAGTGTTCATAAATTCTCTCACGCAGCTTCCTGTCGGTTTTTCCTATGTAGAAAGCCGGACATAGGATATAGAAAGCTAAGTAAACAACACTCTTGGACTCACAATTCAACTTATGGTTGATGTAGAATTTACATTTATTCAATACTCTAAAGGAATTACCTGTTTTTATATATTTACGCATCCTACATGCTCCACACATAAAGGTTCCAGTAGTTCTAGAAGTAGGTTTAATGCTTTTAATTTCAAAAAAACTTTTTAAATTAGTGCCTCTTCTATAAACAATACTGGGTGACTGTCCAATTCTATCAACTAAGGAAAAGTCCTTGTAAAGGAAACTCCAATTTTTGTGAAGAATTAGTCTAAGTTGGTCACTGTCTTTACTAAAGGTGGTTATGAAAGTATCACATAAAGAGGTCTCCCTAGTTTGCTGAGTCATTGAAGGTTTCATAAAGGTAACCAAGTCACTATTTAGTGACTGTGTAGTTCGAATAGCAACCTGGCTAGAAGGTGACTCTACCAAGTTAACATCAATGACAACAGAAGGTGAGGTCAAAAGGGGTTGAACTATACCTCTAATCCATTTGTTTACAGTTTCTTCAGTTAAATCATTTATTAAACTAACAGGGTAGCCTCTATTGCAAAACATATCTCTTAAGAGTTGACATTCAGAGTTGAAGTCATCTTCGTTAGTACACATCTTTGCGGCTCTAATGAATCGACCTTTCACTATTGAACATTTTTGTCTGTAAGGGTGTGCACTAGAAAAATGTAAATAGGAATTGCAATATGTAGGTCTTCTATAAATTTTAGAAACATATTTCCCACTTACTGTATCTTTTTTTAGATTCACGTCCAAATAGTCAATACTAGTAGTGTGAAAAGTGTGAGTAAATTTAAAAAATGATGTGGTAGAATTAAAGTAATCTATCATTTGTTTAGCTTGTGACTCATTTCCTTTAAAAATTACAAAGATGTCATCTAAAAATCTTGTATAAAAAGTAAAGAAAGTGTACATTTCAGAGTTATTGAATACAAAATATTCTTCCCATTGAGCCATAAATATGTTCGCCACACTCGGTCCACAAGGGGAACCCATAGCAACTCCATGTTTTTGTAAATAGATCTTGTCATTAAAAATGAAAAAAATTGTTGGAAAGTATAATATCAATTAACTCGGTTGCCAGGTCAATATCCCTTTGTGGGGCTTTTTTGTTTTTCATATAAACTTCTACCCACTCAACCGCTTCTAAATGTGGAATAGAAGTGTATAAGTCGACTACATCGATGGTAAGAAAGGTGTCTTCTTGATTAACCTCTAGAATGTTCAAACTTTTCAACAAAGTCCATGAATCTTTGCATACTCGTGACTCAAGTTTAAGGTATTTTTGTAATATTGAGTCAACGAGTTTTGTACATGGGTATGTCAAGGAACCTCGACCGTCAATAAGTGGACACATGGGAGGGTCATGTTGGTTCTTACGGATCTTTGGTATTCCAAACATGACAGGTGTTTTTGGGTAGAGAATGTTAATGTAATTGAGTGTATCCAGGTCGATTTTAGCTTTTATAAACAGATCTCTGATGTACGCTCTAAACATTGATTGTGCAATATTTAATTCATTAAGAGATGCCTTAGCATAGGCCGGACAATTCAAGGCTAACTCCATTTTTTTATTATAATCAGTGATGTCAAAGATAACAAGTCCGCCACCTTTATCTGGTTTAACTAAATGGACATGAGCTGATCTAAGTAGTTTTAATGCTCTTAACTGTTCCGTAGTGATGTTGCTCTGTTTATAAAAGGTATTACTGGCTCTAATGAAAGGTATGTGTCTGATGTCTAACTCACATACATTTTCATAAAGAGCTAAAAGGGGGTGAAGGGGAGGGTTGAACTAGCAGCCCTAAGTACATGTGCAGGCTGTTGAACATTGCCTAATAAAAAGGAAAGATTTAATTTCCTTACGTAACACTTTAAGTCTAACAAAGTTTTTGCTACATTAATGTTGTTACTTAAAACATATGTGTTACCCTTCGCTAGCAGTTTTAACAAATTTGCTTCTATAACAACAGATGAAAAGTTATAAATATTAAAGTCCCCTTTAGAATTAGTGAGAACAACAAGGTTATTTACTGCAACAGAGTCATTAGGAACTATCTCTTCCGATGGTTGTTCTGCCTTTTGTTCCTCTGATACTGAGTATGACGTGCCCGAGTGGTGGGCATGTTGTTCTTGTCCTGATGAAAATTTCGAGCAAGTTGGTTGTTATTTGCTTGCCCCTCACGTGAATTATTGTTTGCCCGAATTTTTTCACTTCACCTAACTGTGTCAGCGAAATCAGTGTTATTAACCTCAGATTCAAGTGGTAATAGACTGTCAACAGAATTATTGTAAGTTGAGTTGATTTCTGTCAGGTGCGGCACTTTGTTGGAATTGTGCCAAACCTGTGAAGTTTGAGGTCTAGGATAAGCAGAGCCATTAGTGTATGCCATACGGTCACGGTTCATTTTTTTAATCTTGTTATTTTTTAAGTCTGTCCAGCAATTGCTCAATACTGCTAAAGACTCTATTGTAGTCAAACCTATATCTGACAAAGTCAGGATGCAGTTTAATAGATTTGTCCAAGTCTTCAACTTCCTTCACTAAATTTTCAGTCTGCAATGAGTAGTGTTTTATCATTAATTCCAATTTTTGTGAAGAATTAGTCTAAGTTGGTCACTGTCTTTACTAAAGGTGGTTATGAAAGTATTGCATAAAGAGGTCTCCCTAGTTTGCTGAGTCATTGAAGGTTTTATAAAGGTAACCAAGTCACTATTTAGTGACTGTGTAGTTCGAATAGCAACCTGGCTAGAAGGTGACTCTAGCTGAAGAACTGAAAGCTGACATGACACTAAAATGCAGTTGTTGTGTAACACTGTCTTGTCAGGATGATTAGATGTGTGAAGCAAATTCATTCATTGATTAAGGCTTGCTATATATTCAGAAAAGAACTACTGTGCATACATCACTTGTTTAAAGGTGAAGAAGTTGCCATTCCATAAAAGTTAAGAAATCAAATGCTGCTAAGCAAACAATAGTGCCCAACAGTTTGAGTGGTAGGAAAATAATAGACCACTAGGAGTGTTATGAGGTCTGACACTACATGAAGAGGACCTATCCAGTCCTGGAAGGTGCATTATTTCCCCTATGACACCTGTTCAGGAGTGGCATTGTTGCACTTATAAATAGGCTGTTAAATTGGTTTACATTTGTTTTATTATCAATTTATAGATTTTTTTTTTTTAAATAAAATAGTTTCTCTGTATAATGTTTCATAGTTGCTGGGTAGGACATGTAATTGCCGTTGGAGGATGTATCTTGTAAACAAAATACATAGTTTACATTAAGTATTTAATGTGTACACAAAAACACGCAGTGAGTGTCACATATACAGTTCACACACTAACAAATTTAGAGGTAGACACTCTCATACATGTGTGCATGTACATAGACACACACACACACGCGCACACACACACACACACACACACACACACACACACACACACACACACACACACACACACACACACAAAATCAGACACACTCATTCAGACATGTGCCCCGCAATCATTACCTTTTTTGATGTATACCTCCGTGCCTCATTGTGATCAAATCAATGAAAAATTACATTCAATGCAAAGCATCTTCTCTCCATCCCTCTTAACTTAACTGTCCTGATTTTGCCACACCCCTCAAAAATGTTTGCAGTTCTCAGAGCTTTTTTTAGAAATTCAGTTAGCCGATAAACCCAATTAATATCATATAACTGCTTACTTTTCAGAAAAAGGACTGCGGTGGTGGTGCTGCGGTAGCGTTGTCACCTCACAGTTAGACGTTGCCCATTTGATTCTCAGTTAGAGCGTCTTCTGTGTGGCGACATGCGTGAATGGGCGTTCCTTCGTTGAAGGTTGTGCTTTAGGCCCGGCAAGCCAGCACATCAAAATCTACTGCCAATCATTAGCAGACCGGAGTTCTGCTGTAGCGACCCCTAACCGGGAAAAGCCGAAAGAAACACATACTTACTTTTCAGAAAAAGTATGGTAATGCAGCGCCTCTTCCTGTATTAACTTTTAAGTAAATCAGGGTAACATTTAAAAAGAATCCCTGATTTTTAGGTCACTATATCCCCATTATTCTTGACTTTATCCAGAATTCTTGAGCAAAGAAGTTTAGTACAGATGCATGCTCTCTCTCTCTCCACCCCCAGCACTTTATCATGCACACACATGCTTCTAATAGAGTTAATTGCATTTGTTTTGGGGTTTTCCCTCAATAAATGAGGATTTCTGAGCACTGCAAATAATGAGAAGAAAAGTAAAATAGCTTCTTGTAAATGCTATTAAAGTTACTTTTATTATTTTTGCCTTTTTTGTTTAGTGACTGTCAGTATCATATTTAACAAACAAAATCAAAATGACAGCCAAGTTGTTTTTTACAGTGCCTCAAGCAGACTTAATATGCTGCCATGAAGACAGGGACATGATACTGGGCTCTCCTGCTACATTAATATCCCCTTGGATAGTGGGTTCGCCAACAGGCTCTATTTTTGAGATCTGCCCATTTTTTTACAGATATATGAATCCTGTCTGGGAATGTCCAGGTATAAAGAGAGAACCAGAGAGGCTATGTATCAGTGTAATATGACATTGCAAACAGAGCAGATAATGAACCACAGAAATGTTGGTGGCATGTATAAGAACCCAAACAGAGAAAGTTGATGGTATGTGAAATTCCCACCTTGCCATGGTTAAAGCTGGGAGATTATCTTGTCCAACACAACACTGCATTTGTCTGTGTGTGTGTGTGTGTGTGTGTGTGTGTGTGTGTGTGTGTGTGTGTGTGTGTATGTGCATGTGTGTTGTGTTGTGTTGATTACTACTCTTCAGTATCTGGAGACTATTCATCTTAACAAAACTACATCTACATCAATAATTGTTGTTAAATCTGTCCTGTCAATACGTGACCTGAGGAAGAAGTCATGTCATATGATGGCCCACAGTTTATAGCCCAGGAGTCCCAACATTTTTATAAAGTTTGGGATCTTCAGCATACTAAATGCATTCTGAGCATATGCTTCCAGCTGTGAAAAATGTTCTCAAAAAATGCAAAGCCTTGAAGCACATGGACCATTATTTGGCAATTTTGGAGTACAAAAATATACAGTTACATTCATCAGGGTTTTCCCAATCTTACTGATGGGGAGATGGATTAGGGAAATGCTTCATGTGTCTTTCAGTATTGTTATCATAGAGCAGAAAATAAGTTTTACAGAAAAGACAGGTGAAACAGAAGCAGTTTCATGACTGAGGAGCAAAAACTTTGTCCTCATTAAAAGACCTATAATCCATTTATCAGAATGTTTCTTCGAACTTTTATGTTAGAAATGACAGATACAAGCAGCAGTGATAGCACTACACACAATCAGAGATGTTATGTGTGTTATAAGGGCTTGATATGGTATTGTACAGCTGAAATCAGAGACATCTACTGATGTCTACTATATATATATATATATATATATATATATATATATATATATATATATATATATATATATAAAATTGCTACTGTAAGTATTTATTTGTGCCAGATAATCAAGTGAAGGAATCTCCTCAGAAGTTTTCAGAAACTGTAGTGAAGTCAGAGATGATATTTGTTGGTACTGGTTGGATATGAAACCTGTCACTGACCTGTCTCTTGGGTTGATGCTATCATCCTTCACGGCTTCAGTCAAACTATCACTTCCACAACTAGAATCAATAAACCAAATAAGAAAGAGAGCACCTTAGACTGGATACTTATAAATAAACAGAATCAAGCTTACAACATAGGAACTCTGCCAGACGATGTAAGCAATCATTCATTGACCTACATTCTAAGGCAAAAAAATGATATCTCTAACCCCCCAACATGTAGGATTGCACGTTCCAACAAAAACTTTAACCCAGTACTTTTCCAAGATGAACTTAGAGCCTGTGACTGGAACCCTTTAAAAACACTACCACTTGAAGAAGCTGTTAAATACCTAAACTTTAAATTCTTATCGATCCTAGATAAGCATGCACCCAAACGGTCCATTAGAATGAAGTCCAAGCCTGCCCCCTGGCTTTCTAAAGAAACCAGACAAAAAATGTTACTTAGGAACAAGGCTTGGGCTAAATGGAGAGCTAACAAAACTATCTCAAATGAACAAACATTTAAGCATTTAAGAAATATTACTAAAAAGGCAATACTTACAGACAAAAAGAACTACTACTATAAGTTACAGCAAAATCACCAAAACAATCCCCAAATGTTCTGGTCTAGTTTAAATAAACTCCTAAACCCAGGCCACTCACGTACACCTACCCCATCCCAGGCCAAACAAAACACCCCACCAAACTGCCAATACCTTCAATACCTTCTTCACAAAGACCATACAATCACTCACCAGTCAACTAGTCCCTGACAACTCAAGCTTCTCTTCCACCATACCTGGCACTCTTCCAACATTCCATCTGAAACCCATCTCAACCACTCTCATCTGTAAATACATCCAAAAACTTAAACCTTGTACTCCTTCTGCTGACCAGCTACCATCAGAATACCTGCAAAAAGCAGCCAAATTAATTTCTTATCCCATTTCCATCATCATAAATAGAACCATTAAAGAAGGAATAGTTCCATACATCTGGAAAATCTCCCATATTATCCCTCTACACAAAGAGGGTACCTCTAATGATTATTCCAACTACCGGCCAATAGCTCTATTATCACCCCCTAGCAAAGATTATGGAAAAATGCATTCACCAACAACTTTTAAACCATTTATATCAACACAACATCATAACAAACTGTCAGCATGGCTTTAGGCCATCCCATAGCACCACAACTGCCCTATTATCCTTTACAGATGCCATTAATAGAAATCGTAATAACAACAACCTCTCTTCTGCACTCTTTATTGACCTGTCAAAAGCATTTGACATGGTAAACCATACCCTTCTTATAAACATTCTTGAATCCCTTTCCCTTGACTTCCTGGCAATTCAATGGTTCAAGTCTTATCTTACCAATAGGCAACAGGCAGTTCTTTGAGAAAATAATATATCATCTCTTCTACCTGTCACACTCGGTGTCCCTCAGGGCTCTATTCTAGGTCCACTTCTTTTCTCACTGTTTATCAACGACCTCCATGTAGCCATTCCACAAGCCACCTGCATTCAATATGCAGATGATTCTCCACTAATATGCTCAGCAAACTCCCCAAATGATCTACATTCTCTTACTCAGAATGTTTTCAACATAGTTGAAACATGGTTCATTAAACGTTGCCTCCTGCTCAATGCCAAAAAAACTAAACTCCTTCTCTTCACACCCACCAGCAAATCCTCCCCCATAGAATTCTCTGTCATCTCCAATAATGGCACAAGTATATTTCCCGATTCTACCACTAAATTGCTAGGAATTACTATTGACAATAACCTTACATTTGACAGCCACATAAATAACACCATCAAAACTGTCAATAGAAAAATAGGCTCCTTATATAGAATTAAACCTTTCCTAACACCAACAGCCAGAACTAAGATTGCACAGTCCCATTTAATTTCAACTCTTCTGTATGCCTCACCAATATACACTAATCTAAAGAAAAATAATCTCATCAAACTAGCTAATTCCTATAATAACATTACCAGATTTGCCTCCAGAAATCCTTTTAGAACTCACCATTGTCTGAATCTAACACAGCTAGGCTGGCTTGAATTTCAAAACCAATTGAAACTCTCCCAACTCACCATTGCCCACAAGATATTTAATAAACCTAACAGCACCCCTATACTTTCCAATCTCATAATCCCCTATAAAAATCTAAATTCTCTTCGCTCTTCCAGAAACTTCTTGCTAGCATAAGCAAGTCTTACAACATGGCTGGAGTTTCACTGTTTTCCAACTCTGTGGGAAAAAACTGGAACTTACTACCTAATGATCTAACTTTAATTTCTTCACTGCCTCTCTTTAAACAAAACCTCAAAAGACACCTCAAATCAAACTGGCTATGCCCCTGTAGCAACCCTGATTAACCTTCTCCTTCACTACCAATATTTCTTCTCTTGAACCTCTCCCTATTACACATTCTTTGCGGTAGGACTGTAACTGGTTTACAGAATTCAACATACTGATGTAATCTGTCCTGCTTAATGCTCTGAAAATCTCTATCATGTTAATATGCTGATAGTCTACATGTATCTCACTGCATATTGAATTATCCTATACATATTGTCACCTCTACTATTGTAAATGCCTACATTACTCTAGTAATACTGCTGTAATTTACTGTATTCTAATTACTTCTTGCTTTTTGAATAATCTTCTATTGAAATCCATTCATTTATTATGTATTAATATTGATTTTTAATTTTTAACTGTTTTTTAATTATTTTTTAATTTTTTAAATGTTTTTTTAATTGTCAAATGTTTTTTAATTTTTTCATTTTTTTAATTTTTAAATGTTTAAATTTTTTAATTTTTAATTTTTAAATGTTTACATTTTTATTTTTGTTTCACTGGAGCTTTTTTCCCAGGGCCTCTACTGAAAATGGAAATATATCCAGTTAGACTAGCCCAGTTAACAAATGTAAAATAAAATAAAATAAATAAACTCCTCAGGATGCCACCTTCTCAGGATGCCACTAGAAAGAGTGATATTAGCCTAAATATAGATTATCTCTCATTTCTTTTATGAAATATTAAGAAACACTGTATCACTGTTGTACAATTTATTTGCCTTCTACTATACATACTAGACTTCTGACCAAGTACACACAGTTGTAAAGCTAATTTACTGAGACACTGCATAGACACTGCAAATTTACACAGAAGATTTGTTAGTGGTTATAGACATCTTTTCTAATAGGATAAGGAAGATGGACACTGATGTAGTATCCCACTTTAAGACAGTACAAGTAGCTAGGATGTGTCATGTGACACAAACACATTTGAGGACACATATGTATTGGCTTAATGGTGTAGCAGTACTCTCTAAAGCTAGTGTTTCTTAAAGTGCTTGTGCACCTGACCCGACATGCTAATATACCCAAAGATCTATTCAGATAAGGATAATCTTCCGCAGAGAACACCTTATCATGGACCTCAATACTGAAAGGCCAGTAGCCTTAGGGTTATCACCCTTCCATTAACCTGTGTAGGCTAATATAAGAAGTACAAGTGCCCTCTCCAATAGGTAAGACCTCAGGGGTTAAGTATTTTAGCCCTGTGTGTCTGCCTTTAATATCAACAGGATAATTAGATTTTGCATTATGTCATGTTTTATTAGCAATTATAATCCTGTGTTCATTATTTATTTATTTATTTAACATTTGTTGACTGGGAAAGTCCGACTAGGTTCCACAGATCCTGTTTTCAGCAGAGGCCTGGGGAGAAATGCTCCAGAAGCATGTTTTTAGAATGTGGGAGGAAACCGGAGTACCCGGAAGAAACCCACGCAAACGCAGCGAGAACATGCAAACTCTACACAGAAGGCACCCCAGCTGAGAATCGAACTGGAGAACCTCTTGCTGTGAAGCAATAGCATTAACCGTTGCACCACTGCGCCGCCCAGGCAGGAGGCATATAAAAGTAAGTAACTTCCTTTTCTACAGCACAATTAGGAAGAGAAGGTACATATGCCAGCACATTCATATGTTTTATTAAAAAAAAATGAACAACTCAGATGACACCATATGATCCTTTTTTCAATATTCTGGACTCTTGCCCTTCTCATATGTAACACAATCAGTCAAAGCTGCTTCATAGCTCACTTCTGGTGAAAAATCTCTCCATAAAGTAAGAGGCATTTTTAAAAAGTGCTTCATTCACTAATGACACAGCTTTTGAATTCAGGGAGCACTACACTTCTTGTCTACTCCACAGACCTGACACAGAATCAGATAATGTCCCATATTTCAAATTAGCCACCAGGCTATAATATCCTCTGCCACAATCACTGTAAAAAGAAAGGTGGAGGTGTTGCAATTCTATACTCCAACCAACTTACTCTATACTCTCTCTCAATTTCTGCTTCAGACTTTCACCCAGCCAAAATTTTCATAGCCAACTGTGTAAGTAACCCATAAAAAGCTAGCCATTGTATCCCTCTACATCCCCGCAGAGAATAATATCCCTATCCTTGAACACCTACTCTCCAGGATCTCTCAAAACATCTCCCATGAAACCATTGTTATGGATAATGTAAACATTGATTGGAATGCCCTTGATACAGATTCCCCAAACTCCTCCATTCATCTCTTTTGCTTCTCCCAGCTAATCTCTAGCCCAGCTCGGATTAACAAACACACTAACTTAGGTTCCACTCTTGACTGGATCCTCACATCCGGCCCCAATCTTTATGATAACCCTTCTACCTTGCCAGACTCCCTTAGTGATTACCACCCTACCTTCATTACTAGACACTGCCCCCAACTTCATGAGCCACAACTTTATAGAGACTGTCAAACTCTCCAATATTCACCCTGACACTTTCAACCATCTGCTCTCTTCCATCAACTGGTCCTTCCACTCCCATCTTCCCCTTGAAGATGCAGTCCTATCATTTAACAACATCTTCCTTGAATTCAACTACCTTGCACCCATTAGGATACTAAGAATCAAAACCCATTTTGCTCCCTGGCTAACTCAACAGAGCAATAGTGTATGGAAAAAATCCAAATCCCCCACCAATTTTCAAACTTACAGACAGCTCTGCAACTTAACCAAAAAAGGTTACCTTGATAAACAAAACTTTTTCCAACAACCACTCAATAACCCTCACTCTAATCCTCAAAAATTCTGGCAATCTGTAAATAAGCTATCACATCAAGGATGTCCATCTTCCCTCAACCCCTGCCCTAACAGCTCTCCCTCAGACACTGCTGCTTTCAGTTCCTTCTTTATTGACTTGATCCACAGCTTGACCAAAGGTGACACTATCTCTGAACCTGCATCTTCTATTTTCCCCTACTCTACCATCTTCTCTCTCAAACCTGTCTTCACTATGTACATGAAGTCCCTTCTCTCTAAACTTAAAACTTGTTCCCCATCAGTAAACCTCCACAATTCCTAAAAATAGCCACTAACTCAGTTGATTTCCCCATTTCCATAGTAATCAATAGATCCATTCAGAAAAACACTGTGCCTAATATCTGGAAAAAAATTCTATGTCATATCCCTTCACAAAGGTGGCTATGCAACTTACCCCTCAAATTTCAGACCAATTGCTATCCTATCCCCTCTGTCTAAAATGTTGGAAGAATGCATCCACAAACAGCTCCTTGATCACCTACTTCATGAAAACCTTCTCACCCCCCCCCCCCAGCATGGCTTCTGCCTTAAACATATTACTGCTACCGCTCTTATATCCTTCATAAACACCACTGCAAAATCCTGTGATAATAATGAATTAGTCTCCTGCTTGTTTCTCAGTTTTTCCAAAGCATTCAACACCATTTCCCACAGAATACTGCTATGCAAACTAGCTTCTCTAAACCTTTCTAACTCTACTCTATCTTGGTTCTGCAGCTACCTGTCAAATCGTTTTCAGGTGGTAAAATGGCAATCGAGCTTATCTCCCTTTTTACCTGTTCAAACCGGGGTCCCCCAAGGCTCCATCCTTGGACCCCTACTTTTCAATATCTTTATTAATGACCCTCATTCTTCTTGCCCACTCTCTACTATTATTCAATATGCTGACAATTCCACTATCATCTCCTCCTCTACAGACATTACTCAACTCCATACCCTCAATCAAGACTTCCTCCACTCTGTAGAAAAGTGGCGCACTACTAAGCAACTGGTACTAAACCCTAAGAAAACAAAACTTCTCCTATTTCTCCCCTCTATTCTCTAACACCATAAGACTACCTTTTCTGTCTAATCCTTGAATAACATACCCATCTCAACTGAACCTCATACAAAACTCCTCGGCACTACTATTAATGACCACCTTAAGTTTGATCTTCATGTTTAACAATGCATTAAAAAGACTCACCAAAAACTTGGACTCCTTTACAGACATAAAAAAATCCTCACCCATTCCTCCAGACTTTCCCTTGCCCAAGCCTTCCTTCACCCCACATCATCTGTGGAGCCCCTATTCTCACAAACCTTCAGTCTAATCTCCTGTCTAAATTGGAAATTACCTATAACAAAATTGCAAGATTTGCATCAAACTTACCTTACCACACCCATCACTGTATAGCCTTAAAAACCTGTAGTGGTTGGAATTTCACCACCAGATTCTATTATCCCAGCTCCTCATAGCTCATTCTGTCTTGCACAATTCTTCTTTTTGCCCCTCTCTCTCCACACTTATATAGCCATACACTCCCAACCATGCTCTTCGTAGCTCTCACCAAAACCTACTGCAGGTTTATATGCCCAACAAAAATGTTGGCAAACTACTCTATAGCTTCTCCACCGCAAAAGCCTGGAACAAACTTCCACTTCACATCAGATCTATCACTAAATCCAGTCCCTTTAAAACTGCAAGGAATGGCTATGCCTTTGCAATGAACCAATATAATCCTATATTCCTATCTTCTAATCCTACCTTAATATTTATCTTTCTATCCACTATTATCTCAACCTGTCAATCTGTCTCTCAATAGTCATTCACTTAATTCCTATATATTACAGACTTTCACTTATATCCTACCTACTATGTTTTTGTATACCCCTCCTAACTTATACTATTTCTCTGCCTCTCCCCCACACTTCTGCCTCTCGCGTTAGCTATCTTCCTATCTCATACTGTTGGCATTTTGTTTCTCTTCTGACTCATCTTTGTTCATACTATTTCTGTCTAAAAAAAAAGTATGTATAACATTTTACAGTTTTTAGATTCATGCTTCAAGAATTTCTTTTTGTATACTTTGTTATTGTTAAAATTTTTGTTCTCCTGTATCCATTTGAATTTTATGTAACTGTTTTGTGGAGCTTTTCTCCTCGGGTCTCTGCTGAAAAAGGGTCTTTACCCAGTCGGACTAACCTGATTAACAAATGTCAAATAAATAAATAATCTACCAAATGAACTTATTATGTAGCTGCTCCATGAGCTCACTAGTTATTTGCAAATATCTGAGCTTGGTAGTTGCTGATATTGCCTATCCACTGTCTTTCTCCATAAGTAGATCTACCAAAGAATGCCATGTTATAAAGAACCTTGGTCATCCCTCTAGAATTTCTGTCTAGAACTAGTAAAGATTAGTCCAGTTACTGCCCTTCTGTTTCTTATTAAAGTTTCATACATACATATTCAAACTTTAGAACATCATAATCAGAAGGACCACCTCATCCAAATGTGGCATAGACTCCATAAAGGCAATAGTAGTGAAATTGTACTGATGAATCATAGAAAATGCAAGGCAATTGTGCACAGTGGTCATTTCTGCCATGCCAGTACCTCCCCTTCAATCTTGATCCTTTTTTAAATGCAACAGACCAGTCATACCAGGAGTGAATTTGCAGATACCTATCCAGTCATCTAGCTCCTTTTGAAGGAAGGTATAGGGTTGCATTGCTTAATTTAAAGCAGGTGTTTGTTACATTTAAGGTGTACATGTTGTGTGACATCTCTCTCTCTCTCTCTCTCTCTCTCTCTCTGTCTCTCCACTATGTTTAGTTTATTTGCAGAAACTGGCTTTGATCACTGGTTCTAGTGTTAATGGGACTGTTTCATTTGTGGAGAAATAGGTGGTCTTGGACTTCAGGATCCCTACTGGCCTGAAAGATGAAGTGCAGATCACCCCTAAGCATTCCATAGGTACTGAAGAAAGGGGCACTGCTTCCAACTTGTCTTGGTAGTTCTAGTCTTTTACTATTTCAATCTTTTTTAGTTGGAAACCTCTGGGGTCTTTCCAGTTGCCTGATAGGCCTAGTAAAATAAATCCCAAAATGAACACTGTATTTTATAATAGCTCTGATTTAGTGTAGAATAAAGAAGGTTAAGAACTTTCTTGGCTCTACGTAAAAAGATTTTCTAATCACTGTTGCAACATGATTGTCAAAGGTAAGGGAATGAATTACCTGGCCATGTTATAAGGCCTCTCACCACACTTTCATTTTGAAGTAGTGTTGGCCATGCTATAAGATAGACGAAGAGATTATTTACCAAATTAAATAATGTTAAACTTTGTAGCATTTTGTTTTAACTCATTTTTGAGCACCAGTTGTTGACATGTAAGATCAGGTGAAGCATCTAAATATCAGAGGGGGACCTGGAGAATGACACCGGATTTGCAGTCAATTGCAAACTTGCTTAGCCAGAGATCCCTATTTGTAATTTTGAGATATGCAAAGTAGATGCCAAACAGTAGGGTTCCCACCAAAAAGCCCTGAGAAATACCACTGGTTACCTTCATGTTTACTGAGGATGCACCTGCCACATGGGTTCTATCCCTCAATTAACGTGCTGCTCAGCTAACTAAGTAGGGGGTCAAGCTAGTGCTCATTCAGCTTGTTTGTTATGTAGTATGGTGTCAAACGTCTTAGCCAGGTTGAGGTATGCTGTACAGATAGAGACATATTGGAAAAGGTGCAAGCAATGTTGGATGTTATTCCGTAATTACAGATCTTTCTTTAATTGCATTAGAAACTATCTAACTTCTGATGCTAGTCTGTTTGTGAGATGCCTTTGCATTTGTGACTGTTTAGTTTCTATGAAAGCTTTTATGTTAACCTTGATTTGATTGTTTTTTTTTCTCCTGCAATACAGTTTAAAAAGATTTTTTTTTCTTTTATTGCATTTTTTTTTATTTTAACTTGTGGACCACCAGGCTTATTTACTTCTAAACTTTCCATTTTGCTTGGATCTAGTGGGGACTATCAGGACTGTACATTTTTCTTGGTGGAGCTAGTTAGTTTGTGTAATTGCTTGCTGTGCCAGTATCTTGGATAATATAGTTAAAAATGAATTTTAAGAATTGTTCATAGAATTGTACAAGGTTTGTATGTTTGAAGTCCCTGAATTTTGTGAAGTTTGCTTCTAACTGTGTGGCATTTTTAAAGGAAAATGTTACCAGTTTCTGAAGAGATTTAACTGAAGATGGGAGCACTGGGGGGGGGGGCATAGGTGATATTGATGCCACGTTGATGAGGACCATGTCAAGAATATTAAGTCCTCTAGTGGGTTCCATAATAGTTTGGCCCAGGGAGTTTTTTATTTATGAAGCCAAGGAATGTTTGTGTATAAATTATAGTTGAGATAAAGGCATCCCAATTTATCATCTGGTAGTTTGTCTCCTAGGATTCTGTAAATCATGTTGATTTGGACTTCATTGAATATATTTATGAACTTTAATCATTAGCGGACCGGAGTTCCGCTGTGGCGACCCCTAACCGGGAAAAGCCGAAAGACACAACAAGAAACAACAACATGGCTTTCTGGGAGCATAAAGTGGAGTGGAGTCCTGCATGCTGTGATCTGGTAGTTAGTCCATCTTAGTGTGATGTGATCTAACTTAGTTCAGTTTCAGGGTACTTAAGGATCTGCCTAGAAATGATGTGGTCCCAAACAAATATGGATACTCCACTGCAGTTACCATCTGCTCAAAAGATGCAATAGTTGCAAACCTTGGAATGGATGAATTGTGTTCTATACTTTTAATCCAAGTTTTGTAATGCACATGCACACACACACACACACACACACACACACACACACACACACACACACACACACACACACACACACACACACACACACACACACACACACACACACGTATATGCACTCCAAATTCAGCAGCAAGTCAAGATCAGGCCGTTTGTTACTTAGCAACCTTGTGATGAGCAGAACCACTTTGACATGGTCTGCTGTTTTTTTTTTTTTTTTTTTTTGAGGTTTAGTGATAGTACTTTATGCAAAGATTTCGAGCCAATATGTGAAAGCCCTGGAATGAGAAGTACAAGATATCCATGGCTATTAGCATTCACAGAATGTCCCCACTAAACTCAACATCAGAAAATCTGTAGAACATCTTTTCCTAGACCTTTCAGTATATTAGGTCATTCTCTACACCTCCCACTCTGTTTTTTACTAAGCTAATTTAAAATAGTGTGGAAACTCTCTCTCATGTTGATATTAGTAAATGTGTTGGGCACACACTCCTTTAGAAGCAGACCTTATCATGGTCCTTGTGCCTCAAGCTGAATACTAGGCACTGTACTTTTCACCACCTCCATTAGTAATAAGCACACATCATCACATATTGGCTGCTTGGTGAAGGAAAGGATACAGGTGTTTCTCCTCTCTTACTTTCACTTTTACTTTTCTCTTACTTTCTTACTTTTTCTCTTACTTTCAGCAAATTGTCACAATTATATTAGCTCTAATCTTCGTAGAATACTGGTTAACTGACTGTGTATTACTTCTAATTGAAAATAAAATGTCAATTCTATTCACAAATGTTTCAAACTTTAATCCAGTAGTGGACACATTATTTAGTCTCTCTGTATTGAACTTGTATAAAATATCAAATTTCTTAACGCTACCTTTGATCAGAATCTAAAATTTGAAGAGCACGTTCAATGTACGGTTTATCAAAAATTGCACCCATTGTAAGAATTAAAACTTAAGAACTACAAATAGGCAAGGTGTGTAGGTGAAGACAGTTCCAGTAAAATAATGTGCAAAAAAAGAAAACAAAGGTCAAGTCAACATGGTCTCAGATAAAAACAGGATAAAACTTTAATGAATACAGGTAAGTGCTTTCATGCCAGAACAGAGCTTCATCAGACCATAAAAAACATACAAACTCCCAGCATTTATATACTATTTAAAAGCTTCTAATAAGTCCAGTAAAACAATTAAGATTAAAGCCTTGTTGACTTGACCTTTGTTTTCTTGTTTACGAATTAAAACTTATTGAACATAAACAGAAATCAACTGTCCATTCCTTTGTTACAAAATTCTTGCTTATTAAACTTAACATTAATAGAATTAGCAAATGTTCCAGTTATTCAAAGTTGAAAATAATTCTCCACACCTGTCAGTCAATATTTGTACTGCACTCCCCTTAAAAGAGTCAAGATCCAGCTAAAAAAAAAAAAATAATAACCCTAGCCCTACAATTAAATAATCATCATAGCGGTTTCATCTGGTCCTTCTGTGTTGACAAACTTAGGAATTTCCTGCCATTCTCCATCAGCAAACCCAGTCCATCTGTCATGCACAATTCAAATCTTCTTTAAAAAGCCATCTACCATCTATGGAAATATAGCTGTCTTGAAGTAGTAACCCAACTGGCCATCTCAACCAAGTTAGCTATCTTTACTCTCCTATTATACCTTATCATGCTGACTTGAAGTCTCCACTCTCTTCATCAGATGTCTTTATTCTCCAACTCCTCACTCGCTCTCACACTTTCCCTCTTTTTACCTTTTTTTTGGAACTATCCAAATAGTAGGTATGCAAAGACTATCCACATTATTTAACTCTCTATCGATTAAAAGAAATTGCAAACTTTTGTCAAAAACAAACTCTTCTCTCTGCTCATGCATGACTTTTATAATGGATCAAGCTCTACATTTTTACAAGCTTTTGTTTTATTTTTTCTTCTATTTCATGGACAATAGCTGTGAATCATTAAGAAATCCATCCACTGATGCACATGTTTAGTAGTGTGGTTACCTGAGGAAATGACCAATGATGCCGAAGGCCTTGGGTCTTCTGAACTGGCTTGTCCAAACCTAAAATTTCAGCCAATCTTTTCTGGATTCTTTCTCATTTTCTTTCTCTTTAGATTTCTCCTTTTCTTTACTCTCTATCTTTGTCCTTTGCTCTGTCTTGCTTAGATTTCTCTAATGGTCTTTAACTGCCAAGGCAGCTACAGAAGAAGCATTTGAAAAAGTAGAAGTAGGAAGAAACTCTTTCAGCATGATTTTAGCCCATCTATCCACCAAGGTCTTAGTGCCAAGTTGGCTCAGACCTTGCAGTCCTGTTCTAAGTGACCTTTCCACAGACAGTACACACTGTGTTCATGCAAGTCTTGTAAGGGCAATGTATGGCCATGTTCTTAGTACTTTTTAAACCCTGAAGTATTCCTGATATGTTAATAAAACAACAAGCTCTCTAAGTAACAATATGGGAAAAGGGAAAAGCACACCAGAAAATGCAGAGCAGGATGAGCTTGAAAGACTCAAATACCAACAACAAATTAAAAAGGTTATATGATGAATGAAAACCATTAAGGAAATATCAAAACCTACTACTAATGCAAAAGGAGAGGAGCAGGCACAAAATGACAAATAAACCTGTAATTATCGCAGTGATATCAAAATAATTCAAACAAGCACTTATCTTGAGGGATGTTACAGAGGCTACATCTGTCCTCAAGCATGACAAACAAGATCTATTGAGATTTGTTAGTGCAGGGTATTATGTGGGAGGAGCTTGAGCTCTGGAGACAAAGTCTGAAGTGCCAGCTTTTGCTCAATCAGAACAGATAACCCACAGATTGAGGAGACCAAAAGAAGCATTGGATCAATTATTAGTATAGGAAAACACTATTGTAGATTAATTCTAGAACTGTGGATATTTCATTTGTAGGCACAACAGAGAAGAATGTGTGAGGAATAAAAAGGAGGGGAATACAATATAAATCATGTTGTTTGTCTTTTCCCAGTTAGGGGTCACCACAGTGGAATGCTGGTCTGCTAATGATTGGCAGTAGATTTTTATGGTGCCAAGTTGCCAGCCCGATGCCCAACCTTCAGCGAAGGCACGCCCATTCACACATGTTTTTTGGAGGCCACTCGACCACGGGGAGGACATGCAGACTCCACACAGAAGGCACTCCAGCCAAGAATCGAACAGGAGAACCACTTGCTGTGAGCAACAATGCTACCGCTGTACCGCTGCGGCTACTAAATATAAATCATACTGATTGTATTTAAAGTGCTTCTCTAACAAGTACCATTTGATGCAATTTTCTGATGCTAAATTACCTTGTTTTTGGCTTTTTTGTGGGTTCCTCAAAATACAGTAGGGAATATTAAAGCAGGGATGTCCTAGGAAAACAAAGTTGCTGTTGGCATGTTAATTTAGCATTTTATTGGTTAATGGCTACAGTTTCCATCTCTGCATTGTACAATGTGTAAGAATTTCAGAAACACTTGTGCTTTGCTGGAACTTTCTCTTGATAAGCATCTAAGATATGGTTAAAGAAATACAAAATCTGTGATAAATGATTGCTACATTGTGCATTTTCATTTGAAATGAGGAGTTCAACAATTTGGTTATAAAAAGCAAAAAATCAAATTCTGGGACTTAGTCACCAGAGCCCTAAAACCAAACATTGCACACACTTTGAGAAATGAAAGTGGCTGCCAGTAAAATATATTCCATCTTGTTAAACAATCTGACTCATTCATGAGAGCTACTGCCCACCTCTGAAAAAATAAACTCAATCAGAAACATACTGAATAAAATGTTGCATAGGCCACCCTTTACTATTACCTGGGCAGAAAATACACTTAACAAACATGTACCTGCTGCCTGGAACTTTCTTCTTCCGCCCATTGGAAGAGTTACCAGTATCCAGCAATGCGCAATTTAAAAAGTCTTTTGAAAAAGCATCTTTCAAAAGCAAATGCATGTTACTGCTTCAGTAATCCAAGTAGGTAGCAGGGAAAACGTTATCCCCTGGAAACTGTATACTCTTACTGCTTTGATATGACTAATGGTATTAAAGTATTTGGTTTTCACTTAGAGATATATTGTAGCAGAATTTCCAGTTCTTACCAGTTCCACTACAAATATCCTCCCTGGTATCAACATATTCCATACTAACCTAAGAAGCATGTATACTAAACTAACAGAACTTCATGCTTGGTTAATAACTTATTCTCCTGCCATTCCAGCTATCACTGAAACCTGGCTAAAACCTGAAAATAAGAATGAAGTTCTTCCACCAGGTTTCAATGTACTAAGACTCGACAGGTGTCACAAAAGAGCAATGGTTGTAGCAATACTTAATAAAAATTAATTTGATATCTCACCATATCATATCTCCTAAACAAATTGGAAAATGCAGTACTACTACTAGCCTCACTTTAAACACAAAATACAGTCATAGCTGTATTTTACATCCCTCCAGGCGCAAACATACCAACCTTAGGAAAAATTGTGTATTGTATCTCTCCTAATATGTAGCAAGAAACAGTATTCTGTGTGATGTTAATATAGACTGGTCCACTATTAGCTAAGACAACCACGAACAGATAAACCACTGTAGTAATTGTCCAAAATGCGTAGATATCACCAATAAGTGACTAGAATACTCTATTAACTGAGAAGACTTTATTATATTTAAAAACATAAAACGTTAAGCGCTTTCACCCAGCAAAATATGGGCTTCATCAGAACGTAATGATTACTGAATGCTGTTTGTTAAATTCAAAACTTGGCGCCAAACATTTTTTCATTAAAGAAACATACACAATAAAAATACACTTAATAAAAATGTTCTACCAATAAAAAAACATTGTATCTGTCATACATATACAACTAATTACTCCGATATATTTCTGTATAACATAAAACAGAAATTAATAAAACTCTTGTTATATGCATTACTTAAAATATGCAATTAATTCATCTTGTAATTCATTATACATAAACTCATCATAACATTCAATATAAAATGTATGAGTGTTATAAATCAAATAACATGTAATATCCAATGTATAACTAATATATATATATATATATATATATATATATATATATATATATATATATATATATATATATATATATATGGGTCTACCTGACAACGCCGAAAGCTGTCAACGCCGATGATGACAACACCGACACCAGAGATGACCGACGGATGAAAACCCCGACGCTGAGAACATCGACATGTGAAAAGGCTGTGTAAGTATGTGGTAGTGATGGACATTAGGGTTAGGGTGCGAGTAAGGTAAGTGTGCAATATTGATGGACTCTAGGGATAGGGGTGGGTTAGGACGTGGGTTAGGTGAGTGTGCGATAGTGACAGTCTTTAGGGTTAGGGGCGGGTTAAGTGAGTTAGGGTTAGGGTGCGGGTTAGGTGAGTGTGCGAAAGTGACAGTCCTTAGGGTTAGGGGCAGGTTAAGTGAGTTAGGGTTAGGGCACGGGTTAGGTGAGTGTGCGATAGTGACAGTCTTTAGGGTTAGGGGCGGGTTAAGTGAGTTAGGGTTAGGGTGCGGGTTAGGTGAGTGTGCGAAAGTGACAGTCTTTAGGGTTAGGGGCGGGTTAAGCGAGTTAGGGTTAGGGCGCGGGTTAGGTGAGTGTGCGATAGTGACGGACCTTAGGGTTAGGGTTTGGGTTAAGATTGTAGATAGTTGTGTATGTAAGGTTTAGTGTGGGTTTGTAAGGATTTTGGTGTGCTTGTATTGTGTGTGTGCTTTTTGGACAGGGGATTTGTTTTGTTTGTTGATTGTCGGGATTATGGTGTGTCGGGCATGTGAGGTTTCGTGTTTGTGAACTTTCAGTTATGTGGTGTCGGTGATTTCGTTGTCGGTGTTGTAGTGCATCGGTGTTGTCAGGTAGACCCATATATATATATATATATATATATATATATATATATATATATATATATATATATATATATATATATATATAGATATAGATATATTAATTACTAAAGATTCTAAAAAAATCTCAAACCTACTTGATATAAATAAATAAATATTCATATAAATTGATAATGTACCTATAAAATAAAAGTAGTATATTAATGTAATATGTATTATGAGGTAAGATAAATACAATAAGTATGGTCTTGCTTAAATGACACTAAAAACAACTTTAATCATTAAATAATAAAATAATGACATTTTTTGCTATATTACCCTTGAATTAATCTTTGTCCTTCATCTAATATGTTATTACAAATGTGTGGTGCCAAGTTTTGAATTTAAGCACCGGCATTCAGTAATCATTACATTCTGATTAAGCCCACATTTTGCTGGGTGAAAGCGCTTAACGTTTTGTGTTTTTAAATGTAATAAAGTCTTCTCAGTTAACGGAGTATTCTAGTCACTTATTGGTGATATCTAAGCATTTTGGACAATTAGCTCAGACAACCCAACCAATGGAATACAGGTAGGTGCCACTTAATGCCAGGGATAGGTTCTATCTCACAGAACGTTTAGCGGTGTGGACATTAAGCAAACTCCCTATACTTTGTATTGTGCTTCACTTAACATCCATCTGCCCAACAGCTTATTACATTTATGTTTGTTTAGTACAGTATGGACGTGAATGTAGTTCAATGTTGTGTGGAAGGACATAAAGTGGCGCACACCTGTATATGGCTTTACCCAAATAATCAGTAACCCAACAACATTCCACAAACAAGCCAGAAAAGAAGCCAAACTTGACTGGATACTAATATCATATCAAAGCAGGTATAAGTCCCATGGAGCTTTCCCAAACTCCCTAAGCAATCACCTTGTAACTTACTTAATTAGGCAACAATTCCAAGTATCCCATAAACATCAAATTAAAGAAGGTGTAAACCTATCTAAGTTTAATAGTAACATCTTCATCTATGCCTTACAAAATGTGATTCGAATATACTTAAACAATTGCCCCTAACTCAAGTTTTCTCTGAATTCAATGGGTTTTTATTGACATTCTCAAACAATTAGCCCAGATTAGAACAAAAATGTTAAAGATAAACCATCACAATGGGTTACTAAGATCACTAAATAAAACGTATGAATGACTGAGATAAAGCTTGGAAAACATAGACAGTCCTCAAAACCCCTCTAACCTACAACAGCTAAGGTAGCTAAAAAAATCTGGTGAAATATCAGGTACATTGTGACAAAAAATCCTCCTATTCACAATTTCAAGACAACTACAAGACTAACTCTTAACTGTTCTGGGCCTCTATAAGCAGACTACTAAACCTTGGAAAAACTACCTAGCTTAGCCTTTCCACCACCTCAAATCATGAAAGCCTTGCCTCTCGCAATTAATTCACATTTTATCAACACAGTCTCCTCCTCCCTAATTTCCAGTACACCTCAGCTGACTCCTCCCCCATCACCAACTCATGATACAACCACACAAAGCACGTTCTCGTTCATTACCATTACCACATCTCTTATCAAGAAGCTCCTTTTAAAATGAAAACCCACTACTTTAGTCCCTGACAATCTCCCCTCACAATATTTCAGAATTGCTGCAGAAGCAGTGCCTCCCATATCAATATTAATTACTCAGTAAAATAATGTTATGCCCCACACCTTTAAAAAATATTACATCCTTCCTCTGTCTCTCAAAAGAGCTCACTAACTTCTGACCCACCAAAGTTCTATCACTCCTCTCCGAATTCCTTGAAAAATGTATTCATTCACAAATTCTAAAATTCATATTGGATCAAAACATCCTCTCTCCTACATAGCATGGATTTTGAGGGTTCCTATTAAATGATCGAAGACGCATTCTTTCGAATGCATCTTGATCGAACTTTAAAGCACGAAAAGGCAAAATAGTGAAACAGCATATAAGTGAATTATTTCCGTTACTTTGCCATTTTCGTGACTGCAGTGCAATCTCGGATTTGGTATATTTAAGTAGGGGGGTAGGGGCACAGCCCCCCACATTTATGTAATCTTTTAAATTTTTTTTGTTTTGTTTGTGGAACAGCGATTTTTTTCCCTTGGAAAAAAGTCGCTGTTCTAAGCATTCGATATTGTAAGCTTTTGTTTACATGGATTCGATAAATTATCGTTCACTTTTTTAAGCATTCGATGATTTAACATAGACCCGGATTTCAACCTCACCACAGTATCACTACTACTATTCTTAACTTTACTAGCTTAATAAACCATCATTGTAATTCAGGGGAAACCTGTTTCTGCTGTCTTGTTAAACCTCTCCAGTGCATACTAAACAGTATCTAATAAAACAACTCTTTACTAAACTTTCATGTTTAGGTCTTTCTAACTCTGCCCGTAACTGGTTTAATAGCTATCTAACAAGCAGGCAGCAAGCAGTAAAGTGGGAAAATAAGTTTTTTCCCTACCACCCAACATCCCTTGGGTATACCACAAGGATCAGTCCTAGGTCTACACACTGCCTTAACTGTAATAAGCCAATCCATAGAATATAAGTAATTGGCTTATTACAGTTAGATCTGTGCACCCCCCCCAGCTCTTCTATTGAAGAGAAAAAAACAAACAAAAAAAACAGATGTTCCTTTTACTGGCACATGAGCCAGATGGCTAGATACATAACAAACTCCACGTTCCTTTTTTGTTTTACTAAAATCTCCCTTTGAAACTGTAGCAAACTGCTTGCTCCCTATGTGGAAAACAGTTACTACAATTTATACCCTGCCTCCCAGTGCTACAGTGATCATGTTTTAGTTAAAACAAATAAAAAAAACTTTTTGTTGCTTTTAAGTGAGTCCACACAAGGAGTGCTACAGTACTGGGTTTGACTGCAAGTGTAATACCAGCTTTTAACACATTTTTAAAAACATTGCATTAATGAAAGATTAGGCTCAGCTAGTCACTTCTCCCAATACTTTTGTGCCTGGAGCAGTTGCTCCTCTAGCCCCACACTAGCTATACTACTGAAACTACTCTATAAACCTGAGCAATGCCCTAGTCTGTCAACCTCCTCCCCCCTTACTCACCAACTAGAACATTAAGGTCCACTGATAAAATGCTACTAAAAGTAGCCAACTCCAAGAACAAAGCTTGTGATTCACTGGACTTCAGCTCAATCAAAAGAAAATGCAACTCTCTTCCTTCATAATAAGAAATACTGAAAACATAAGTTACTTTAAATCAGAACTTAAACAACACCTAAACCTGACCTGGTGGTGCACCTGTCACCCCAGGTTAACTATCTGCCATTCCTGTTAACATTTCAGTCAACAATGGTTTACTATTGTTTGTTCGAACAGCAAAATATTTGCCATTCAAAACAACGAAAAGTAAAACCAAACACAAACATTCAGAATGCCCACAATGTCGACCCAAATGACTGACACATTTGAATCAACGTTGTTAGCGAAACCATCACATGATAGCCATATAGGAGCTGATGTAAATCAGACTCCTATACGACATATCACGTTTTTGCAGGGGGGCAAGCCCCCCTGCACCCCCCACCCCCTGCTACTAACATATTCCAACTTCAAGATTGCACTGCAGTGGGGATATGGATGAATTTCCAGTCCCCACTGTACTGCGATCTCCATGCAGATAATCGACTACACTTATGCAAATGCACTACTGCATTCCCATAAGTATGTTCGACTATCCCCTCCATTTAAATTTTGTGCACGACATTCTGATTTTCAGCAGCAGTGCTGCCAACAGACTGTCATTTGCACAAACGATAGTAAACTGTCAACAACCTACTAGTTTTATTACATCCTATCCAAGTCACAAATGCGATTACAATCTCCACAGCTATGTGGTGCAGAATATTGCACCTTTAACAGTCGGTACACAGCCTGCATTCCTGAGCATTTTCTGAAAAATAAATTTATTCCCGGATTCTCAAAAGCTTGCATGGTGTGCAAGACCAGTGCAGGAGCTCAAGCAGGCAATATGTCTACCGTGCGATGCAGGAACAGTCTGCATAGGTCTGCATGAGCGCTCCTGCACTAATCCTGCATGGACAAAGCCCTTGTATGCAAATCACCCCATTTGCAGGAGAAATCTATGCAAATTAGGTGATTTTGCAATCCAAAAAGCTTGCAACCATCCCTGCAGGACTAGTTCTATCTGTAGAAATGTACTCAGTTAGTAACCGAGTACATTTCTGAAAAATCCAAAACGGAGCTGTGACAGCTCCAAATAAAGGCTGCATATCATGTAGTAAGCATGCCAATGGCCAAGTATAAGGCCATTGACATTGCAAACATTAAAAATAATACAAAAATCAACTTTTATTTTTTTAGCCGATCTCTGCTGTTTAAGCGTAGGGCAGCGGTACACAAACGGGATCGGGGGGGAAATAACAAAATTAACCTAAATTAAGCATCCCAACTAAAATCAGTATTCTGCCATGCGAGTCAATGGCAGGCAGAAGACAACATGGCCAGTGAGTAGTGGTTGCTAAGAGGGGAGGCTCATTGTGAGACATGTAACTATGCATTAGCACTCAATCCTATGCAAATGAGGGGAAGGGTAATGAATCCGTTTTCCCCAGCATGTGAGCCAGGTCCCAACAGTTTAAGAGTAGGAATAGCTTGTTGCAAGCCTAGGAGTTAGGTGACATCATGGGTGTGTGTGTCAGGCATACTGTAAGTGGATTGGAGCCCTGTGGTTCGGGTTTGCTCCTAGCATAGCACAGCTAAGCTAGGGGGTATGTCTAAACCTGCCTAGCACTCTTTACAAAGCCTAAGCAGGTGTGCGCGCTGCACACTGGGTTTTACAAGAAGAAAAAAGAAGTTAAACCAGGAAATAACAACACTGTGCACATTTGAGCACTGTGTTTGCACAGCGCACCCCTGGATTAAACAGGAAGGCAATGGGATAGGAAAACATCAGTAGGACGGTAATCAAGTAGAACTAGCTTAGCTGGGAGGTGAATTGTATCAGAATCAGCCAATTACACAGGCAGCAGACTAGCCCAGTCCAGAACACTACTATAAACTATGCAAACACCTTCCCCTCTGGTTTTCCCACACTCTACACCACTGGTGTAAACAAGCAGGGAGCTTTTAACACTCACAACAGCAAAATGTTACGGGCTGCAATAGCTATCATACAACAACTTGTGGAAGAGGCTGAGGGTGGTGAGGATGTGAATGCTGTCGATCAACCCACAGTGAGGAGATGGAGAAGAGTGTACAGACCCAGGGTAACCTACCAGTAGCTACATGAGCTGGAGATAGTGGAGTGCTATAGGGTGGACAGGGACCTTCTACAGCAAATTGTTGAGCTGTGTTGGCCACACCTCACACACAGAACTAACAGAGGGGAACCCATCCTAGTGGATACCAAGGTATGTGTAGGCCTATGAATATTAGCTACAGGTGCCTTCCAAAGACCAACTGGGGGTATGATGGGGATTTCACAGGCATCACCATCCAAGGTACTCCACCGGTTCCTAGATGCCATGTCAACACATGTTGGTAAGCACTTATATTTCCCCAACACCAGTGAGATGTTGGCCAGCAATATGCAACTGTTTCAGCAAACAGCAGAATACCCTGAGGTAGTGGGTGCTATTGACTGCATGCACATACATATCAAAGCACCACCCGGTGAGCAGGGTAGGGTCTACATCAACCATAAGGGCTTCCCCTCCATCAACTGCCAGGTCATGTGCGATGCCCAGCAGATAATAATAAATGTGTGTGCTGGCTGCCCTGGAAGATATCATGATTCCCACATCTGGCATCTGACACAGCTGTACCAGAGATTTGCCAAACAGGACATCCCTGACGGTCACCTAGTGGGGGATGCTGGATACGCACTAGAGCCGTGGCTGATGACACCCATCAGAAATGCACACACACCCGAATAAGAGCTCCATAATGAGGCACACGCACAGACCAGAATTATAGTAGTGCGTGTGTTTGGGATGCTCAAGTCATGGTTCCGGTGCCTGGACACATCCGGTGGAGCCTTGCAGTACTCACCAGTTAGATGTACCCAAATTGTCCTTGTATGTGCCATGCTACACAATATGGTCCTATGGAAACAGCTGCTGTAAGAACAGCATGGGGCAGGGCCACACAACCCCCCCCCCACCATTGCCAAGGCCTGCACAGGCACAGAGTGACTTGGAGGAGGAACAACCTGAGCCTGCCCCAGTAGGCCAGAAGGAGGCATGCCCAGTATGCCCTGGCCTTGGCAAAGAGGCAATGCATAGCACATACACTGACACAGTAGGGACTCAGGGACTAACACCTCTCTCTGACTCTCACATACAGTAAAAGGGATGCCAAACATTACACTACCTGTGCTCAACCATGTGTAGGGAGTGTACTATGTGCATCCGACACAGGCAGCCCTGCAGCACCACCCTCAATACTGGGACATCCACAAGGTAAATGACTCACACATGCCAGTGAGGGGGGTTCACATAAACAACAACAGTCACAGCCAGCAGGACAGGTGTAGACAAATACAAACAAAGGCTGTGCTATATCCTCTGAATGAGTACTATGGGTAACCCCCCCAGGCCTACACAGACAGACTACAGCAGGTCAGGCAGTGGGATGTCATTTCTGAAAAGTAGGAAGTCAGAAACTAATATGTAGGTAATTAAAAGCTAAGATCTGTAGTACACTGGTATGCCTCTAGTCAGCACGATAGGTAAGACTACAGAATGAAATGGAGTACCCGACATACCAGTACTGGCCTAGCAAAATGTGTTCAAATGTCAGGTGTCCCCCCCATCCTACGTAGAAATGTAGTCACAGTCAGGTGTGCCCCCACAATCCTGTGCAGAAACATAGAAATAGTCAGATGTGCCCCCCATCCTACATAGAAATGTAGTCACAGTCAGGTGTGCCCCCCCAAATCCTGTGTAGAAATGTAGAAAACGTCAGGTGTGCCCCCTCATACCACATAGAAATATAGTCACAGTCAGGTGTGCCTCCCCAATCCTGTGTAGAAATGTAGAAATAGTCAGGTGTGCCCCCCCATCCTACGTAGAAATGTAGTCACAGTCAGGTGTGCCCCCCCCAGTCCTGTGTAGAAATGTAGAAATAGTCAGGTGTGCTCCCCCATCCTACGTAGAAATGTCGTAACAGTCAGGTGTGCCCCCCAATCCTGTGTAGGAATGTAGGAATAGTCAGGTGTGCCCCCCATCCTATGCAGAAATGTAGTAACAGTCAATGCCAAATGATCGACGGATACCCTGCAGAGACAGCATGCTACCTGTAGGTATACAATACAAAGGTCAGCACTGCAGTACAATCTAGCTGGACTTGATCCCCACATTCAGTACAGATGGCCATACTGGGCATGCCCACACACTTAGAGAAATTAAGGCAATGTCAGTCAACAACATACTGAAAGGTCATACGGGGCATGCTCACACACTTAAACACATGAAGACCATGTCTGCAAACACCAGTGGACCAGACATATCTGGCAGCCACAGATGTTAGTGCAGACACTCCTCAGTATGCACCACTCATGCTTTGCACACACAGTGGATAGGAATACAGGCATATCTGTAAGGACAATACACTATAATAAGCCAAAGGTAGACGTACATAGATGTGAGAAAAAGGGTGACTGTGACAAGGAGCCATCCAGGCCTGTCCCACCCAACACACAGACAAAAGGCCACAACCACACGAGGGTCAGATGTCACTCACTGCAGATACTAGCCACCAGTATCTGTCAGCAATACAGAGTATGTGGTACATGTGCCAGCTGTGCAACATAACTGTACAAGGAAGTAGTCATCTAGCAGCTGTATACACGTACCTGTGAAATATGACCCAGTTTGTGCCCGCATGTGATGTGTCAACCCCTAGATTAATGGGTTATGGTCCATGCACATACACACTGCCCTTCCCATAGCCCCACTATGACAAGCATGCTGAGGTCATCCACTGTGAAATACACCTTTGGGAGAGTTTTAGCCCAGTAATCTCGGTGGTGCATCTCATAGCTGTGTACTGCTGTAGTGTGATAAAATAGTCAGGTAGGAGTTCTAACTCCAGCCTTGGTAACTGTGTGGGTGTTTCCGTGTGTGTCTGTCTGTCTGTGTAAAGAGCAATGCTTTTTAGGGTGGTCACACTCCCTACAATTGAAATTATCTACTTTGGTAAGGCTACTGATGTCATCCAACTAGAAATACACCTCTGGGAAAGTTGTAGCCCAGTACACTCTGTGGTACTTCCCGTACCTGTGTATTGCTGTAGTGTGAACATTGTAGTTAGGTGAGATTTCTAACCCCAGCCTTGGCAACTGTGTGTCTGTGTAAAGAGCAGTGCTTTTTAGGGTAGTCACACTCCCTACAATTGGAATGCTATACTTTGGTAAGGCCACTGATGTCATCCACTTAGAAATACATCTCTGGGAAGATTGCATCACAGTAATCTCCATAGCACGTGCCATGACTGTGTACTGCTGTAGTGTAATAAGATAGTTAGATAAGAGTTCTTACCCCAGCCTTGGCAACTGTTTGCATGTGTGTCAGTCTGTCTCTGTCTGTGTAAAAAGCAATGCTTTTTAGCATAGTCACACTCCTTACAATTCAAATGCTCGACTTTGGCAAGGCTGCAGATGTCATTCACCTAGAAATACACCTCTGGGAAGGTTTAGCCCAATAATCTCTGTAACTCAGACTGTAACTGTGTATTGCTCTAGTGTGATAAAGTAGATAGGTCAGTGTTCTATTCCCAGACATGGCAAGTGTGTGATTCTGTCTGTTTAGAGAGCAATGCTTTTTAGGGTAGTCACACTCCCTGCAATTCAAATGCTCAACTTTGGCAAGGCTGCTGATGTCATCCACCTAGAAATACACCTCTGGGAAAGTTGTAGTCCAATAATCTCCATAGCATGTCCAGTAATTGTGTACTGCTGTAGTGTGATAAAGTAGTTAGATAAGTGTTCTAATCCAGACATAAAAAGTGTGTGTGTGTGTATCTGACTCTGTCTGTGTAAAGAGCAATGCTTTTTAGGGTAGTCACACTCCTTACAATTCAAATGCTCAACTTTGGCAAGGCTGCTGATGTCATTCACCTAGAAATACACCTCTGGGAGGGGTGTAGTCCACTAATCTCTGTAGTGCATCGTGTAACTGTGCTACTGCTGTAGTGTGATGAAGTAGTTAGATAGGTGTTTTAATCCCAGACATGGCAAGTGTGTGTGTCTGTGTAAACAGCAATGCTTTTTAGGGTACTCACACTCCCTACAATTCAAAAGCTCAACTCTGGCTAGGCTGCTGATGTCATCCACCTAGAAATACACCTCTGGGAAGGTTGTAGCCCAGTAATCTCCATACCGTATGCCATAATTGCATACTGCTGTAGTGTGATTTAGAACTCTGGTAGGGTTCTATTTTCATCCATGGCAGTTCTGGATGTTTTGTGTGTGTTTCAATGTCTGTGTAGGGAGAAATGCATTATAGGCTAGCCACACTCAGTACAGTTCAAATGCTCTACTTTTGCAATCCTTCTGATGTCATCCAATGTGATATACACCTTTGGGGAAAGATTACTCCAGTAATCTCTGTGGCACGTACTATAACTGTTTAGTGCTCTAAGTTAGGTAGACGTTCTACCCCCAGACATGACAGGTGTGTGTGTGTGTGTGTGTGTGTGTGTGTGTGTGTGTGTGTGTGTGTGTGTGTGTGTGTGTGTGTGTGTGAGACACCTGTACCCAATGTGGAGTGGGTTTTGCAAATCTCTTATAAGGTGGCCCTAGTAAATATCACAATGTCTGCCATACAGGGATAACAGATGTGAAATAGCCAAGAGGCTGGGGTGCAAATCCATACCCATACATGTGACATCAAGGCCAGGCAAGCACAGTTAGCAACCCCAGTATGAGCACATTCTCAACAAATGTCTCATACGCACACACACATGCCCAGGCAACAGCCAATATGTGGGTAATACACTGCATATTGGCCACTGATAGTAACTATGGAGTGATTGCAGTGGGCTACAGAGGGCAGGGCACCCTGTCCATCTGTCCAATAGGCAGTACATGCAGACAGTGCACCTTCCCCATGTTCCCCACTGGACACCTGCAACACCTGTGGTGTCATCACATGTGACCCACATAGGACATACCATGCCTAAAAACATGCCTTGTATGGAAAGATGGCACTGACACCAGGGAATACCGTTAGAATGCTATCAATGTCGGTGCAGGGTAAACCTGCTGTCCATTACCAGTTCCTGCCACAGGTGTCCAAGAATGGCACATCTGGTGATAATCTGTATACACAACATAGGTCAAACACCCCAGGTACAGTTCCACATGTCACTGTATATGCATGTGGGAGGTGTGAACATCCCAGACACTGTCTATGTCATGGACTAAGGAACACATACATGGCAAGCAGTGCACAGCATTGGCCACACGCAATAGTCACCCAGGTGACTGGATGGTGGTTGCAACAGCCACCTGTGTGGGCAAATGCAGAAACTACAGCCCTGAGCCACAATGCAGACCATTGTCATGTGGCCTGATGCCAAGGTATACCCATTATCTAGTCTTGTATAGCCATCTGGCACACTCAACCACCACACACCCGTGCAGAAATGCACCCATGCATGTCAGTACTGGCACCCTGTGTGTCTGTGTGTGTGCTGTATGATGCGTATGATCACATCCACACTCACTACAACCCCCACTGTCATACTGAAGCATGCTGTCTGATGTCAGACACCTCCCCGTACCCTTTGCCCATATAACCTCCATATGGCCCATGTGGTACATGTGATACCAGCACAGTAATGTGTTGTGGCAATCTCACTAGTGATGAGTTGTAATCCTGGCCCTGCCAAGTGTGTCAATGTGTGTGCATACTTGTGAGAGTGTGGCTGTGTTGATGCTGGCATCTGTTCATGTGGACAGGCATGTGTACTTCACCTACCGTATAGCTACCATATCCCTGTTGCAGATGTCACTCACCATCACATATATGTTCTGAGGGGTCTGCAAAAGTTACCGTATGTGGTGCATCTGATAACTGCATAGAACTGTGATAGCACTACATAATCATCAGGGGTTTGATACCCTGTGCTGGTAGATGTGTGACACAAACATGCTTAAGTTTTACTCTCCCACCCCTCCCTGACTTGCCTTTGCCTCTGTCTGCCTCTCTCACTCCCTTACTGGTGGATGTGGAGACCTCTGCCTGCTTTGCTTAGGCAGCAGCATGTGTATTTTAGGTAATGCTCATGATCAGCTGATGGCCTCTGCACGAATTGCAGCATTCCCCTAGCTGATTGCATGTGGAACAGCTGTGGTAACATTCCCATAGCCAATTGCATGGAAACACACTTCAATATCTAGGGACATCATGTTGATGTTGGGCCTTTTCATTAACTGTAAGCAGGAACTTGATCTGTTGTTTGGCAAACAGCATCTCAGATGGATTGGGGACTTACCTCTGACAACATACACTGTGGAAACAGGCCAACACACAGAAGGGAGATGTGCCTGACCAAACTACAGACTGTAAGTGCTGCTATACTGCATTCAGAGTAATGTTGGTTTAACAGGGTGTGTGGATATGGCTGTCCTACATGTATTAATACCTGCCATGTCAGTTCTATGTTTATGAGGAGTCCCCATCTGTAGGGTCATCTGCAGACTGGACAGTGTGTGGTGCCTTTGGTTTCATGTGTTACACACAGACCATGTATCTGTAGAAGGTAGTGTGAGGATTGCAGTCTATAGATGGTGAAAGCCATGACAGTTACTGACTTCATATCCCTCATAGGACATATGTTGCAACAAACCCTGTTACAACAGTAAATGTATGATGTTACCACAGCAACATGTCAATATTGGCCCTGTGTATGTGCTTCTAGCCACAACTCAGTCAACCTTTGTATATATGTCATGCATTAAGAGGTGCATATGTGCTGTACACCATAATTAGTGTCATCATATCTGATAACAAGCCAGTGAGATATCAGACTGCTACACATTATGTACAGTAGGGGTTATATTTGATGACATAACCTGGACATTCTGTGGTTGTTTGTACAGTACTGAAGTCTGTGTACTTATGGTGAATTTTGACAGTGTGTGCATTGTTAATATGTACTTTGGCCTGTGTACAAACTGTAGTAGATGTCATCGTCCTAGGTCCCATCCTATCTGATGTTACATGCTGCTCCACTCTATGTTACCGTATTGCCTTACATGTTTGTAGGGCCATACACGCACATGTCTCATACCACAGATGGGCATCAGACCACAATGTGTAGCAGCCCAGTATATGTAGGGTTAGTGTGTGAGTGGCACACATGAGGATGGTGTTGAACAGATAGTCCATGTACTGTAATATTATGCTAGCTTACCATATGTGGCTGTGGTTGTGGTTATGCACTTTCACACAGGTGTATCTTACCCTGTGCTGTGACATGCCTGTAGAGCCTGCTATATATGCAGGTACATGTGCATTCCCCCATAGGAGATGTAGGCCAGTGTTGGGCCAGTCTGCCTGTAGCCTGCACAGTGCTTTGTTACATGCCTAGCAGCTTAGTGTACTTACCCAGTGCAGATGTACTGCTGACGGGCCTCCCTTACCAGTCATGTATGTCAGACAGAGCGGTGGGATGCTGTACAGAATAATGTCAATATCTAGTGGATAGTATGTGGCCATGGCACCTCTGTACCAGCAGTTATTATGTGTCAGGACAGACAGGGTGTGTGAATGCATAACCTATGGGGGCGAATGTATATCAGCCGTTAAGTGTTATACCCATCTACATGGCTGTTAATATCCATATTGTCAGGCTTGGTGCACATGTTCTGCACTAAAGGGTTCTGTGTATACTTCTGGACTGTACAGAGTGTGTCAGAATGTCCACATCTGTTGGCCAATATCTCTGCTGTAGTCCACAGGAGCATTAAGTGCTTGCAGCGGTGCTGTACTCTGATGTCCTTAGGATGTCTTTCAGTAGCCAATGATGCACATGTGAAAAGCAGATGTGACCTTCCACACACACCATGTCTGTAAAGACAATCCTTATTACAGTAGCAATAGTCTGCTAATATACCTGCTATACATGCCTGACATCCCCTTGCACTACGAAGGTGGGACTATAGGGACTGAGGTAGGGCTACACCCCATGTTCAAGACATATGGTGAATATATATGTGCATATGATTATCCAGATATCTATACAGATAATTACACAAGTACATATCGACATATAGAGATGTCTGTGTATATGTACATAGATATGCATATACACACCCAGATGTATACCTATACAGAGCAGTATATGTCTACATATATGCAGATAGAGATTCATATGAACATATACGTATACCACTCTGCCATGCCTGCCAGCAGTCCACTGCTGTTGTATCCCCCACACATATGGTGGGGCTAGGGCCGTATATGTGTGGGCTTCACCTACATAATACATGTGTGCCTATATGCACTCCAGAGGCAAGTGTATGTAACAGTGGTATATGGCCCTGTATTATTGAGTCTAGGGGGGTGCACCATACATAACCTAGGCTGTTACAATATGTGGGGGTATCAGGGGTGAGCTGCCTTAAGGTATCTGGATATACAGTACCATACATGTCACCTATCTTTACATTACTTACATAAAGTGGGTTACTGCAGGCCTACTGCCTCCTGCCATACAGACTGTTCTGTTTCCCAATGTGCCTGTGATGGTGTCAGTTATGTCATGTTCTGTAACAGTTACATTCCATTTGGTCAACTGATGTCTTTACCACCTAGTGATTGTGTACAGACTGTAGATACAGGCTGCAGGACTATACACATGCATCATTTACTATTGATTGTGTGGTATCATGTGGCCCAGTCTGTCTTTACTATTGTACGATTTGCAGGGATTGGCTTTGACAGCAACAGTTGTGAACCTTTCCAGACTAATGTATTAGTATAACTGTTTCACAGTTGCATTACTCTATTGATATGGATGTCAGTGTCTGAATAGCATATAAATCTGTAATAGTACACACATAAAGGTATTCCATTTCTGCAAACCTGTGTGCGGTGTTTATCCTATGGCCTCTCTGTGGGTATATGTTGCAGGCAATGAATGTCATTTATATGGGTGGCTCATCCAGTGTCCAGTTGTTAGGGTGTTAACTGTAGGCATAGTGTCTGTACCATATTGTGTGCACCTACTACATAAGTATCTTACTGTACCTATCTCTGCATGTGTATGTGTAGTCACATGTACATCTGTAAATATATATATATATATATATATATATATATATATATATATATATATATATATATATATATATATATATATATATATATATATATATCTGCATATATGTATCTGCATATATGTGTCTGTGTATATGTATCCTGGGGATGGTGATAGCTTCCACATTTTACATTTCCTATGGGATCTAGACTGTACTGCATGATATATCAATCCTAGCCTGACATCATACAGGTGGGATGTAGTACTGTTAACATCTTGTGCCCATGTGATGTCAGGTCCTAGTTATGGGATCTACAACATTTGGTAGTGTATTGCAGGGCAGATGTTTTTGGCTGTGGAGGGTATGCCAATTCATACAAGACATATATTGTTTGGGGCCTTTAAACCCCATTAACGGTGCATGTGAGCATATATGTTTCTGTTAATCTACCATTGCTATCTACAGATGTATGGCTATATATACCTATATAGATATATATCTGCTTAAATATATATAACTATGTCTGTATATATCTACATAGATATATATCTGCATACATATATGTAACTTGCTGTGTATATGTAGCCATATAGATGTAGACATATATATGTGTTGATGTAGGCATTTGCATAAATATATATATATATATATATATATATATATATATATATATATATATATATATGTGTGTGTTCATATATTTATATATATATATATATATATATATATATATATATATATATATATATATGTGTATATATTTCTATATATATATATATATATATATATATATATATATATATATATATATATATATATACACACATACATATATAGTTATGTTGTATCTTTTTAGATATTAATATATTTACACACACACATGCATCTAAATGTTGGTATACATTCTCTGTACTGTTGCATGCCTGGGCTGGATGATATGTTTCTGAAAACAACAGATTTATGTGTATCTGGCATGGCTTAGTAATAAATTACTTTGTGTATGGTATGCAGTGTCCTGGGTTCGAGCCTTGTAGAGGCTGTTTATTTTGTTGCTGGGCAGAACACGGGCCATTGGATACAGAGTGATTAAGGCACTTTAAAGCAGTTGTAAGCGGGTTTGCGTGGGTTTGCGCAGCGGTAAGCACTGCTAACTTCCGGTTACAGTTTCTTATACTCAGTTAGCTTGTAAATTGCTTAACGTGTGTAGGCATTGCTTACCCCCACACAAACAGGCTTAAGCCTGCTTACTGCTGCTTAAAAGTGCTTAACCCGACGCTAATTTCTTTGAAAGAAAAGAAAAAAGGGTTCATAGGTTCATAGGTTCATACTAGGCTATCTGCCCTAGGGCATTTATAAGCCTATCCAGAATGTGTTTGGCTTTCGCCACCCATTTTAAATTTATTTTGCTATGCCCTTTTTCGAGGTTAGTACACTGTGCCTCTGTCTAACAGTGACACAGAAGTGATACCCGGGGTAAACCTACGATCTCCCATCCACTCATCAAGATTCCTCTTGAAGAGAGTCAATGAGGGACTCTGCCTAACCTGGACTGGGATTTTATTCCAGAGTGAAGGGAGCCTCTGGGTTATGAATCTGTCCCTCCAGCATGTCCTATTTATTTCAGTGCTGAGGTTCAAGTCTCTCGAGTGCATAGCTCGATGGGATTTGGATTTTCTGAGGTGCAGCATGTCCATTAATTCCGGGTTGGATATGGCTTGATACGTCAGGCACAGATCGCCTCTGAACAGGTGGTATGCCACTGAGTAGAGCTGGAGTTTCTTTAACTGGGCAGCATATGGCATCTGTTTGAGCCCTTTAATCCTCTTGGTGAGGTACTTTTGGGGTCTTTCCAGTTGCTGCAGGTGTCTGGTAAGGTACATCCCAAAAGGGGCATTGTACTCAATTATGGGCCTGATGAGGGATGAGTAAAGAGGCATGATGACCTCCCCTGATCTAGATGTGAATCCCTTCATGATTAGGTGGGCTATATAAAATGTTTTTCTAACCACTTTGGCCACGTGGTTGTCAAATGAGAGATTGCTATCAACTTGGTCCCCAGGTCCCTAATTACTTCTTCTGTACTTAATGGATTACCACCTATGTGGTAATTTGTGGGCACTTTGTTTTTGCCAAAGGGGATGACTATACACTTTTTGGCATTTAGTTTGAGGCCATGGCTCTGGCACCAGTTGTCTTGGTTGATAGGAAAGTGATGAAAAAGGGGCACAAAGAAAGGAAGACAGTAGGGAAAATAGCCAGGGATGTGCAGGAAGGGTGTAGGGAAGGTCCATAGCTGCCCATTTCTTCTACAGCAACAACTGTGCATATACACTGAATTTGGAGGTAGATTTGGACACTCAAACCCCTGGGAGAGGAGTGAGCACAACAATAATAAGTTGTGATGCCAATTAGACCGGAGTACATGTGTCCAGTAGACACATATGTGAAATGGACAGCTATGTATGGGGCGTGATTATTTTTGTGGGAACAGATTGCCCTTTTTTTTTCAGGTGAGAGTGGGATATTGGGGGAGGTAGTAAATATATTTGGGGAGGTAGGTTGGGTAGGTTAACAGACAAGACACACAAGACACATACAGGGGTGGTATATGACACACTTGGGGTAAACACCTTGACGGGGAGGGGTGTTGGGATATCAGAAGCCCACAAGCCCCCTAGTGGTAAAAGTGGGACTGAGGTCTCCCCCCATGGGCAGGCACCACTGCACCTTCACAGCCCCGAAGGTGGCTGTGCTGGGGGCTGAGCTGCAGAGCCAGACTGACTCTCTAATCATGACACACAGCCCTTGAGCTGGCGTAGAAGATCCCTGAACTGCTCATTGATTGCTCTACGCACCACGACCCCGACCTGGCGATGGGTGACAGGTGGCTGCCCATGCCCACTGCCAGTGGGGGCAAGCCCCATCCCCTGAGGCGGTTCCATCCAAAGGTGGTGCAGGACCAGTAGACAGGGAGGTCCGGGGTTGGGCCCCAGACATGCTGGAGCATGGTTGCTTGGCCAGTTGAGGTGGGACTGGAGGGTCCGCTGGGATCAGCCTGTCCAAGCGTGCTATATTGTTTAGATTTCAGCATCATATATGGGTTAGTAATAGTCAACACATTCCAGGTTAGGTATAACAGCATGCACTGATATTCCCATCAGCCCAGACACCAGATATGGACCAGTTGCATAGCAAACAAAACACATGCATATATGGGACCACAGTGGTAATAAGAACAGCATGCAGTAATGTTGATGGCACCATGGCAACAATGTTGGAATAATTCAATATGGCACATGCATGGGAAACATTAAAATATTTATCAAACAACTGGACATTATCAGAGTCAGTACATACCAGTTAGGGTGGGTATGTTGATTATTGTTAGAGATAAGGTGGGGGGGACAGATGTCAATAACAAGCAATATATTCCTGTACTCCACATTATTTTCCTAGTCAGTGCTGTTATCTGTACCTTACAAGTCTTACTACACTACCCTATAGGCTTATATTGGACACTGATATGGCTGTTGACATTATTACACATGAACCGGTTTTACCTGCTGTATACACCTCTTACCTGGTATACCTGTGCAGGGAATGTTTGTTAACACTAACTGTTTGTACACATATGCCTGGATTCCAGGTTGATGTTTTGCGCTATGCTATCCAACTCTTTCTGCACAGACTCTGGCCATGTGTTGATCCCATACTGGTGTGCCTGGACATATCTAGAATATTGCCCCCTTCCACCTTTAGTGACCTGACACACACATATACATGCTTTCCTACACAGTTATATTATGTAGCACAGTGTGGGTGACAGTGACCAGTGATACTTTATTATTCAGAGAAACTGCAACACTCATAATACCCTACAATACCTGGGTGGACAGTACCAGTACAAGTTATATTGGTCTGTATTTCTCAGCACAGTGTTCGTATCCAACGTACCTGTGGCAGCAATGTTTGTTAGCACTACCTGACTGTTGTGACACAAGGTTCCAGATTACACATTAGTATTATGCACATACATCTCACTCTGTTACTGTACACACTCTGATCACAGCTTGACAACTTGAACTATTAATCTCCTAACAGTTTCGGGGGGTTGCTACAGTGACAAGTGTGTTCTCATGTTAGTTGACAATCACTTGTAGTCCCTGTTTGCTGGCTAAACATCTGGGATCATCCCACAGACTTACCAGGGGGACAGGCAGCAGATATGGGCACATATATTGGACATTCGGGCCTCATGTGTACAGTTTGGGGTATGAATCTGTATGCAGTCTAATTCCACTCCCAGGATTCAGACCATGGCTTTGTCTGCTACAGCTTAAACACTGTTCATCACAGTTGTGTCTGCTATATTGATATTGCTGTGTATCTCCAATGTGCTTTCTGTCTTATTAATCCCCTGTGCTTATGCATTCTGACCTTGTATAACAGCAATCTTATACAGATTTCCTAGACAGTTATATGTTGTAGGACAGTGTGGGTGACAGTGATGTGTAATACCTCAATATTCAGAGCAACTGCATATCATTCTTGTATTTCTGAGTACAGTGTTGGAATCTGACAGACCTGTGGGAGGAATGTTTATTAGCACTACCTGAATGTTCCCACACACAGTACCAGGTTCCACATTACCATTATGCACATACATCTCACACTGTTACTGTACACACTCTGATCACAGCTTAACAAGTTGGAGTGTAACTGTTTGCTGCCTATACATCTGGGATTATCACACTGATTTCCCAGGGAGACAGGTTGATAGGCAATAGATATGGGCCACTTTAATAGATATTCTGGACATATCTGTACAGTTGTGGGGTATGATTCTGTATTCAAACTACTACCACTGGCAGAATTTGAACCATGGCTGTGTGTGCTAAAAAAAAAACAACAGTTCACATCTCAGTTGTATGTGCTATTCAGTTTTTGTTGCCTGCATTTTCCCTGTTTACTGTCTATGTGTCTCTCAGTTGTACTAAATGGCCTCTGTGAATTACACCTGTCATATACAGGCATTCCTTCACATTCAATTTATAGTGCATGGTGTGGGTAACAGTGCTTAATACTACAGTACTATTACATGATTGCAAATCTACATTACCATATGATACCAGAATATACACATGTAGTCAGCAGTTAGACTTGTTTTGTCTGGATATTACACTTTTATTGCCATACAAACAATATGAGACTGTTCCTGCCATATTCTCTAGTGTATGCAGTACTTGCCTTGAACAATACAGGTTTTATACTAGCAATTAATTTACTACTACTTTTATTTTTATTTTCTATGACAGTAAAAGTATGAGTATTACTCACCTGCCTCAAGTCGCAACCACGCCAGGCGGCAGATGTGGGCTCCTGGTTTGCAGCCCACTCCGTTACAGCTGTGGGGGACATAAGAGGAATATTTAGCCATACCTATCCATGATAAACCTGAGCTGGCACTTATTACACACATACTGGGGTGATACTTACACGTCTGGAACATCCCCTGATGCTCTAGCCTCTTAGAGCCACTCCTCCAAGAGGTCCCCCTTCCACTGCTTCAGGTCAGCATAGTGGTGCCTGACCTGCTCACCAGTTCGGGGTATGCCAGTGGCACTGGTGAGGTCACGTGCGAGATGGTCCCAGGTCTCCGCCTTATATTATGAGCCCTGGTACTGGTCCTGCAGCAGTCTCTGTGCATGGTCTTTAAGTAGGAGTCCTGCCATGACCTTCGACTCTTGATGCACCAGCGCTGCACCCTGAAGCGCACTCCTTCTCCCCTTACTGCCATAGTGCCTTCAAGAGGAAGCTACAACCAGTTATGAGATGTATTCCGACCTCTTGGTTTTAAGTCGGGCCAATTTCTCTCACTTTTCCGTGATTGGCCGGTTTTGAAAAGGCTAAGCTATGGGCAAACCTGCTTACCTAAGGTTGGCATTGTTTAAAGGGGTTTACCACTGGGCACAAAGAGTTAGCTGGTCTACACATTGCTCACACCTCCTAAGCTGGCCTGTGGAATGCTTAGCATTGCTTACATTAGACCTTCATTATAATGCCTTTTTGGCATTGTGTTATTCTTCATTACACCTTATATGTATGCCTGGTATCCCTGATTGATGTGTACATACACTTTGTGGGGTCCTTGTGTTTTATTGGGGACTTCAACACTCTATTACAATTACACCTCACTTCTGGGCTTACTGCTGTACTCCAGTTCACATATTTATGTTATGTAGTGGATTATGGCACATGTTACTGTATACTGATGCCTTTCACAGGTTCAGTTTGGTTATATTATGGTGGGGACATGTTTACTACTACCTCATTCTTCTGTACTTCTGTGATGGCTTGGTGGATAACTACTGGGACTATGGTGTACAGGGTTCTGTGTTCAAGACCTGCATGGCTGTTTATTTTGTTTGTGGGCAGAACAAAGGCCATTGGATACAGAGTGATTAAGGCACTTTTGATCAGTTGTAAGCAGGTTTGCGTGACGGTAAGCACTGCTAACCTGCCGTTACATCTGCTTACAGAGATTTAGCTTTAGAATTGCTTATCCAGTATTGGCATTGCTTACCGCCATGCAAACAGGCTTACACCTGCTAACTAGTGCTTAATTATGCTTACTACTGCTTATTTGTGCTTAGACCTGCTTACTAGTGCCTTATTCATTATGATACTGACACCTCACATGTGCATTTACTGCAGTACTCCATTTCATAAATATATGTTATTTAGTGGGTTATGCAACAAAAATATTAGTCATAGCATGCTTTGCCATGTAAAATGGAATTTGCTGTAGTGGGACTCAAACCGAGAATGCCTGTCTCATTAGGTGAATGCTCTGCCCACTACCCTATTGCTGTGCTGCTTCAGTTGCATATATCTTCCTTGTTATCCTCTTCAGTCTTTTAAGCTGCTTTAACCATAGCTAATCAATGGGTACACCCACACACCTATGGTTAGCTTCAATCAGATTTAAAAAAAAAAATAGAGTTTCTTCTTTTTATCACTGCATTCTGTTGCTGTTGTACACATGGGGGACTGCTGATGGGGATATGCGGACACCTGTGAGCGGTCTCACTCATTGCATACTCCTTTCTACTGCTGTGCATTGCAGGTGCATGTTTCTTCTGAGAGCTCTGCTCTCAAACCCCCTACACACACGTTTCTTTTTAATATGCATGTGGTCGTCCTGCTCCTAAATGGTCACTTCCGTGCAGGACTAAGCTAGTCCTGCATGGAAGTTTAATAAATCCGGGGGTTGCAGTATAAGCTAATTAAATGTAAATATTTTGTGAACAGTAAAACCTATTAAAACATTACACAAGTATTCTTTACACTGAAAATTGTCAGTGCATTCATAGTCTTTCCAAAAATACCATGATATGTTATAATGCATATAAACCCCACATTATAATTTTTGCTAAACTTTGACAAATAAATTCTAATATCTTGGAAACTGTATAAGATATATATTAGAACATTTTTGTTAACCAGACATAAGCTTTCACATGACAACAAGAAATTCCAATATGAATGCATGTTTAATGAGATATTTACAGTAATATGAAAACATTTCAACGGATCCTGGAAACTATCGCCCCATAAGCCTGACTAGCTTGGTCTGCAAAGCTATGGAAAGGATCATCATGGACCTCATAAAAAAAGATATTGGGGACCTACAGACACTGGATCCTACCCAGTTCGGCTTTGTTAAGGGCAGATCCTGCCTCTTAAACCTGGTCGATTTCTTTGAAACAGTCAGCAAGGCCATTGACGAGGGGAAGGTAGTCCACACAGCCTACCTGGACCTCGCAAAAGCCTTCGATACAATACCTCACTCGGGCATTATAGATAAGCTCACCAGCTTAAATATAAACCCCTATGTCACTAGATGGGTTGCAAACTGGCTCAAGGACAGAACCCACATGGTTAGAATTGCTGGAGCCATGTCAGACTCCAAACCAGTTACAAGTGGCATCCCACAAGGCTCAGTCCTGGGACCTCTCCTGTTCGGTATATATTTCTCGGAGGTACAGGCCAACACGGAAAGACTGTGGCTGACCAGGTTCACAGATGACTGCAAACTGGGCGCTATAATCGACTCTCCAGCTGACACAAGCATCCTCCAAAAGGGCCTCATAGAAACAGACAACTGGTGCTAGAGCCATGGCCTCAAGCTAAATGCCAAAAAGTGTATAGTCATCCCCTTTGGCAAAAACAAAGTGCCCACAAATTACCACATAGGTGGTAATCCATTAAGTACGGAAGAAGTAATTAGGAACCTGGGGACCCAAGTTGATAGCAATCTCTCACTTGACAACCACATGGCCAAAGTGGTTAGAAAAACATTTTATATAGCCCACCTAATCATGAAGGGATTCACATCTAGATCAGGGGAAGTCATCATGCCTCTTTACTCATCCCTCATCAGGCCCATAATTGAGTACAATGCCCCTTTTGGGATGTACCTTACCAGACACCTGCAGCAACTGGAAAGACCCCAAAAGTACCTCACCAAGAGGATCAAAGGGCTCAAACAGATGCCATATGCTGCCCGGTTAAAAAAACTCCAGCTCTACTCAGTGGCATACCGCCTGCTCGAAGGCGATCTGTGCCTGATGTATAAAGCCATGTCCAACCCGGAATTAATGGACATGCTGCACATCAGCAAATCCAAATCCCATCAAGCTACACGCTTGAGAGACTCGAACCTCAGCACTGAAATAAATAGGACATGCTGGAGGGACAGATTCATAACCCAGAGGCTCCCTTCACTCTGGAATAAAATCCCAGTCCAGGTTAGGCAGAGTCCCTCATTGACTCTCTTCAAGAGGAATCTTGATGAGTGGATGGGGGATCATAGGTTTACCCCGGGTATAACTTCTGTGTCACTGTTAGACAGAAACACAGTATACTAACCTTGAAAAAGGGCATAGCAAAATTAATTTAAAATGGGTGGTGAAAGGCAAACACACTCTGGCTTGGCTTATAAATGCCCTAGGGCTGATAGCCTAGTATGAACCTATGAACCTATGAACATAGGCTTAATTGTATAATTCTCAATATAAATTCCCCTGAACTTTATTCAAGATGTGCAGCTTACAGTGCAAATATCACTGCGTGTTTTTCTTCCACATCTAATTTTTCACCTGATGTCATGCAACAGTTTGTATGTCACTTGATTTTTGAAGTATTGCGTACATATGGAAATATTTTTCATGAACACTAATAAACAGCTAGTAATATCTGCAGTATTGTGTTACCTAAATGGACATTAACAATGAATTTCCCTGTCTTTCACATTGGAGTATCACACTATACCCATCGACAATGCCCAAGGAACTCAGTTATGAAAATATGATTGTACTCCTAGAACAATTTACTTAAAACTACTATGATCAGTAAACCCAACAATAAAGCAAGTATTCTGGATTGGATTCTTGTTAACATCCATCCCCTCAAATACAAGAGTGGGACCCTGCCTGATGATGTAAGTGATCACCTCCTTACCTATTTAATCAGGCAAAAAGCTGATATCCACAAGTAGTCCATTTTTAAAACAATAAGGAACAATAAGAATTTCAACTGCACAAATTTCCAAAATGAACTCAAATATTGCAATTGGTCAGTTCTGAAACAATTACCACTTGAAGAAGCAATAAATTACTTTAATACCAAATTCCTATCCATCCTTGACACCCATGCACCAGCATGAACTATTAGAACCAAAACAAAAGTTGCTCCTTGACTCTCAAAAGAAACTAGACATAAAATGCTACTTAGAAATAGGGCTTGCGCCACTTTAAGGACCACAAAAAAACCATAGATCAACTTAGATACAGACAGCTAAGAAATGAAACAAAAAAATCCACCACATTAGACAAGAAAACTAGTACTGTTATCTACAAGAAAAACACCAAAACAAGCCACAAAAGTTTTGGGTAGGTATAAACAAACTCCTTAGTCAAGGACAGTCCTCCACTCCTACCCTCTTGGATTCTAACCAAAACCTCCCAGCAGAAATCGCCAATACCTTTAACAGCTTCTTTACAACAACCATCCAGAATCTAGCTAACTAATTATCCTCTGGATGCCCATATTCTCCGGCCACTCCACCCTGCTCCCAACTCCCCTTTTAACTTCAAACCAGTTTGCCCATCTTTGGTCCACAAATTACTTAAAAAACTAAAGCCTACCAGCCTGTCAGCTGATCTCCTCCCTGCAGAATATCTACAGAAAGCTGCAGATGCCATAGCATACCCCATTACTATCCTGATCAATAGAACAATAACTGAAGTGTCCATTCCCTCCATCTGGAAGATATTCCATGTCATCCAACTCCATAAAGGGGGCAGCTCTACTGAACTTTCAAACTATAGACCCCATAGCTATTCTGTCACCCTTGGCTAAAACTATGGAAAAATGCATCCACAATCAACTCCTGAACTATCTTATTCATAATAATCTTCTAGCCAAAACCCAACATGGCTTTAGACCATTCCATAGTGCAACCTCAGCCCCCTCCTCTTCTTCTCTAATGTCATAAACCAACATTGAAACAATAACAAACTTTCCTCTGCTATCTTTCTTGATCTTTCAAAAGCCTTTGATATGGTAAACCACCAAATACTCATAAACACTTTGAAATCCATCTCCCTAGAGGTCCAGGCCATCCAATGGTTTAAATCATATCTCAGTGGTAGACAAGAGGCTGTTCTATGGCAGAGCAAACTATCCACCCTTTTACCCATCACCCTTAGAGTACCCCAAGGCTCCATACTAGGTCCACTATTATTTTCCATTTTCATCAATGATTTGTATAAGGTCATCCCAAATGCAACATGCATTTAATATGCAGATGACTCCACTTTAGTATGCTCTGACACTTCACCTACAGAGTTGCAGATTCTATCCCAAAATGCTTTTAACACAGTTGAAAATTTTCTCTTTAACCGTTTCAAACTGCTGCTTTTCTCCCCCACTCACAGGTCTGCCCTTATAACCTTTACATTAAAATCCAACAACGGCACCATTACTTCCCTAGATTCCTCAACCAAACTGTTAGGAGTTATAATAGATAATAACCTTAAGTTTGATCTGCATATCAATAAAACTATTAAAACAGTTAATAAAAAACTTGGTTCACTATATACGATCAAGCCCTTCCTAATGCCATTAGCCAGAACTGTAATTGCTCGTACACATCTACTCTCCACCCTCCTCTATGCTTCCCCTCTATTTACAAACCTCAGCAAAACTGACCTTAATAAACTTTCTAGCAGCTACAATCACATTGCTAGATTTGCTACCGATGCAACCTACAAAACGCATCACTGTCATAACTTAAATCTACTAGGATGACTTGAACTGCCTAATCTACTTCAGGTTAACCAACTAATAGTTACACACAAGATCCCGTACCAACCAGATAATACACCCGTACTTAAAAACCTCATCACCCCCTACAGTAAACTTAGCGCACTTCATTCATCTGAAAGACTTCTAGTTCAAACTCTCAAATCACACAACATACCAAGTGAATCTCTCCCTTGGATTCTCTATACCTTGCATGGCGTGCAAGATCGGTGCAGGAGCTCTAGCAGGCAATATGTCTCCCATGTGATCCAGGAACAGCCTGCAGGGCCATACACGAGTGCTCCTGCACTAGTCCTGCATGGACTATGCCCCTGTATGCAAATCACCCTATTTGCAGGAGAAATCCATGCAAATGAGGTGGTTTTGCGATCCGGGAAGCTTGCAACCGGCTGTGCAGGACTAGTGCAAATTTGCAGAAATGTACTCGGTTAGTAACCAAGTACATTTCTGCAAACTCCAAAAATGGAGCTGTGACAGCTCCAAATAAAGGCTGCATATCACTTAGGAAGCATGCCAATGGCCAATTATAAGGCCATTGTCATTGCAAACAGGAAAAATAAAATCAACTTTTATTTTTTTAGCTGATCTCGGCTGTTAAAGCGTAGGGCAGCAGAGTGCAAACGGGATCAGGAGGAAAATAACAACAGAAACCTAAATTAAGCATTCTAACTAAAATCAGTATTCTGCCATGCAAGTCAATGGTAGGCAGAAGACAACATGGCCAATGAGTAGTGGTTGCTAAGGGGGGAGGCTCAGTGTGAGACATGTAACTATGCATTAGCAGGCAATCCTATACAAATGTGGGGAATGATAGTGAATCCCAGTTTTCCCCAGCATGTTAGTCAGGTCTCAACAGTGTAAGGGTAGGAATAGCTTGGTGTAAGCCTAGAAGTTAGGTGACATCATGAAGGGGTGTGTCAGGCATACTGCAAGTGGATTGGAGCCCTGTGGCTTGGGTTTGCTCTTAGCTTAGCACAGCTAAGTTAGGGTGTGTGTCTGAATCTGCCTAGCACTCTTTACATTGTCGCTCACTGGGTTTTAAAGGAAGAAAAAAGTTAAACCAGGAAATAGCAGCACTGTGGCACATTTGAGCACTCTGTGCGGTGCAACCCCGGGCTTAAACAGGAAGGCAATGTGAAGGGAAAAGAACAGTAGGAAGGTAATCAAGGAGAACTAGCATAGCTGGCAGGTGAAATGCATCAGAATCAGCCAATTACACAGGCAGCAGACCAGCCCAGCCCAGAACACTACTATAAACTATGCAAACACCTTTCTCTCTGTTTTTTCCCACACTCTACACCACCAGTGTATACAAGCAGGGAACCTTTAACAAACAAACCTACAAAATGATAGAGGCTGCAGCAGGCAACATAGAACAACATGTGCAAGAGGCTGAGGGTGGTGAGAATGTGAATGCTGCTGATCAACCCACAATGAGGAGACAGAGAAGAGTGTACAGATGCAGGGTAACCTACCAGGGGCTACATGAGCTGGAGATATTGGAGTACTATAGGGTGGACAGAGATCTTCTGCCGCAAATTGTTGAGCTGTGCCGGCCATACCTGACATACCAAACTGACCGAGGGGAATCCATCCCAGTGGATACCAAGGTATGTGTAGGCCTAGGAATACTAGCCATAGGTACCTCCCAAAGCTCAACTGATGATATCATGGGGACCTCACAGGCATCAGCATCCAGAGTATTCCACCAGTTCCTGGATGCCATGTCAGCACATGCCAGTGAGCATGTATATTTCCTCAACACCCGTGAGATGTTGGCCAGCAATATGCATCTCTTCCACCAAATAGCAGAATACCCTAAGGTAGTGGCTGCTATAGACTGCACACACATACCCATTAAAGCACCACCTGGTGATCAGGGTAGGGCCTACATCAACTGCAGGGGCATCCCCTCCATCAACTGCCAGGTCATCTGCGATGCCCAAGGCATTATAATGAATGTGTGTGTTGGCTGCCCTGGAAGCTATCACGATTCTCACATTTGGCATCTGACGCAGCTGTACCAGAGATTTGCCAATGGGTACATCCCCTATGGTCACCTAGTGGGGGATGCTGGTTAAACACTGGAGCCGTGGCTGATGACACCCATCAGAAATGCACACACACCTGAACAAGAACACCATAATAAGGCACATGCACAGACCAGACTTATAATAGAGCATGTGTTTGGAATGCTCAGGTCATGGTTCCGGTGTCTTGATACATCTGGTGGAGCCTTGCAGTAGTCACCAGCTACATGTACCCAAATTGTTATGGTATGTGCCATGCTACAAAATATGATCCTGTGGAAACAGCTGCAGCAGAAACAGCATGGGGCAGGGCCACACAGCCCCCGACCAATGCCAAGGCCTGCACAGGTACAGAGTGACTCAGAGGAGGAACAACATGAGCCTGCGCCAGTAGGCAGATGGAGGTGTTCTCAGTATTCCAAGGCTGCAGCAAAGACACAACGCATATGCACATACAGTGGCACAGTAGAGACCCAGGGAATGACACCTCTCTCTGACTCGCACATACAGTAAAAGGGATGCCAAACATGACACTACCTGTGCTCAACCATGTATACTGAGTGTACTATGTGCATCCAACATAGGCAGCCCTCCAGCACCATCTGCAATTCTGGCACACCCTCATGGTTAGTCAATCAACCTACCAATTGCCAAATGGAGTAGAATGCGTTGTTACCTGTATGTATGGTATGGATGTGAGCATGCAAAGGAATTGGGTGGCTGAATGTTATGGCAGCAGAAATTAGACACCCATAGTGGCACCATGACATCTGTAACACATACTGGAGTCACCATAGTAGCCAGTACTACACAAGGTAACAAAACCCACTGCATGAAATGTGCTGGGTGATGTGTGTGTCCATATGGCTCACACATGGCAGTCAGGGCAGTTCACATACCCAACAACAGTCTCAGCCAGCAGAACAGGTGTAGACAAACCCAAACAGAGCCTGTGCTATGGCCTCTGTATGATGGCTATGGGTAACCTCCCCCCTAGGCCTACAAAGACAGACTACAGCAGGTCAGGCAGTGGGATGTTAGTTCTGAAGGGTAGGAAGTCAGACACTAATATGTAGGGCAACCAAAGCTAAGATCTGTAGTACACTGGTATGTCTCTAGTCAGCATGATAGTTAAGAATACTGAATGAAATGGAGTACCTGACATAACAGTACAGTCATAGCAAATGTGTACAAATGTCAGGTGTGACCCCCCCATCCTACGTAGTAATGTAATAACAGTCAGGTGTGCCCCACCCAATCCCTTGTAGAAATGTAGAAATAGACAGGTCTGCCCCCCCATCCTATGTAGTAATGTAATAACAGTCAAATGTGCCCCCCCAATTCTGTGTAGAAATGTAGAAATAGACAGGTCTGCCCCTATCCTATGTAGTAATGTAATAAGAGTCAGGTGTGCTCCCCTAATCTTGTGCAGAAACATAGAAATTGTCAGGTGTGCCCCCCTCCTATGTAGTAATGTAATAACAGTCAGGTGTGCCCCCCCAAACTTGTGTAGAAATGTAGAAATAGACAGGTATGCCCCCCCATCCTATGCAGAAATGTAGTAACAGTCAATGGCAAATGCTCAGCTGATACCCTGCAGAAACAGCATGCTACCTGTAGGTGTACAACACAAAGGTCAGCACTGCAGTACAAACTACCTGGACTCAATACACACATTAAATACAGATGGGCATACTGGGCATGCTCACACACTTAGAGAAATGAAGCCAAGGTCAGTCAACAACATACTGAAAGGTCATACTGGGCATGCTCACACACAAACACATGAAGGCAATGTCTGCAAACACCAGTGGACCAGACATATCTGGCAGTTGCAGATGTTAGTGCAGACACTCCTCAGTATGCACCACTCATGCCTTGCACACACAGTGGATAGGAACACAGACATATATGTAAGGAAAACACACTATAATAAGCCGAAGGAAGACATACATAGATGTGTGGAAGAGGGTGACTGACAAGGAGCCATCCAGGCCTGTCCCACCCAACACACAGCCAAAGGGCCACAAACACATGAGGTTTAGATGTCAATCACTGCAGATACTAGCCACCAGTATCTGTCAGCATTACAGACTATGTGGTGCACATGCTAGCTGTGCAACATGACTGTACAAGGAAGTAATCATCTAGCAACTGTATACACGTACCTGTGAAATATGCCCCTGTGTGTGCCTGCATGTGGCTTGTCAACCCCTAGATGAATGGGTTATGGCCCATGCACACACACTGCCCTCCCCATAGCCCTACTATGACAAGCCTGCTGAGGTTATCCACTGTGAAATACACCTGTGGGAGAATTGTAGTCCAGTCATCTCCATGTTGCATCTCATACCTGCGTGCTGCTGTAGTGTGATAAACTAGTTTGGTAGGAGTTCCAATCTGAGATATGGCAACTGTGCATGTGTCTGTCTGTGTAGAGAGCAATGTTTTTCAGGGTAGTCACACTCCCTACAATTGAAATGCTCTATTTTGGTAAGGCTGCTGATGTCATCCACCTAGAAATACATCTCTGGGAAGGTTGTATCCCAGTGATTTCTGTGGTGTGTGCCATAACTGTGTACTGCTGTAATGTAATAAAATAGTTAGGTAGTAATTCTAATTCCAGACTTGGCAACTGTGTGTGTGTGTGTGTGTGTGTGTCTGTCTGTCTGTGTATAAAGCATTGCTTTTTAAGGTAGTCACACTCCCTACAATTGAAATTCTCTACTTTGGTAAGGCTGCTGATGTCACCCACCTAGAAATACATCTCTGGGAATGCTGTAGTCTAGTAATCTCCACAGTGTGTGCCATAACTGGTTACTACTGTAGTGTAATAAATTAGTTAGGTAGGAGTTCTAATCCCAGACTTAGCGTGTATGTGTGTCTGTCTGTGTAGAGAGCAATGATTTTTAGGGTAGTCACACTACATACAATTCGAATGCTCTACTTTGGAAGGCTGCTGATGTCATCCACCTGGAAATACACCTCTGGGAAGGATGTAGTGTATAGAACTCTGGTAGGTTTCTATTCCCACCCATGGCAGTTCTGGATGTTGTGTGCATGTTTCAATGCCTGTGTAGGGAGCAATGTGTTTTTGGCAAGTCACACTCAGTACATTTCAAATGCCCTACTTTGGCAATCCTGTTGATGTCCTTCACTGTGAAATACACCTTTGGGGAAGGAGCTCTCCAGTAATCCCTCTGGTGCATCCTGTAGCAGCTTTGTGCTGTAGTGTAATATAGACCTCTGTTAGGGGTTCTATAACCAGACATGTCAGTTGTGGATGTTTTTTGTGTGTTTCAATGTCTGTGTAGGGAGCAGTGCATTTTAACCTAGCGACACGCAGTACACTTCGAATGCCCTACTTTGGCAATCCTGCTGATGACATCCAATGTGAAATACACCTTTGGGAAAAGCACTCCCTAGTAATCCCCATGGTGCATACTATAACAGCGCCATGCTGTAGTGTGCTATAGGCTTCTGTTAGGGGTTCTTTACCCACACATGTCAGTTGTGGATGTTTTGTGTGTGTTTCAATGTCTGTGTAGGGAGCAGTGCATTTTAGCCTAGCCACATTCACTACAGTTCAAATACCCTACTTTGGCAATCCTGCTGATGTCATCCAATGTGAAATGCACCTTTAGGGAAGGAGTACTCCAGTAATCTCTGTGGCGTGCACTACAACTGCATACTACTGTAGTGTAATAAACTAGTTAGATAGGACTTCTCATCCCAGATATGATGTGTGTGTGTGTGTGTGTGTGTGTATGTGCATGTATAACTCATATCCTGTGTGGAGGTGGTTGTGAGTGTGTAACAACTGTGCCCAATGTGGAATGGGATTTGCAAATTTCTTATATGGTGGCCCTAGTATATATCATAATGTCCCCCATACAGGGATAACAGATTTGAAATAGCAGAGAGCCTGGGGTGGAGATCCATACCCATTCATGTGACATCAAGGCCAGGCAAACAAAGTTAGCAATCCTGGTATTAGTTAGATAACACTCTCAACCCATGTCTCATACACACACACACACACACACACACTTGCCTAGGCTATAGCCGCTATGTTGATAGTACACTGCATATTGCCCACTGATAGTAACTATGAAGTGATTGCAGTAGCCCAAAGAGGGCATGGCACCCTGTCCATCTGTCCAATAGGCATGTACATGCAGACAGTGCACCTTCCCCATGTTCCCCACTGAACACCTGTGGTGCCATCAAATGTGACCCACAATGGACATACCATGCCTGAAAATATGCCCTGTATGGACAGATGCCACTGACACCAGAGAATGATGTTAGCATGCTATCAATGTAGGTGCAGGGTAAACCTGCTGCCCATTACCAGTTCCCAGCACATGAGGCCAGGACTGGCACATCTAATGATAATCTATGTACACAACATGGACCAGAAACCCCAGGTACAGTTCCACATGTCACTGTACATGCATATGGGAGGTGTGCACATCACAGACACCGTCCATGTCATGGACTAAGAAACACATACATGGCAAGCAATACACAGCACTGGACACACGCAATAGTCACCTAGGTGACTGGATGGTGAATGCAATACCCAACTGTGTGGGAAAATCCAGACACTACACCCCTGAGCCACAATGTAGACCATTGTCATGTGGCCTGATGCCAAGGTGTACTCATCACCTAGTCTTGCATAGCTGTCTGGCACAGTTGACTACACACCCATGAATCAATGCACCCATGCATGTCATTACTGGCAGTGTGTGTGTGTGTGTGTGTGTGTGTGTGTGTGTGTGTGTGTGTGTGTGTGTGTGTGTGTTGTATGATGCATATGTTCACATTCACACTAACTACAACCCCCATTGGCATACTGAAGCATGCTGTCTGATGTCAGACACCTCCCCATACCCTTTGCCCATATAACCTCCATATGACCCCTGTGGTGCATGTGATACCTGCACAGTAATGTGTTGTGGCAATCTCACTAGTGGTGGGTTGTATCCCTGGCCCTGAAAAGTGTGTCAATGCGTGTGCATCCCTGTGAGAATGTGGCTGTGTTGACATAGGCTCCTGTTCATGCAGACAGGCACATGTACTACACCTACCGTATAGCTACTATATCCCTGTTGCAGATGTCAGTCACCATCACATATACATTCTGAGGGCTCCACAACATGTGGCACATCCAGTAACTGAATAGAAATGTGATAGCACTACATAATCATCAGGGGTTTGATACCCTGTGCTGCTAGGTGTGTGATACAAACATGCTTAAGTTTTACTCTCCCACCCCTCCCTGACTTGTCTTTGCCTCTGCCTGCCTCTCTCACTCCCTCTCTGGTGGATGTGGAGACCTACACCTGCTTTGCTTAGGCAGCAACATGTGCATTTTAAGTGACGATCATGATCAGTTGATGGCCTCTGCAAGAATTGCAGCCCTCCCCTAGCTGATTGCATGTGGAACAGCTGTGTTAACATTCCCATAGACAATTGCATGGAAACACTCCAATATCTAGGAACATCATGTTGGTGTTGGGCATTTTCATTCACTGTGAGCGGGAACTCGATCTGATTTTTGGCAAACAGCATCTCAGATGGATTGGGGATTTACTTCTAACAACATACACTGTGGAAACAGGGCAACACACAGGGGGGGGATGTGCCTGACCTGACTACAAACTGTAAGTGCTGCTATAATGCATTTGGAAAACTGTTGGTTTAACAGTGTGTGTATGTGTGTGTGTGTGTGTGTGTGTGTGTGTGTGTGTGTGTGTGTGTGTGTGTGTGTGTGTGTGTGTGTGTGTGCATGTGTGTGTGTGTGGATATGGCTATCCTACATGTTTTAATACCTGCCATGTCAGTTCTATGTTTATGAGGAATCCCCATCTGTAGGCTCATCTCCAGACTGGGCAGTGTGTTATGCCTCTGGTTTCATGTGTTACCCACAGAGCATCTATCTGTGAACTGCAGAAGGTAGTGTGAGGATTGCAGTCTGTAGATGGTGAAAGCCGTGACAGTTACTGACTTCATATCCCTCATAGGACATATGCTGCAACAAACCCTGTTACAACAGTAAATGTATGAGGTTATAACAGCAACATGTCAATATTGGCCCTGTCTATGTGCTTGCAGCCACAGTTCTGTCAACCTTTGTACATATGTCATGCATTAAGAGGTGCATATGTGCTGTACACCATAATTAGTGTCATCATATCTGATAACAAGCCAGTGAGATATCAGACTGCTACACATTATGTACAGTAGGGGTTATATTTGATGACATAACCTGGACGTTCTGTGGTTGTTTGTACAGTACTGAGGTCTGTGTACGTACGATCAATGTCAACAGCGTGTGTATTGTTAATATGTACTTTGGCCTGTGTACAGACTGTGGTAGATGTCATTGTTCTAGGTCCCATCCTATCTGATGTTACATGCTGCTCCACTGTATGTTACTGTATTGGCTTACATGTTTGTAGGGCCATACACACACATGTCCCATACCACAGACAGGCATCAGACCACACAGTGTAGCAGCCCAGTATATGTAGGGTTAGTGTTTGAATGGCACATATGATAATGGTGTTGAACAGATAGTCCATATACTGTAATATTATGCTAGCCTACCATATGTGGCTATGTTCACATTGGTTGTGGTTATGCACGTTCCCACAGGTGTATCTTACCCTGTGATGTAACATGTCTGTAGAGCCCTGCTATATATGCAGGTACATGTGCATTCCCCCATAGGAGCTGTAAGCCAGTGTTGAGCCAGTCTGCCTGTAGCCTCCACTGTGCTTTGTTACATGCCTAGCAGCTTAGTGTAATTACCCAGTAAGATGTCATGTCCAGATACTTGCCAGATGTACTGCTGATGGCCCTCCCTTAACAGTCATGCATGTCAGACAGACCAGTGGGATGCTGTACAGATGTATGTCAGTATCTAGTGGGTAGTATGTGGCCATGGTACCCGTGTACCAGCAGTTATTATGTGTCAGGACAGACAGGGCTGTGTGAATGCATAACCTATGGGGGCAAATGTATACCAGTCGTTATGTGTTATACCTATCTACATGGCTGTTAACATCCATATTGTCAGGCTTGGTCCACATGTTTTTCACTAAGGTGTTCTATGTATACTTCTGGACTGTACAGAGTGTGTCAGAATGTCCACATATATTGGCCAATATCTCTACTGTTGTCCACAGGAGCATGATGTGCTAGCAGCAGTACTGTACTATGATGTCCTTAGGATGTCTGTCAGTAACCAATGGCGCACATGTGAAAAGTAGATGTTAACTCCCACACATACCATGTCTGTGAAGACAATCTCTATTACAGTAGCAATAGTCTATTAATATACCTGCTATACATACTTGACATCCCCTTGCACTACAAAGTTGGGACTATAGGGGCTGAGGTACGGATACACTCCATGTTCAGGACATATGGTGAAAATATATGTACATATAATTATCCAGATATCTATATATATATAATTACACATATACATATCGACATATACAGATGGGTATGTATATGTACATAGATATACATATACACACCCAGATATATACATATAAAGAGCAATATATGTCTATACATATACAGACAGTGATACATATGCACAGATATGTATGGATATCTACAGATATATTGGCAATAGTAGGTATATCAGATTAGATAAGTATGCACATATAGTTATAGATATCTACATATATACCAACATAACTAGGCATATCTGTTGTACACATAGAATGTGGATACATATATAGCGATATACACATATATCTATCTATCTATATATATATATATATATATATATATATATATATATATATATATATATATATATATATATATATATATATATATATATATATATACACACACACACACACACACACACACACACACACACACACACACACACACACACACACACACACACATAAGTATATATACATATATGTATGTACATACAAAGAGATGTACACATGGCCATATATATGTAGCACTATACAGATGTGTATACAGACATATGTATGAGTATACATGTGTATGTACATGTAGACATATATAGACCTATTATATGTATACAACCATATTCCTGTCATGAGTAAACATCACAGTTGTGTATACCCTCCCACATGTATCTCACTGTATGTATGTGCTATGTGCACATTATGATAAAAAAATATATGTGATGCAACAGTCATATTAATACAAGGACTACACAATTTAGGAACTACTGGCAAATGTTCAGTACTACTCAATATGTGTATTGACAGCTATATAGGTAAAACAACAGCAATTTTCATAGTGGTCATGGCGTAGTGGTTAAGTGCTGTGACTTCAGTATAAATGGTCATGCGTTCAAGATCTGCAAGGGCTGTTCATTTTGTTGCTGGGCAGAACACGAGCCATTGGAGCCAGAGTGATTAAGGCACTTTAAAGCAGTTGTAAGCGGGTTTGCACGGAGATAAGCACTGCTAACTTCTGGTTGCAGTGTCTTATACTCAGCTTCTAAATTGCTTAACCTGTGTAGGCATTGCTTACCCCTGTGCAAACAGGCTTAAACCTGCTTACTGCTGCTTAAAAGTGCTTACTGCCACTTACCCCTACACTAATTTCTTTAAAAGAAAAGAAAAAGGGGTTGATAGGAAAGTGGTGAAAAAAAGGGGCACAAGGAGGGAAAGACAGTAGGGAAAATAGCCAGGGATGTGCAGGAAGGGTGTAGGGAAGGTCCATAGTTGCCCATTTCTTCTACAGCAACAATATGCCTATACACTGAATTTTGTAGATTTGGACACTCAAACCCCTGGGAGAGTAGTGAGGACAACAATAATAAGTTGTTATGCCAATTAGACTGGATTACATGTGTCCAGTGGACATGTGCGTGAAATGGACAGCTATGTATGGGGCAAGATTATTTTGTGGGAACAGATTGCCCTTTTTTTCAGGTGAGAGTGGGATGTTGAGGAGGGGGTTGTAGGTATATTTGGGGAGGTAGGCTGGGTAGGTTAACAGTCAAACAAACAAGAAGTATACAGGGGCAGTATTTGACACATGTGGGGGGTAAATACCTTGATGGGGAGGGGTGTTTGGATATCGGAAGCCCACAAGCCCCCTAGTGGTAACAGTGGGACTGAGGTCCCCACCCACAGACAGTCACCATTCAACTTCACAGCCCCGATGGTGGCTGTGTTGGGGGCTGAGTCATAGAGCTAGGCTGACTCTCTAATCCTGACATGCAGCCCTCGAGCTGGCATAGAACATCATCAAACTGCTCATTGATCGCTCTATGCACCATGATCCCGGCCTGGCGACGGGTGACCTGTGCCTGTCCGCGCCCACTCCCGGGGGGGGGGCAAGCCCCATCCCCTGATGCAGTTCCACCTGAAGGTGGTGCAGGAACAACAGACAGGGAGGTCCTGGGTTGGGCCCCAGATATGCTGGTGCCTGGTGCCATGGCCAGCTGAGGTGGGACAAGTGGGCTTGCTGGGACCGGCCTTCCCAAGCGTGCTATAGTGTTTAGATTTCATCATCATTTGTGGGTTAGTAATAGTCAACACATTCCAAGGTTAGGTATAACAGCATGCATAGATATTCCCAGTAACCCAGACACCAGATACAGAACAGTTGCATAGCAAGCAGAACACATGTATATATCGGACCACAGTGGTAATAAGAACAGCATGCATGGACATTGATGGCATCATGCCACCAATGTTGTTAAATGCAGTATAGCACATACATGGGAACCATGGAAATATTTATCAAACAATTGGACATTATCAGAGTCATTACATACTGGTTGTGGTGGGTATGTTGATTATTGTTGGAGATAAGGTGGGGGGGAGATGTCAATTAACAACTAGTATATTCCTGTAGTCCACATTACTTTCCTAGTCAGTGCTGTTATCTGTACCTTACAAGTCTTACTACACTACCCTATAGCCTTAGTTTGGACAGTGATATGGCTGTTGTCATCATTACACATGAACCGGTTTTACCTGCAGTATACACCTCTTACTTGTTATACCTGTAGAGGGAATGTTTGTTAACACTAACTAACCGTTTGTACATATACTCCCGAATTCTGGGTTAATGTTTTGCACTATGCTATCCAACTCTTTCTGCACAGACTCTGGCCGTGTGTTGACCACATGCTGGTGTGCCTGGATGTATCTAGAATATTGCCCTCTTCCACCTTTAGTGACCTGACACACCCATATACAGGCTTTCCTACACAGTTATATTATGTAGCACAGTGTGGGAAACAGTGACCAGTGATACTTTATTATTCAGAGAAACTGCAACACTCACAATTCCTTGTGATACCAAAGTGAACAGTACCAGTACAGATTATAATGGTCTGTATTTCTCAGCACAGTGTTCGTATCCAACGTACCTGTGGGAGCAATGTTTGTTAGCACTACCTGACTGTTGCCACACAAAGTTCAGGATTACACATTAGTATTATGCACATACATCTCACTCTGTTACTGTACACACTCTGGTCACAGCTTGACAACATGGGAGTGTAGATACAACATACTTGAAACATTACTCTCCTAACAGTTTCAGGGGTTGCTACAGTGACAGGTGTGTTCTCATGATGTTTGACAATCACTTGTATTCCCTGTTTGCTGGCTAAACATCTGGGATCATCCCACAGACTTACCAGGGGGACAGGGGGACAGGCAGCAGATATGGGCACATTATACTGGACATTCTGGCCTCATGTGTACAGTTTGGGGTATGAATCTGTATGCAGTCTAATTCCACTCCCAGGATTCAGACCATGGCTCTGTCTGCTACAGCTTAAACACTGTTCATCACAGTTGTGTCTGCTATATTGATATTGCTGTGTATCTCCAATCTGCTTTCTGTCTTATTAATCCCCTGTGCTTATGCATTCTGACTTTGTATAACAACACTCTTATACAGATTTCCTAAACAGTTATATGTTGTAGGACAGTGTGGGTGACAGTGATGTGTAATACCTCATTATTCAGAGCAACTGCATATCATTCTTGTATTTCTGGGTACAGTGTTGGTATCCGACAGACCTGTGGGAGAAATGTGTATTAGCACTACCTGAATGTTCCCACACACAGTACCAGATTCCTCATTACTATTATGCACATACATCTCACTCTGTTACTCTACACATCCTGACCACAGCTTGACAGATTGGGGTGTAAATGGGACATACGTGCCTTCTTAGTCACATAAGGTATTGGGGAGTTGCTAGTCAGTCAGCTTTGTTCTCATATCTGTGTGTCAATCAGTCGTATTTCCTGTTTGCTGCATATACATCTGGGATCATCCCACTGATTTCCCAGGGGGACAGGTTGATAGGCAAGAGATAAGTGCCACTTTACTAGACATTCTGGACATATCTGTACAGTTGTGGAGTATGATTCTGTATGCGGACTACTACCACTGGCAGGATTAGAACCGTGGCTGTATGTGCTAAAAAAGCAACCGTTCACATCTCAGTTGCATGCGCTATTCAGTTATTTCTGTCTGCATTTGCCCTGTTTACTGTCTATGTGTCTCTCAGTTGTACTAAATGGTCTCTGGAGATTATATCTGTCATATACAGGCATACATACACATTCAATTTATGGTGCACAGTGTGGGTAACAGTGTTTAATACTACAGTACTATTATATGATCGCATATCTACTTTACCGTATGATACCAGGATATACACATGTAGTCCAGCAGTTAGACCTGTTTTTTCTGGCTATTACACTTTTATAAACTTACAAACAATATGAGACTCTTTCTGCCATATTCTCTAGTGTATGCAGTACTTGCCTTGAGCAATACAAGTTTTATACAAGCAATTAATTTACTACTACTTTTATTTTTATTTCCTATGACAGTAAATGCATGAATATTACTGACCTGCCTCGCATCGCAACCTCAGCAGGCAACTGATATGGGCCTCCTGGTTTGAGGCCCACTCCATTGTAGCTGTGGGGGACATAAGAGGAATATTTAGCCATACCTATCCATGATATACCTGAGCTAGCAATTATTACACACATACTGGGGTGATACACATGGCTGGGACATCCATTAATGCTCTAGCCTCTTGCAGCCACTCCTCCAAGAGGACCCCTTTACACCACTTCAGGTTGGCATAGTGGTGCCTGACCTGCTCACCAGTTCGGGGTATGCCAGAGACACTGGTGAGGTCATGGGCGAAACAGTCCCAGGCCTCTGCCTTTTATTGGGAGCCCTGGTACTGGCCCTGCAACAGTCTCTGAGCATGGTCTTTAACTAGGAGTCCTGCCATGACCTTGGACTCCTGGATGCACTAGTGCTGCACCTGGAAGTGCACTCCTTCTCCCCTTACTGCAATAGTGCCTGCAAGGGGAAGCTACAACCAGTTATGAGATGTATTCCCACCTCTTGGGTTTAAATAGGGCCAATTTCCCACACTTTTCTGTGATTGGTTAGTTTTGAAAAGGCTAAGCTATGGGCAAACCTGCTTACCTAAGGTTGGCATTGTTTAAAGGGGTATACCACTGGGCACGATGAGTTAGCTGGTCTACACATTGCTCACACCTCCTAAGCTGGCCTGTGCAATGCTTAGCGTTGCTTACATTAGACTTTCATTATAATGTCTTTTTGGCATTGAGTTATTATTCATTACACCTTATATGTATGTCTGGTAACTATGATTAATGTGTATGTACACTCTGTGGGGTCCTTGCATTTTACTGTGGACTTCAACACTATATTACAATTTCACCTCACTTCTTTGCTTACTGCTGTACTCCAGTTCACATATTTATGTTATGTAGTGGGTTATGGTACATATGACTGTATAAAAAAATGTTGAACCAAACCAACGAAATACCTTCGGCGACACCAATAAGCGTACAGCTGCTGTTGAAAGGAATAAAACGCTGGACACCCTGCAATAATCCAATGGAACGCCAGAAGACTTGCAATCCTTTAATGGACAAACGCAGAACTACACCAACAGATACAGCAAACACGTAAAGCACTTCCTGCCAAAACAGAAATGCTCACACTAAACAACGATAATACGATACGCACTGTGCACACCAGCAAATAAACACTAAAAACCACAAACTAGTACAACGATAGTTTAGCGCTTTCAGCCAAAACTAATGGCTTTCATCAGAACTGAAAAGGTGTAAAGGTTCATACAATATATAAACTTTTTGGCGCCACATAGCAAGAGATATTTTTAAAGGTACACTCCATCTGAAATAACCGGCAAACACAGTGACTCTATAACCTGTTAAAAAATCAATATGTGGTGTGTATCTCAAAAGTTGAGATTAAAAACACATAAATATATAAATATACATATGCATATAATTCATCCCAGTGGTAACAGTGGTAATAATAAATTACTAAAGAAAACTGCATAATACGGACTGACATTAATAAATAATACTATGTATGATAAGAATATCCAAATACAGATGTAGAGAAAAATATGTTAATATGTGCATAATATAAATAAAGCTATATAGAAAATATTGAAAAATAATAATAATATATATCTATATCAAATATGTATATCATGAAATGCACAACTAAAAATTATACTTATATGCAAATGTAAACTATTGGTAAGTAAAAATGATATAGATTGTGAATGTTATATAATATATTACATATATAGTATGTAAAAAACTAGAACAAGAATGGTAGGGTTAGAAATATATATATAAAAAATATATATATAAAAATAAAAATATAAATATAAATATAACTATAGATGTAAATATAAATATAAATATAAAAGTTAAACACTAGTGAATAATATAGTACTGTGTAGAAAAAAGAATGAATCTAACAATAAGGGGAATATCTCACCCTATATATGACTATAAGACCTATGTATAAAAACATGTACGTAATCAATATAAATAAGTAAGAATTATAAAATGATGGAAATGATAATGAAAGAACAACAATGTACCTAAGTGGACAAATGTTACAAAATATGAAAAAAACACAATGTATGTATGTTAAATATAATACATCCTATCACATAATGTTATCAAATAAGAAAAGATGTAAAATTCATAAAAGTGCTGAATTCTAGAAATTACTGTAAAATCCGTTAAAAACTGTCTATCAATATCACACCAATAGGGACTGTTACACAGATGTCAATTTAGCTAAAACATGACAACATTAAAACTCATTGTTCTCATATCAATGGATAGTTCGAACTTTCCTATAGTAATATCAATCATAGGTACTTTACTAATAAGGATGCTATAATAATAATGATCTAACAGATATACACACATTCAGACCTGGTGGATTGGTGTCGCCGAACATATGACTGTATACTGATTCCTTTCACAGGTTCAGTTTGGTTATACTATGGTAAGGACTTGTTTGCTGCTACCTCATTTTCTGTGCATCTGTGATGGCTTGGTGGAAAACTACTGGGACTATTGTGTGTAGGGTCCTGGGTTCAAGATCAGCATGGCTATTTATTTTGTTGATGGGCAGAACAAGGGCCATTGGATACAGAGTGATTAAGGCACTTTTGAGCAGTTGTAAGCGGGTTTACATGATGGTAAGCACTGCTAACCTGCAGTTACATCTGCTTACACAGTGTTATCTTTAGAATTGCTTAATCAGTGTAGGCATTGCTTACCGCTGCACAAACAGGCTTAGGCCCACTTACTAGTGCTTAAATATGCTTACTACTGCTTATTTGTGCCTAAACCTGCTTTCTAATGCTTTATTCATTATGACACTGACACCTCACATGTGCATTTCCTGCAGTACTCCATTTCATAAGAATATGTTTTTTAGTGGGTTATGCAACATAAATATTACTCATAATGTGCTTTGCCATGGAAAATGCACTCTGCTCTAGTAGGATTCAAACCACGAGTGCCTGCTAATAAAGTGAATGCTCTGCCCACTACACTATTGCTATGCTGTTTCAGTTGCATATATCTTTCTTGTTATCCTCTTCAGCCATTTAAGCTGCATTAACCATAGCTAAGCAATGGGCACACCCGCTCACCTATGGTTACCTGTACTCGGATTAAAAAAAAAAATAAAAGGGTTTCAACATTTTATTTATACATTCTGTTTCTGTTGTACACAAGGGGGACTATTAGGGATATGTGGTCACCTGTGAGCGGTCTCGCTGAATGCATACACCTTTCTGCTGTTCTTCATTGCGGGGGCATGTTTATTCTGAGAGCTCTGCTCTCAGACACGTCCCCTGCACTCTTACACGCTCCATGTAAGCCTAGGAGGTCAGGCAGCACACCTTATTAATATGCATGGCATGCTGCCATCCTGCTCCTAAATGGTCGCTTCTGTGCAGGAGTAAGCTAGTCCTGCATGGAAGATAAGTAAATCCAGGGGTCTGTTTGCTAACTCTGTTGGCAAATCTTGGAAGTGTCTTCCTGCTAATCTTACATCTGAACTCTCTCTACCTCAATTCAAGAAAAGTCAGATTCAGTACTTTAAAAAATGATGGCTATGTCCTTGTCCTAATCCAGACTAACTCTAACCATCTCTTGTGTGCACATGGAGGACTTCTGCCTACACTTTATTGTTTCTTATCTTATAAATCCTATGATCTCCTTGGATCTACTACTAAGTTAGCCTACTAGGCATTCAATATCCTATCATTCTTAAAAACACTCCCTTGGATTAATTAAACTTCCGTGCAGGACTAGCTTAGTCCTGCATGGAAGCACCGATTTAGGAGCAGGACAGCAGAGTGCCATGCATAGTAATGAAGGCATACTAGACGAGCTCCTAGCCTTACACAGAGCATGTACAAGTGCAGGGGGCGTGTCTGAGAGCAGAGCTCTCAGAATAAACA